>NC_134534.1:5945000-6245000 GCF_050624435.1 Tenrec ecaudatus | reverse complement strand
TGGCAGGGGTCTCCACACGGCTGCTCCAACACCCAGGGCTGCTTTGGGGTAGGTTCATGTGGCTTCTCCTTAGGGATGTCTCACAGGAAGTGAGCCTTGCTATTTGAAGCAGGGAACTTGCTAAGGCAGCTGCACCCTGGTCCAACCATCACAAAGCAAGAGACCCGTGGACCAGAAAGGCGAGGCTCACCAAGCCATTTATCCCTCCACCCTTCAATTAACCCCCACATGTGTTTATCGGCCAGGTTGGCACAATAAACTACCTCAGCCAACAATTTCATCATTGCAAACATCCTTTTTCTATAATATAAATGAAAAGTAGACACATGGGCTTCACACCCACACACACACAAATCAAATTGGTCACTTTTGTGGGAAGAGCCAATAGAAAAGCTCAGTATCATCAGCCAAACCAAAGCAGGCAGGGTCCAACAGTGGAATCAATGACCAACTTCTCATACACCAGTTTAGGCTGATGTTGAAGAAAATTAAAACAAGTCCTTGAAAGCCAAAATATAACCCTGAGTCAATCCCACCTGAATTTAGAGACCATCTTAAGAGCAGATTTGATGCATTGGACATGGTGATCATGGGGTTTTGTGTCATCTTGCTGCCCCAGGACTTCCAGTGGTTGTTTTTTTTTTTTTTTGCAGTGAAGACCTGGTAATCCCCATGATGTGAACTAGCACAATGGAATCACTTCTCTAAGGGGATCTGCCTTGAACAGACTATCAATTGTAAACATATTAGGATGTGATACAACTTACTCAGCTCACAGCCCTGATACAGTCAACTTAAAGGAAGTCTTCTTTGGGGTGTGACCTGCTGCCAAAGTAAATGGACCATGTGAAAAAGCTTCCTTTTTGCCAGATCTGGATCCTACATCTGGATCATTTACATCTAGTTCTTTGCCCTTGAAACCAATGACTTGCCATATTGCCCGCCAATCCTGAAAGTCATCGGTGGCCTGTGACTGGACTTACTGATTTTGGCATCATTTGTCTCTGCAGCCACTAATGTTTCCATGCCAAGAAATTTGGCAACCTGACCTACTGTCTATAAGGGATCCACATCTGTGCCCATTCCATAGAAAGGCAACCCAAAGGAATATGGAAATGATCCCACAATATCATTGATGTCATATGCAAGTAAAACTGCTCTAATTAGTGCAAAACATGGTTGCAGCAGTAGGCCAACAGAGATACCAGAAATTCAAGCTTGTTTCAGAAGAGGACAAAGAACATAGGCTATTATTGCTGACTTCAGATAGATTTTGATTCTCTGATAGCAGAGAATAGAAGATATTTACTTGTGCTTTATTAACTATGAAAGGCATCTGACTACATGGGTCATAACTATCCATAACAAACTATGGATAAAACTACGACGAATACAAATTCCAGAAGACTTTGTTGTGCTCAGGTGGAACATGTACGGGAAACAGAGGCAGTTGCCAGCAATCTTTCTTCTGGGTGTGTGGGAAAGCCAGCCCCTCACAGCTGTCATGGGTTCAGTAGGCGCAACTATACTGTTATGATACACAGATTCTGGTAAGGTCATAGAGAAATAGAAGAAAGAATAAAATAAAGGAGTCAGACACATTCCATGGTAGCATGCTCACCTCAGCCCCTCTTGGTCATCCCCGTGGAGGTGGAAGACGAGAGGGTAGGAGAGAGCTATGCTTTATTTCTAACCAAAGCTTATATGTCTTTGGGGGCATGCAAGCTTCCTGATTACAGATAATGACCTATGTCATAGGAAGGGGTTGTAACATAGGCAATACAAGCAATAGGAGGAGGATGACCTAGGGGTGTACACGCAATAGTAAAAGGAGGAAATAGGGGTACATGTGTGGCAAGATGCGGGGACCCTAGACTCAATATAGTAGCCTAACCTTAGTCGGTCTTGAGTGGTCCCGGCCTTGCCTTTGGGCTCTCCTTCAAGAGAACAATCACTCTCCTTATCAGGAGGGAGTGGGCCCTCTTTAGGTTGGGTCAGATTATACAGTCTGGTTGCTCTAGATGGCTGATAACCCTTAGGGAGAATAACCTCCAACCTCCTTTTATGGACCTCCTAAACCCTTAGGGAGAATAACCTCCCACCTCCTTTTATGGACCTCCTAGTGTACAGCCATTTACCAGTGTCTTGGGTTTGGCATATATTTGGGGAGACAACTTGGGAGGAAACTTTCTGTATCCCACATGGGTGTATACCTTAAAGAAGTCATAGTTATAGCAAGACACATGTGCACTCATGTTCATTGGAGCACTGGTCACAATAGCAAGAAGATGGAAATCACCTACATGCCCAGAAGACTGGGCCATGCATATAATGGGATACTATGTATCACTAAAAACAACCATGAGACCACAAAGCACATCATGGCATGAGTGGACCTGGAGAACATTATGCTGAGTGAAGTTAGCCAATTATGAAAGATAGCCATTATATGAGACCACTTGCTGCTTGCTGTTGTTGTTAGGTGCCATTGAGTTGGTTTCTACCCATAGCAACCTTATACAAAACAGCATGAAACCCTGCCCAGTCCTGCAGCATCCTGAGACCTCTACTATAAGGGTGGTAAATAATAAAGACTTTCATACCAAAGAGGAGCCCGACTTGTTTTACAATATTCAAAAGAGGCACCAGTTAGAACAGAAAAGTGGGAAATTGCATGGTTTAAAATCAAGACAAATGTGAGTCCGGGTTGGATCCTTTCACCATTTGGTGTTCCATCTGTATGTTACTAATCCTCCCAGTTATTATGTTTGAGCCCATTGTTGTAGTACCGTGTCAACTCAACTCATGGAGGGTCTTCCTCTTTTCTGAAGGACCGCTACTTTTCCAAGCATGATGTCCTTCTTCAGAGGCACGAACACCTTCTGCATAACTTGTTCAAAGTGTTCTTCTAAGGAGCATGGTGGCAGTACTTCTTGCAAGACAGGTTTGGTTATTCGTTTGGGAATTCATTATATAGTCAATATTCATCACCAACACCATAATTCGAAAGTGTTAAATCTCCGTCCTTCCTTACTCGTTGTCCAGGTTTCACATACATATGAGGTGATTGAAAACATCGAGCTTGAGACAGTTGAGGCTTCGTCCTCAGGGTGGCATCTTTGCTTTCTAACGTTTTTTAAGTCTTTTGCAGCAGATTTTCCTAACGTGCCATTGGACTTCTTGACTGCTCCTCCCGTGGGCAGTCCATTGACTTCCATTGTGGATGCAAGTAAAATGAAAACCTTGACAACTTCAATATTTGCTCTACTTACAGCGGCGTTGCTTGTTGGACCAGATGCTTCTGTTTTCTGAATCTTGAGGTGGGAATCCATGTGGAAGGCTGTGCCTTTGACTTTCATCACGAAGATCTTTTCACCCTGCAAGCAAGGCAATGTCGTTGACACATCACAAGGAGCTTTCCTCTGATCCTCATGCCCCGTTCTTCTTCATGTACCCAACTTCTTGGATTATCTGCTTAACCTACTGACTGAAAGAATACAGCAGAAGGATAAAGTCTGAAAGCACATCAGTCTCAACTACGTTTAATCCCTTGTCTTTTCTGCTTTCAGTTAAGATATGCATCTGTCATCAGCAAGAACACCCTTGGTTCCTTGTCCTCTTCTGAAACCAGGCTGAATTACTGGGTTCTTTGATCATATGGAAAATTTCACTCTCCCATATTAGACTGGCACACAGTTTTCAGTCCCCCATCTGATTTACACACCTGCAAGTGAGCCATGCGGCAAGACTGCGATCTACTTCAAAAATCTTCACGGGTAGACAAGAGCAGGTCCTGCAGGCTAGATCTCATTTCTGGCCTCTGTGTGATTTCCCACCTTGCAGACTGACAGGGTCTTCTCAGTTTAAATGGACAGATTGTCTCAAACACAATCCACTGCTTTCTCTTCCACCCTGGTGGATGCAGAGTGTCCATCTGTCCCCCTGACATTGGCCAGCCAGACCCTCAGGGACTGACAGCCCTCTAGGAGCAGATTCAAACACTACCCCCGGGCTAGAGCCCTGGTGCATTGTGCAAATGCTTTGCCGGAGCTTCATGTGAATGTCATTGGCAAGTCAATCTTTTGCCCAAATCAAAACTTCTCATGCTTGAATGTGGCAAAGAATCACCTGGGGATCTTGTTAAAATGCAGATTATGACTCAGTAGGTCTGGAACTGGGTTGGAGAGAAAATATTTCTAACAAGCTCCCAGGTGCTGCTGCTGCTGCTGCTGCTGGCCCAGGGACCACACTGAGAGAAGACAGCAAAGCACTGCTAGTCCTTCTGTACCTCCCACCTAACTCACCTAGATCAGGCATCCTCTCGGGAATGGCAAGCTCACTCTGCTTACCATTTTCATGGTATTTACCACCTGTGCAGTAACCATCTGCAATCCCCACGAAACCAAAAGTTCTCTGAAGAACCGGATATTCTGGTTTCCTTTTTGGTGCTTTTAACACATTTTTTATTAGTTTTCAATAAGTAGGTATTGTATGAATGCTTGGCCTGAATGAATGAATGTTTTGGTTTCTGTGTTAGACAGGATCCTCTAGAGAAACAAAACCAGGACACTTATGGTGTTATATATAGATATATGGATAGATATATACAGCATGAAGGAATATAACAGTTAATTACCCCCACACAGCAGTACAGAGGACTCAGTTCAACTCACTTACATGGAACAATTAAATATATTGGAAGTCCTTTAACTCACAAGGGCCTCTATGTCTGAGGTCAAGGAAGCAGACAGCTGAGTCTTCCATAAGGCAATGCAGGCAGTTTGGCCACAGGCAGTGAACAGAAGAGCAGGTCACCAACACTCAGCAAGCTCAAGTGATGTATACACCAGTAGTGTGAAGAAGCAGGTCTCGAAGAAAACTCAAACTCTAGCGACAGGATCCACAGGTTGGAAGTCCCACAGGTAGTATAACTCACAAGTTGAGGCAGAGAACTAGCAGCCACATACTGGTTGCATCCATGTGACTTGTCTTCTGCAATATCACCCAGAGAGTAAGAGAGAGAGAGAGAGGGGGGGGGGAGCTTGCCAAGCCATTTATCTCTTTGCCCTCCAATCAAATTGCGATCTTATTAATCCCACATGTTCCTATTGGCCTGGTTGGCACCATAAACCAACCTATCACAGTTTCTCAGTATGCATATGTGGCAGTCACCTAATCTGGTGTCAATTTAAGGATTAAGGTGGAGTCTAGGCTGTCAATCTGAAGATAGCCAATGAGATCTCTGTGTGGGCATGGCCTTCTCCTGAGAATTCTGGAAAATCTGGGGCTTCCTCCTTTGGAGGCACCTCTCTCTCTCTCCCTGATACTCCCTGGGTGACAGTGCAGAAGACAAGCCACATGGATGCAACCAGACCTCAGAAGCTGGAGAAGCCACAGAGAGACCTCTGCCATCACTGAGATGCTTTACAACGCCACTGGACCCAAAGACTTGCTACTCAACTGGCTTGTGATCATCCTGTGTTTGGCTTCATTGCATGTGTTTAGTGAGTCTGAAGAGGACTTTGTAGATTGGTATCAGATATATGAGCTAATATCAGACTTGGGGCCTTGGACTGGACTGGGATGGAATGTTTTCTCAATGTTCAATCCGCTTGTTTATAAACCTCTCCCTTATATTGATATGCATGTTTATGAATGTGTTTCTCTAATCTACCCAGACTAACCCAGTATATAAATTATAGGTAGGTAAAATTGTTGTTGAGTACTGTTGAGTTAATTCTGACTCACAGGGACACTATGCACAACAGAATGAAATCCGCCCACCCCCGGCCTGAACCATCCTCACAATTGTTGTTTTGTGTGAGCCCACTGTTGCAGCCTCTGTGTCGATCCATGTTGTCACTGCCCCTCCAAGCAGGACATCCTTCTTCAGAGACTGGTCTCTCCTGACAGTACGTGAGATGAAGTCTCGTCATCATTCCCTCTAAGGAGCACTCTGGCTGTGCTTCTAGGTAAAATCGGGTACATCAAATTCTAGAGAAGGAACTGGTGAGCTTTTAAATGAAAGCCAGATAGCAAATACTTTAGGCTTGGGTGTGTTGGAAATCACAGCATGTGTTGCAACTACTCAACTCCATGGCTGTAACATGAAAGGAGCCATAAACATACGAGTGTATGATGGGCCAGGCTGGGCTCCCCGGGAGAAATTCATGACACATCACATTGTATGGGGCAGCAGATTTGGCTCCAGCACCATGGTTTGAAGACCCCTGTGCCCAAAGAACCACCTTGATTATTTGAACAAGCAAATTGTCTCCTGCGAGTAAGAGTTGTAGAGATGTGATGGGCACACACATGCAAATGTGTGGTCCAGCAAGCCCTGCAGCCAATGCCACAGGTCCTCTGCATGCCTTTGCCATCACCCTCTTACATCGTGGAGGCTGGAAAACCAGATGCTGCCCCCTGGGATCTAAGAACAACAAATGAGGGGCAGTGTTGGTCAAGTTTACAGGATGGGGACAGGACCATTGGGAGATTCTGGAAAGACCATGGCTTTCCTGTGAAAGCACACCACCATCTGGCATGGCTTCCACTCCCTTTTGCTGCCTTGACTATGGATGTGGCAGTCAGAACGATGTCCATCATGCTGCAACCATGAGGTGACAAACCTGAAGATGAAAAGCCGGAATGTAAAGGAGGGATGGTGGGTCGGAAAGGGGAAAGAGGAGGATTGCACGGTGAATTGGAAAAGGAAAAGGTGGTGGATTGGAACGGGGGAAGAATAAATCCATGTCTTTGAGGAGCGAGACCTACATCACTGATGCCCTACCTCCAGAATTCATCAAGCAGACCCACAGAGCCGAGCAAGAGAGAGAGATCAGAATGGTACCATTTGTACTCCCTGACCACAGCCCTCAGGGATGTTCAATGTGTTTAATGCACAGGTAGTTCATTGCACACAGTACCTGCACACAGTACCTGGTATATAATTAAAACCACAGCTCCCTGACTTGCCAAAGGGAGGAACTGAGAGGGAAGACCTGGCTCCAAGTCACAGGGCACTGATTCATGGCAGCACTGGCCATACGACCCTGTCCACTACTCGTACCACTCCCCCCTGTGCTGTGTCATCTAGCTGTGTCCCCTTGGTGTCCCAGGATGCACTGCTTCTTTCCAGGAAAACCCAAGACACAGTAAGTAATGAGGAAGAAATATACAACTGCTCCTCACTATCAAGATGGCATGAGCCATTTCAGGTTATCACGATTCAAGAACAGAAAACATTGAGGAGACAGCACCCCTCCTTACTAATACCAGAAGCCACATATCTGCTATTTTGTGATACGACGTGGTCCTCCTCCCCTTTATGATGTGAAGTGATCACCCTCCACTTTTTGTACAGAACCACTTTTCACATAATAACCTGGTCCTTGGTGGCCCATCTATATGAGGAGTGTGTGTATTATAGTCGCAGAATGGCAGAGTTGAAAGGTCTCTTAACAATTGCCCCGTTTGGGAGGGTACGTTGGTACATCAACTTTGTGGAGCCATTTGACATAGCCTTCCCCGTCATCCCCGCGTCAACCTGCCCCCAGGACAGCATTCTCCAGTGGGCATAGAGGAGTGCCCGTAGATCCTCAGTGCACTAAGTGCTGCAAAAACGGACACATTGGAAATAGCCTAAATACCCTTCCGCATGGGAACAGATCAGTGACTTAGGAGCTTGCCTCCAGCTACCCAGCCAGCTCAGAACAGCCAACTGGTGCTTTCCCCTGGCTCCACGTTTGGTCTTCAGCAGCTACATCCATTCTTTCTGCTGCCACTGTTTCAACGATATGTTGTTGCTTTTGTTGTTATCTGCCGGCACATTGGCTCTGTCTCATGGCAACCTTATGGAAAGCAGAACTATTGCTTTGGGGGCGTACAGAATAAGTTTTGGAAGGTCACCAGACCTTCCTTCCTAGTCTGCCTTCGTCTGAAAGCTCTGCTGAAACTTGTCTACCATGGGAGCCTTTGCTGGTGATAGTCGAAGTCCCGGTGGCCTAGCTACCAGTGTTACTGCAAGATGAAAGCCGCCACCATACGACAAGCTGACGGACAGGAAGAAGTGTAACCATGTGCATCATTGTGATTCCCTTCCTCCACAGTGCTACCTGCTACTCTTGGCAGGAGTCCTGCAGTTTGTGGGGGGCTACAGACGACAGTAAAATCCCCCAGTCTGTTCAGAGGCTCCCCACATGGAGGAAACATCTGTGGGTCCCCTCTAACGTTGACCAGGGAGGTGACTCGCCTTGGTGGCAGACAGAGGGCTTGGAAAGCTGATGTAATTAGGCTAAAATGTAACACCTCATCATTCATTCTCCCTTTAGATTCATTTCAAATGTGTTCTACTTTTAATTCTTTTCTGTCATCATTTCAAGTGGGATTTTTCTGTTTTATTTTGTTATTGTTATTGGAGGTTTTTCTTGGGTGGTGGTGGTGTATGTTTTCCTTTATATGAAATCCTTGTTAGGCAACTTGATAGAAAGAGTGACTGGATTGATTGTTTCTTGGGTTTATGGCAGAGGAGCTTGTGGGGAAGCCGGGAGCTAATAATAATGAGCACAAGGAACAAGAAAATGCTCTGAAACTGCTTGTGGTGGTGGTCGCACACGCTGCTTAATGTCTTAAACTCTAGGACTGTATGGGACATGTGTTTGATGCCAGGGAAGCCATTAACAGGAAGAAGAAATGGGCCTCATGTGAGCCTACCTCTACCTCGTAGGGGTGGAGTGAGAGTTAAATGCAAGCACACAGCTAAAGCTCATAGAAGAATGCACGGGCATCACCGCCCTCTGGACTGGGCCTCATTTATGCATGGAGCAGACTTTGCACGGACCAGGGTTGCTTGAACCATGGGGCTGTGGGGGATAAAACCTGCAGTTCTCACTTCTAGCTGCTCTTGCCAGAGAGTGAACTCAAGGCACTGAGGGGAGGGACGTGCTTCCCATCTGTCACTCGGAGTAATGCAGAACGTCCTCGCGTGTCCCTTTCCGTTGACAGCAAGCAAGGCCACTGCTGAAAGACAAGGACTTCTATTAACAGGAAGCACAAAGGAGCTGGGCGTATTAACATCTGACTTTGCAGAGGAGGGACAAGGGCACCAAGTAGGTCTCAGAGGTAGACACAGCCTCAGAGGACCCAGGAGGAGTGCAGTCTGCAGAGGGCTGGTCCCCAGGGGGCTCTGACCATGGATGACTCCAGAGCCCGCAGGAAAAGCCTCCATCATAATGTCCAGAGATTATTGTAACTTCTAGTTTGGACAGCCAGGAGCTAACTGCTGTTTCTAGGATGGCTTGGTGTCCACGGGCATTTACATAAGAGTATGTGTCTACTTGATCCTCACCATGTCCCTCTCAATGAGCTGACTTGGCCCTACTTCTTGTACTTGACTCATTGGTAAGCTAGAGGGCAAGCATGGTTTGATGAAGTAGAGGATCGGCAAATGCAGGGGTCCTTCCATGAAGTGGATGGCACAATAGATGCGGACATGTGCTCAAACATATCAAGGGCTGTGGAGACAGCTGAGGCCTAGGCAATGTTTTGCTCTGCTTTATGACAGCATAAGATCACCATGAGTTGGGGGTCAACTTGATGTCAACTAATGATGATGACAAAGTGAAGGTAAGTTAAGTGACCTGGAAGTGGTAGTGCTTGACTCTCTGATTGTTCCCAAAGACCAGACAGCCAGACAAGACTGGTGCGAGTTCCACTGCCAGGGGGTAATTCGCTCTCCCTGCACTGATGCTGGCAGGTGACCTGGGGGTCCTCCCTAAGGATTCTGCTGTGTGGAAGAAGGAATCCTTCCCCCATGGCAGGCATCACTAGGTCACGGAATCCAGGACTTGGAAAAAGAATCAGAAGAAGTTCCAAGAAAAATTTTAATTGTTTGCATTGTGTTTTTGGCAAAACTTTACAAAGTAAAGGAGGTCCCCGTTGGACAAATGGTACGCAAGTTGGTCACGGGAATTGGTTGCTTTTTCCGTATTGTGTCAACCTTCTCTTTAACTGGGTTTTCAGGACTCTTACTTCCCTGCCCCCTTGTTTTCTATCTTTGACCTAGAGTAATTGTTGACCTTGCTGGTTCATTCCTCAGCAGTTCTCAACCTGTGGGCTTGACCCCTTTGGGAGTTGAACGCCCCTTTCACAGGGGTCGCCCGATTCATAACAGTAGTGAAATTACAGTGATGAAGTAGCAATGAAAAAAATTTTATGGTTGAGGGGTCACCAGAACATGAGGAAATGTATTAAAGGGTCATGGCATTAGGAAGGTTGAGCACCACTGATTTAGATGGTTTTGGGGTGAAACATCATCCACCCATCCAGTGCGATCCTTCATGTTGTTTATGCGGCTGTTATTTCACTAACTGGTGTCCTCAGAAGATAGAGCTTGAGACTTAGAGAGCATCTCATCGAAGCTGCTCCAGTAAGCTGGGTTATTAAGGACTTGAAATCTGCTCTGTGTTGTTCTCCCCAGGCACCAGGGCCATCTGTGATGGCCCCGACCAGAACAGTCGGCATTGATAACTGGGCACCATCAAGTTCTTACAGACTCACGGTAGAGGAGGTCATGTCTTGCTCAGGCTAACTGCCCTGTAAACTGGTTTCTTCTCTGAGACTTTGGTTTCCTTCTGAAGTTCAAAGAATATTTTACAGACAAACATGAGTGTGTTGATTTCTGTTATTTTTCAGAGTGGGGCCATAAAAAAACAACTATATGGAAAAACTCAACCAAATGAGATCACAAAGACAACATTCCTGCACCATCACCCCCAACCCGCCCCCCACCCCCACACGTACACTTAGAAAGAAGGTACTATCAGATAAGGGGCATTCATTTCCTGCAAGACAGGCAAACCTTAGATAGACACATCCTTTTCAGAACTACTGTAGATGATTGTGCAGGGGATGTCTTGCCCAACTCCACGGATGGGGGTTGCCATTCATAACAGCTGGCCCGATTGTCCCCTTAATCTTGTATCACTCCTTCCCCACCCCACCCTACCCCCACAAGCGACCTTGTATTAGGCTGTCAGCTGGCATATCAGAGTCTCCTCCTGCCTGTCTCTGTCTCCAGTTTCCTAAGGTGGAGAATTAGATCGTTGATTTTAGGTCGTTCTTTTTTAGTCCATGCATATCATGCTACAGCGCTTCCCTGGGTGCTGTTTGAACTGGGCCTGCAGGTTTAGATGGGTTGTATTTTCATTTTTATTTCCTTGGAGAGATATTTGAATGTCTCTTCAGATTATAGGAGCCCTCCGAAAGAAGGCTCTCCTTCTGAGAAAGCGACGCCTGAGGAGGAAGAGGATGAGGAGGACAACGAGGAGGGAGGGCATGTGCTCTGTGTCCTAGAATGGAGACTGGCTTTATGTGAGGGCAGCAGAATGTGGGACGAGAGCTGAACAAGAAGGAGAATGGAGGCAAAAAGGGGAGTGAGTGGGAAAGGCGCTCTGTCGGGCTGAAGAGCTCAGATTTCATCTTGCTGAACAATGGAGTTGGAGAGCCTTCTCCTAGTTTTGCCTCCACAGTTCTTCAGTCAGGATGCTCTGTGGACGTCCATTGTTCTCAGGGTTCGGTCAGTACCTAACCAGTGTGGGTCCGACTCCAGACCACAGGGGCATGTTCACGAACAGCCAGGCATGCAGCTCCAGGTCAATGAAAGAGATAATATCGAGATTTTAGGGGAGTTCGAAGGAAGGATTGGTCCCCAGTTTCTTTTCTTTGTACTTGTGGTTATGAAGGTGGAGGCCTCAGCAGTACCTGGTGAAGAGTGTGGCTCCAGGCACAAACCTGGTGTCGGATCTTTCAGGCTCAAATGTCAGCAATCCCAGGGCTACGAGTTAATAATACAGCCTGTGTTAGACAAGACATCACACCACCCACTGAGCACGGGACACCATTGTTGCTATTGCCATGTGCCTTCTAGTCGATTCTGGCTACAAACTGGTCTAGAATCCCCCACAGGCTTTCCTAGGTGGTGGCATAGTGGTCATGTGTTGGCCTGCTAACCTCAAGGTCAGCAGTACAAACCCACCAGCCACGGGATGGAGTTTTCTACTCCTGTACAGGGTTATAGTCTCAGAAACTCACAGACAGTTCTACTGCACCCCATAGGGTCACTATGAGTCCACGGCGACCCCATGGCCGTGAGAATCCTTATGGGAGCAGGTCACCAGGCCTTTCCCCCATTGAGCCGCCGGTGGCTTTGAACCTTTGTTGAGGAACCAAGTGCTTAACTACTGTGCTCCTAGGGCTCCTTATGGGACTACTAGCTGGTTCTTGGGTAGAAAGGAAAGAGACTAGAGAGAGTCCAGAAATGTAGGGTGGAAAAAAAAGCAACTGGTTGATTCTAAACACCAAGAGGTAGGGAAGAAGGTTGTAAAACTCTTTGAACTAAATAAAGACAAAAGTAGGATCAGACCTCACAACAATGTTCTGATTAAGAATGTGGTCTTCACAGTTAACCACGAAGATTCAAAGCACCACAAAGTAAAGAGAGAGAAAGGTATGGGACTGAAGACAGTAGGAGATAAAGTGGATTCGAAAATGTCTCTGGGAAAGAGCTTTGTGCATGGTTTTGACACAGGGGATTCCTTGGAAGAACAAGGATTTGAAGAGGATTGTATTCCCAAAGAAATCTCAAGGCTAGACTAAAGCTTCTGTGATGATCTGAGCCCCTGAGCCTCCTTGAGGTCCCCAACCTTCCATGAGCAAGCAGGCGTTGTTGTTGGGTGCCATCGAGCCGGTTCCAGGCCCTAGTGATCCTATGCACAACGGAAACACTGCCCAGTCCTGTGCCATCCCCACAGTCATTCCCAGGCCTGGCACAGTTGTTGGAGCCACTGTGTCAATCCATCTCTTCCAGGGTCTTCCCCTTTTTGCTGCCCTTCCACGTCACCAAATACGACGTCCTTCTCCAGGGGCTGGTCTCTCCCGACAACACGGCCAAAGTATGTGAGAATGAAGTCTCCCCATCCTGGCCTCTAAGGAGCACTCTGGCCGTACTTCCTCTAAGACAGATCGGTTTGTCTCTTCGCCAGTCCGTGGTACTTTCCATGTTCTTTCTCAGCATCACAGTTCAACGCATTCATTCTTCCGTGGTCTGCCTGATTCAATGTCCGACTTTCACATGCATGTGGGGCCATGGAAAATGCCCTGGCTCGGGTCAGGCATATCTTAGTTCTCAAAGTAACAGCCTTGCTTTTCAATACTCCAAAAAGGCATTGTGCAGGTTTACCTGATGCCACACTTTTGATGCACATCTTCCTGAGCATTGATTGAGTGTCAAACAGTAGACGCCAAGAAGCATTCATTGGGGGCCTTCCATGAAATACTTGTTTTAGATGTGGCCCTGGAAGACAACAAACAAGGCAAAATCTCCCAGAGCATAAAACCGAGACCATTGAGGAAAATGCACAAGGTAACTCCTGCCAGACAACAAAATAAATCAAAGTTATATGAAGCACCAAGTTATAGGAACCTCTCTCTGCCAGGGCAAGGGTGCTTGGGTCTGGGCCCCCAGTGAGCATATGGAGCAAAGTCCTGTGCTCACCTGCACCAGTTTTAACCCTAGGATGTCCTTGAAGAGCCTCCTCTGAGGATGGTGTTGTCCTTCCATTAGCCTGGATCCCTGCATGACTATGTGGAGCAGAGTCCTCCGTTGACCTGTGCTGCACGGGTGAGAAACCAAGGTGCCTTGTGGGAGATTACCAAGATTATGGCTTCCTTGCCACAGCCTCCGGAGTGAACGACCCTTAGACTCTCAGAGTGATTCAAGTTACCCAGCAGCTCAGAAGGGATCGGGTCCCTGAACTCTGGTCCATGACATTTCCCCCTCTGGGGGGAAGTCATGTTCTGAATGTCCAGTGCCAGGACAGTCCCCGAGGGCCCACCTTCCTTCATCAGCATGATGGAATGTGCTGTTACCCAGTTAGACAGGCGGTCTTGTCTGGGATAGCCAGCCTGACGGACACTGCTGGGCCTCGCCGGCTGACCCAGTTTCCCTCCCGCTCCTGTGCCGAAGGGTTTTATGAGGGACTGTAACCACACAATCACCCGCCTCCTTTATGAGCCCGGACAGCTTCCCCCACCTTTTATGACAGCGACTGTCCTTGCTCGCCAAGGTTCTTTAACGACTGTGCGAGCCATTGCCTCGCTCTTGAGAAACTCGGGGATATCCCTCGGTGCTTCACATAACTTGTCACAATATTTTTAACAGCAATTCTTCTTGTGTTTTTCCGTGAGAGCCTCTCGCCAGCATCTCCTCTGACAATACTGTGAGGGGACGGAGTGCTGTGGCCGCGGGAAGCCGCCTGCCCGCAGCTTCTTCCCCAGGGTCACATCCACCACCAGCTTTCCCCTTTCCCTCCGACCGACGCCTGTCCTCAGTCTCTGACTTTAAAAACTGGAGGTTCAAATTTCAAAGTTGGGGCTTGTTTTTGTTTTTTTGGGGAGTGGGGAGTAGGATAAAGCAAGGATGGATCCAGACTGGGACTGCCTCTGAGGTTCGGAGCAGCCACGGTGAATGTCCCACCAAAGGCAGAGGTGGGTGCTCAAGTTCAGTTCCCACTCAGGTACTTCATACACACCCACCCCCTGTCGGTCGGTCGGCGGAAACTCCTGCTGCAAGGACCCCACCGTGTCACTTTTCAGGAGCCTCCCGATGAAGCCAGCTGGGCTGGTGGTCAGAAGCAGAGCCCCAGGTCGCTCTGAGTCTACGACCAACCCACGGGGTCCCCATGGGTCGCAGCAGTCCTAGTCACCACGGGCCGCAGGTGTGGTGCAGGACAGAGCAACTCTGTTCGGCCATGCGGGGATCACTGCGCCTGGGAGGCGGTGAACAGCGGCCCCTTGCATGGGCTTGTCTGCACAGCCCTCTGCGGAGAACATCACGTTTTGCTGACCTCCAATTCACATACCGTACAATTCAATTCAATAGTGCAGCCAGACTTCACCGCATCAACTTGAGAACATTTACTTCTTTCTTGTACTCATTGTTCTTAGCTGCCCACTCCCACACCCCCAACCTGCCCTGCTGTATCCCCAAGAAATCATCAGTCCAATTACTGTCTGTAGAGAGTCATCCATCTGGATTTCATATGCAGGAAAACATACCAAAGGAAAAAGTGGGGATAAAACCTAACGACAATAACAAAGTAAAACAGAAAAACCGCAACCGAAGCAAAGACAGAACAAATGAAAAACTAGAGTATATACCGTATATACTCGAGTATAAGCCAAGGCACCTGATTTTACCACAAAAACAAAACAAAACTGGGGGGGGCTTTTACAGCATAAAAAATGTGTTTAAAAATACTCTGCTTATACTCGAGTATATATGGTACTTTGAAATGGGTCAAAAGGGAGATCAAGCGATCAGGTGTTACGTTTTAACCTAATGGCATCTGCAGTAATCCACTTTCTAATGCATTCTGCATGATAACAAAGCTGTTCACATCCCTGGCCTCTGGTCAGAGGGAATTCACCTGAAGCTCAATCCACATGCTGTCTCCCCTTCACGTTGCATAGGATCCATTGTGATGTGGAGCCATCCTTGAGCAGAGTGGGTGGACACTATACTCTGTCAAGACAGCCTTTTAGATTCAGGACTGGCCCCACTGGGTGCCCTCCCCACTCCCACGTGCACCCCCATTTAATTCAGATGTCTTTGTCTTTTCTTTCTCCCTAAGACCCCAGGTTGAACTCTCTGGCAAGAGTTCCGTGTTTGTGTCTGAATCCAGGACAGCCTGCTCAGTGCCCAGCCCAGTGTGAGCAGTCAGTAATGGCTAAGGGCGGGTCAGCCTCCAGGGAGACGAGAGACCTCCTTTCCACCTCAGTGTGGAAGAGAGAGAAGAAACCAGAGTGCAGAGATGAGGGAGGCTGGGTAGGGGTGCCCACTGGCACAAAGAGAATGAAGTAGTGGGCTCAGCAGGTGACCGGGTAGGAGAATAGCATTGGCCCTCTGGTCCAAAGTGAGTGAAGAGCAAGAGGGAGTCTGGAAAGTTCTGCAGGGAGAAAGGTCCAAGCAGACAGACCACCAAGGCTGCAGGAGGAGCTCATGTGCTGGAGTAGGGTTTCCCAAAGCAGGTGGCACCACCCCTGGGGGGAGGGGGTTGCTGGGAGGACTGGTGTGTGTGTGTGTGTGTGTGTGTGTGTGTGTGTGTGCAGAAGCGGAGACATACACTTCCTCCTGGATGACGGGCTAGAGGACCAACATTATTCATTGCTGGGGGAGCTCCAAGACACGTTGTATGTTTCTGAAAAGGGAACGAGTCCTGTAGGTCGGATCTGTTTGGAACCCACATGCTCAGCACAGCAAGAAGGACAGTGCCGCCCGATTAGGTCGGCCCAGGGAACGGGAGCACAGGAGACAAGGCATGGGAGCTGGCCAGGAGGCCAGCATGAAACACCAGGGCTTCCAGTTCACCCCTTTGAGTCATGTTGGCCTCCTGTCCCTTGGTGCAGAATGGCACCCCACAGGGTTGACAGGGGCCGTTTCTTCACCAGATGTGTGTGTGTGTGTGTGTGTGTGTGTGTGTGTGTGTGTGTGTGTGTGATTGTCCTCCTCCTTCTTCACCGGACCAGCATCCCCTTCATCTGTCTTGCACTGTAATCAGACGCAACCTTGGTGGGATGAAAACGGAGGTCACACAGAGCAAACTGTCACTTTGCGTGCTCAGAAAGTGGCTCCTTTGTAACCGGGAAATGACAGCGCTTCTGTCCAGGGACTTTTCTGGAAAGGACAGGCTGCTTTGTCGGAATGGTGCTGATCTCAGCATTCTGGGGAGATGGCCCTGGCAGACTGCAGGCTGGCAGAAACTTGTGAGGGCCCTTGTGTTGGTAAAGGAGCCCTGCAGACCTAGTGGGCATTGAGACACTTTGGGCTGCAGTTGGCACTGCAAGATCAGCAGTTCAAAAGCACCCGCGGCTGTGGGGGAGAAAGGTGAGGCTTCTTGCACCGGTAAAGCGTGACGGTCTCAGGAACCCACAGGGGCAGTTCACCCTGTCCTAGAGGGTCGCGATGAGTCAGAGTTGACTGGATGGTAGGAGTTTGATTGAGTTTTCTCTTTGTAGGAACCTGCATTGATAATAGATGTCCACCATTCCTAGGCAGTGCTTTGTTCAGGCACCACCATCAGCCACCCTCAAAGTCAGAATGGTGTCCACTCTGCCTGATGGGATCAGATGTCTGGATTCTGGACTGAGGTGGTCTCACAGAGCCAAGTGGCGCTGGGACAGTCCTTCAGCCCAAGCCCTGTTGATTCTCTTGGGAAGTGAGCTGATGGTTTTAAGCAACTTGGTAGCCTTGCATGTAGAAGAGGGAGAGGCAGAGGAAGGCGCTTGGGCTTTGGGAATGCCCTAGTAGTAAGGAAGCAGAAATGAGGGCTCCAACGTTCAGCAGTGGTCCCCTGGCTCTGGGCCCGCAGAGGAAGCGCTGTGTTGCTGAGCAGAGTGTGAATGCTGGCGACGTGTGTGAGCTCAGAAACAAGGTTACGTGTCAATCGAAACGCCACGTGTGTCGTGTCTCAACATGTCATGTTATCAAAAAGCAAGCGCAGTGTTTCATTTTCTCGGTGTCGGCTTTAGCAGCTAACCATCTTCTTTGGCGTGGTGATTTCTGTTTTCACCCTCTTAGGTCTTCTGCGAGTAGGAAGGTTTTGTCTACAATCCTCATCATCACAGATACACGTTTGTTTGTTTTTTCTCTTACGAGCAGATGTATCGCTTCATTACATCTGATTGTTTATCATGAATAACAAGTCTTATCAAGCCTACTGACCCGAATTTGTGTCTCTATAGTGTTTACTTCTCACGCCCCTTAATAGGTGATGACTGAGCCCAGCATGGCCATTGTCACTGTCTGCAGACGAGTCTGTTTGGGATGAGTGAAAGGGAGGCTGCGGACTAGACTCTCCCATGGATGGGCGGGAAGGAATGTCAGTGGAGTGTTCTTTCACAGGGAGCCCTGGTGATGCTCTTGGGAATTGTTGGACTGCTAAGAGCAAGGTCAGTGGTTCAAGCCCACCAGAGGCCCAGCAGGAGAAAAACGAGGCTGTCTGCTCCCATGAAGATTTACAGTCTCAGAAACCCGATGAAACTAAACCCCAGACTGACTGACATGACTCAATGCTGACTCACGGCAACCCTAGTGGTCAGGGAAGAACTGGCCCTGTGGGTTTCTGAGGTTATCACTTTGTACAGGAATAGAAAGCCTCGTCTTCCCCCCAGAAACCTCATAAAACCTTCTAAACCTCTGGTTTAGAATCGACTCCATGGCAGAGGGTTTGTTGGGTTGCTGGTTTTGAACAACGCTGTCATTGTGCCTGCAGAGTAGAGAGAGTATTTTGTGGTCTAGCCTTGGGCAAGAGGGAAATTCTGCCTTCCCCTGGGCATATCATGGGTCCGATTTTACTTCTCCACAGACAGAGTAAAAGAAGGGTGAGCGAGATGAAAGTGAATGTGTGATGCTGACCGGACCATGAGGCTTAGTCTTGGGAGTAGCAAGGTGGGTTGGAAGAACCCTGGTGGTGTAGTGAGTTACACATTGGGCTGCTAACCACAAGGTCAGTAGCTCGAAACCACCTGCCACTCTGCCAGAGAACTAAGAGGCATTCTACTCTGATAAAGAGTTGCCTCTCAGAAACCCACAGGGACAGTTCTACCCACCTAACAGAGTTGCTGCGAGCCAGAACTGACTCATTTGTTTTAGTGGAGTCCCTGATGGCACAGCGTTTTAACCATTGGACTGCTAACCACAAGGTTAGTACTTCAAATCCACTAGCCACTCCATTGGGGAAAAGCTGAGGCTGTCTGCAGAAGCCTGTGTGGGTAAGGCCAGTCCCCACCACTAGTTACGGGTTCAGTAAGCGCAATTGTATGGTTAAGATATATAAAGATTATAATAAAGTCAGAGAGAGAATAACAGGAGAGTAACATAAAGAAGCCAGACACATTTCATAGTAGCATGCTCACCACAGCTCCTCTTAGTGGTACCGGGCAGGAGAGAAATGGAGAGAGAGAGATGTTTATTGGTAACCAAGGCTTATATCTATCTACTTAGGGGGCAAGATTACAGGTAACCACACATCACAGGAAGAGGCTGTACAGTAGTCATACAAGCAATAGGAGGGGGATATACGATGGGCATATGGGTAACAGGAAGGGGAGGAGCTGGGGGTATACATGTGACAAGAAGGGCGGACTCATGATGGCGGCCTAACCTTGGTCACCCTTAGGTGGGCTTGACCTCTCTGGGCTCTCCTTCAGGGAAACACTTTACTGCTATCCTTATCAGAAGGGAGAGGGCCCTACTTATTGTGGGATGAACAGTGGTTTCTGCTTGCTCTGGATGGCTGATAGCCCTTAGGGAGAATAACCCCTGACCTACTTCTGTTGATCTCCAAGTGAATAGTCATCTGCCACGTGTAGCGAGCAGCTAAGTTTGGCATCTACTGGGGGAGCCAACTTGAGAGAAATCGTTCTGTTTCCCACCGAAGCCCTGACCAGGGAGTTTCACTGTGTCCTGTAAGGTTGCTGTGAGTCAGACTTGCCTGGACACCCAGGGGGTTTGTGGGCTTAGGGCAGACCTAGCTTTCTCCTAGAGAAGCAGCCCTTCATCCCACTCTCTTTTTATCACCTGAACAAGAATCGGGCGTTCCAGTTCCTTAGGGTCCTCAGTCCTGTCTCACAGCTAAATGCTTATGATATCATGTTTCCGTATATCTGGGATAAAAGAACGAATGGGATATAGAAGAGACAGGAGGCCTCTCTTTGTAGGTCAACTCCTCCGAGGCTCAAATTCTAGCTTTTATCAGTTACAGTGTGACCTTGAAGGAGCCTCTAGGGCCTCTAGATTTCAGTTCCCTAGTGTCTACCTGGGCACCGGAGCTGCCTGCTGTCTTGTTGGATGGCCCTGGCTGGAGTCGCTGTGATGCTGGAAGCCCTCCCATGCGTGTTTCCAATCCCAGTAGGGTCCCCCTAATGGACAGTTTTCAGTGGCGCTTCCCCACTAAGACAGACTAGACGGCAAAGCCTGGCCACGGACCTGCTTTCAAAGGTTAGCTAAGGAAAACGCAGTGGAGCAGAACAGGCTCCTGTCAGACGGGGTGCTGAGAGGTGAACCCCATCCTCCCTGCTCTTTGCCCCCCCCCGGGGGGGGTCAGAAGGCATTCGGAATACAGGATGGTGATGACAGTGGTCCCCGTAAACCAGCATTCACGACGGCAGCACTGGGCTGGGAAACGGTTCACCTTGTTGTGTATGGGGTCGGTCTGCAGGAGTGGGGACCGTCTCCATGGCACCTAGCAACCACATCACCTCATCTCCCTTCCTGGACACTTTGCCCTCTTGCACTGGGATCAGTGTGTCCCTACACCTCACCAACGCTTAGTGAGTTGAAGTACCTTCGTGTCATGCCGAAGCCAAGGTGGCTGGCTGCATGGTGGCATGCCTTCCTCAATCTCCTTCTCTCCCCGTGGCCAGTGGTGTCAGGGCCGCTTTGATGTCTTCAGCTGACGCATGAGAGACCAGAAGCAGGCCAGCTCCCCACATGGAGGCCTTGGAGAGCCTTTCTAAACGGGCCCCTCCCTGCCAGGACGGGCAAGTACCACAGAGCGCGATGAGGCTGACCCCCGAGATGGCAGGGTGGGCCACGACTGCAGCGGAGCCCTCTCTGTGCAAAGAGACCCATCCTTACTTTCCGGGCTTGTCCTGAAGAATGGCTGGGCTGCGGCTCCCTCAGGCCAAGGGGGTGCCCAGTGTCTCACCTGTACTCAGTATTTGTCAGCCCCTGACCTGCGCCCACATCAAAGTTAAGTCCTGAGGACTGATGACCCAGTGGTCTGCCGGCCTCCCCTCTCAATTTCTGCCAGTCAGGATAGTCTAGAAAAGACTATTGCCAGAAAACAGAGACCAGGTTGGTGGAAAATATTGGTTTGTTCTGAAAGGAGCCATGGTGGCCTAGGGTCGACACTTTGGATTGCTAACCTCAAGGTCAGCAGTTCAGGACCACCAGCCTCTCTTTGGTAGGCTTTCTACTCCCTTGGAGAGTCACCGTCTCAGAAACCCACAGCAGCATTTCTGCCCTGTCCTATAGGGTTGCAATGAATCAGAATCCACTCAATGGGAGTGAGTTTTTTTAGATTTATTAAATGAAGGGGGAATCAAACTTGTTATAGAGCCAATAGGGGCGCATGCCAATGAGGGGGGCTGCAGCTTCATGGGAGGTCGATAGTCAGTGTCTTGGTTTCCCACAGGCAGTTTGGGAGTAAAAGGTTGGAGGCCTCCTTCGGATCTACATATAACCTCCTCCCTGGGGGACGGACAACAGAGAAGTGGGTGAAGGGAGACATCGGACAGTGTGAGATATGACAAAATAATAATAATTTATAAATTATCAAGGGTTTATGAGGGATGGAGGAGTGGGGAGGGAGGAGGGAAATGAGAAGCTGTTACTAGGGGCTCTAGCAGAGGGCAAATGTTTTGAGAATGATGATGGCAACAAATGTACAAATGTGCTTGACACAATAGATGTATGTATGGATTGTGATAAGAGTTGTACGAGCCCCCAGTAAAATGATTAAAAAAGAAAAAGGGGTTGGAGGCTATGTGGATGCCAAGACACAAAGCTGTGGTCCTTCCCACATCAGAGCTGTCCAGAGCTGAGCTCATACTCACGGAGGCCAGGTGGCAGGCCCGCCTGACAGTGGCTGTGAGCAGGGACAGCAAGGGCTCCCACTGGTCACTTGCTCTGACTCAGCAAAGGCCTCTGCTGCCACAGAGGGAGGCGGAGCTTTGCTGCAAGGGACGAACTCACCCTTTCTTCTCCTCTGGCCACTCAGGGCTGGACACTGAGTTCATTGCTCTCTTATCGCGAGCCTGCTGGCAGGTTGAGAGTGAGTTGATTCTGACTCAGGGGACCCTGTGTGTCAGAGTAGAATGGCATTCCAAAGGACTGTCAATGGACTTCCAATAGACCAGCAATGGACTATCAATGGAATACCAATGACTATTAATGGACTGTCAATGGACCATCAATAGATGATCAATAGATTATACATGGACTATCAATAGATTGTCAATGGGCTATCAATAGACTTTCAAAGCACTATCAATGGGCTAACAATGGCAGCTCTGTTGGAAGTTGATCACCAGACCTTTCTTTTGAGGACCTCTGGGTGGATTTTAACCTCTGATACTCAGTCAGCAGCCAAAATTGTTAACTGTAGAACCACTCAGGGACGCATTTAGGATGAAACAGCAGGGTAACTGAGGCCCATCCTGAGGCATGCGTTGTGATGTTGATGAAGTAGGAAATGTAGTATTTCCCCATGGAACACACACGCATTAACCACGTGCACATGCACATAGCACTCATAGCTCCCATAGGAAAGGAATGTGTGTGTGTGTGTGTGTGTGTGTGTGTGTGTCGGGGGCGGTGTTAGTTAATGTGCATGTCATTTGCATAAAACATGGCAACTGTCTGGTAAGCCTCTTCCAAAAAGCATGGTCCTCAGAAAAATGGAAGCGTTATCCCCCAAATAAATTAAACAGAGAAAGCCCCAAGGCCAGGCGCTTTCTCTCCCTCTCACAAGCAAGCAGGAAGTGCAGGCTAATAATGTTTTGTTTTGTTTTAACTTGAAACATCTGGAAATGAATCCGTTTCTTCTTTTTTTTTTATTTAACTCTCCAACCAGATCCACCTCTGCCCTGTTGGGACGTTTCCCCACTTCATGTCACAGTTGATAAACATGAAAAGATCGTTTCTCTCTTTCTCAGAGGCATTGCTTAGGAGCAAGGGGAGGCAAGGGCCTTACTGTGTGCCTCTGTGTCTGCAGGCTTCTCTCCCAGGCACAGAGGGGCTCACAGGGCAGGCAAGCCCCAGAGTGGAACAGGGATCAGACCCACCAGTCCAAGCTGGATGCCAGACCTCCTTCTCAGGTGGGGCCTGGGAGGAGGGTGGAGGTCAAAGGGACTGTTTGTGCCTGTGGAAATGTGTCCCAGTCTCTGGGGAGCCCCACGCTGCACCTTGTCCCACTGGCAGCCCATGGCAACCTCCTAAAAAACAAGATCACAGAGCCTGGATGGCTGCCCGCCGGATGGGGGCACATGGGCTCCGTGTGGCTGCAGGGGGGATCTAATTGCCGAGGCCTGCGAAGCTCTCCAGGCATCAGCAGCAGCGAGGTGTCAGGGCTGCAGGGAGCCCTGGTCTGATGCTTACCAGGCCCGTCTGGCCTCTGCAGAAGCCCGGCTTTCTTCCCCAGTATGAGAGTCCCAGAGAAGACCACATGAGGCCTGGGCAGGCTAGCTCTCAAAAAGGATGGCTTGCAAATGAGGTCAGCCCTGCTGTGGGTCTTTCCACCCAGCTGTGAAGGGCTCAGGGGCCTTTGAAGCCTGACACCTCTGTCTCCCAGAGGCCTGGAGGGGAGGCAACAGAGGTAGAAAGGTTGCAGAGGCAAAGTTGGACACTGAAACTCATTTGGTTAGTTTGGAAAAAGGGAAGGCGTGGAGGCTGAAGGAAAGTGGCCCTCTAGTTATTTAAAGAAGCCTTCTGGGAGGGTGAGCTTTTCCCATCTCAGGATTTCAGGGAGGTGGGGGGAAAGGACCTTGAAGTCAGCTGGTGAATCTCTCCAGAGGCCACCCACGTACATCACATTGCCCCAGCTCTCTCGGGACTCACCTGAACACAGATGAGACCACCCAAACACTGGAGGTCAAGATGGTGCTGATCACAGAGACCCCACGCATTTCAGAGTACAACTGAAGTCAATTGCTAGGTCTTTCCTGGGAGAGGCCTCTGGATGGTCTTGCCCTTCTCACCTTGGGGTGAGTAACCCAACACCAACAGCACCCAGCAGTGTCTCCACTGGGAGGAAGAGGCCTGCTAACACACTTACTGAATGGACTGAAATGTATGAGAAGGCGCACAATTACTAGTGATGGTACGTTTGGTTAATGTGTATGAACCCCCAAAGACCCACTGCCATCGAGTTGATTTCAACTCATAGTACCCCTATTGAACAGGGTAGAATGGCCCTTTTGGGTTTCCCAGACTGTAACTTTTTATAGAAGCCAACTGTGTTAGGCAGGGTTCTCTAGAGAAACAAACCAGGACACTTAGGATTTTATATACATATATATATATAGGTTTATACAGTGAGAAGGAATATAGCAGCAAACTAGTCCTCATAGCCCTACACAGAGCTCAATTTAACTCACTTTCATGGAACGGTTTATATACTGGAAGTCCTTCAACTCAAATGGGTACAACGTCAAGGAAGCAGACAGCAGACTCTTCCCTCAGGCAAGACAGGCAGAGCCTGCCCACAGGCAGCAGACAGCAGGTTCGGGTCCGCAACAGTCAGTAGCAGGAGAGCTTAGCAAAGCAGGCCCAGATGGGATATCCAACACAAGGGATGCACAGGAACAGGCTCACCAGCCTCAAGCTCAAGTGATGTACGCCCCAGCAGCGTGGGGAAGCACGTCTCAAAGAAGCCTCAAGCATTAGCGACATGATCCATGGGGTGGCTTGGCCCACAGGTAGTGTAGCTCACAGGTTGAGGCAGAGAATTAGCTGAAGCAGCTGCATACTGGTCTGATCACCAGGGAGCAAGAGAGATAAGAGATGCCGGCTCTCTTTATTTATCTCAGTTGCCTTCCAATCAAGATGCTGAGACCTGATCAAACTCCTCCCACATGTTCCTATTGACCCAGTTGGCACAATAATATTATCACACCAACCCAAAACAAATTCACTACCATCAAGTCCATTCGGGCTCATAGAACTGCCCTTTGGGGTTTCTGAGGCTGTAACTCTTAACAGAAGTAGGAATCTCTGTCTCTCTCCCAAGAAGTGGCTTGTGGTTTTGAACTGCCGACCTTGCAGGTGCAAGTCCAACACATAAGCCACTATGCAACGGTTCTTGTGACAAAAGACAGAATCCAGTGTCCTGCTTGCTTCAGATTGTCCCTGGGCCCAGGCTGCTGCTTGCTATGGCTGTGTGGAGCGGGTGACAGGAAGCTGCTGGAAATTACATTTTTCTTTCATTCTCTACCAGGGTATGAAAGTCAACGATCCCATAATCCAATTGCTGGGGACAATTCTGTTTGAAATAATTACTGATAAAATCAGAGGGAAAACCTCAGCAAATCTGAAAACAGGTTATGCAAGACCTGGTGCTCCAGCGGGCTGATACCCAATATCGCCTCGGTGCTGCAGAGAAGGCTGCGTGTTGAATCTGCATGCACAGTGGGTTGCAGGATTTGGATTAAAGCCAGAGCAAGTCAGGCCACCATCATTCATTGTACTTGCACCCAAACTTAGGATCTGACGCCTAAAGCATCTCACCTGCCTCCACATATAACCTCTTAGCATTTACCTATGTGGAACCGAGGCTGAAAAATCAATGTCAAACTCAATGGCCGTCGAGTTGAGTGTGACTCATACTTACCCTCTAAGACAGGGGAAAACATCCCCTGTGTGTTTCTGAAACTGTAACTCTTTTTCGGGAGTAGAAAGCCCCTTCTTTCTCCGAGGGGCTACTGGTGGTTTTGAACTGCTCACTTTGCGTTTAGTCCAACTTGTAACCACTGTGCCACCAGAATGACCGGGACATGTGTGTTATCTTTTGAACATCGCTCGCTGCCACTGTGTCGATTCTGATGCACAGACGCACAGTGACAGCCTACAGGACGGTACAATGGCGCTTGTGGGGTTCCAGAAGCAGAAAGCCTCATCTTTCTTGCAAAGAGCTGCTGGTGGTTTTGAACTTCTAGCTAGCAGCCTGATGTGTAGTCCACCATGCTACCAGGGCCCCTTCCTTCTACATGGAGTGGGTGAGAGTTTGGCTCCTGCCCAAGTTCACACGGTTAGGAAGGAGTCTAACCAAGGTAGTTTGCTTCCAAGCAGGCGTCCTCCCATCTGATTGAACGGCCTCTTGAGACGTAGCAAATGGTGACCCTCCTATACGGAGGGCCACACAACCCTTGCTTAGGTCAGTTTCTTTAGCTTTCTTCAGCGATGTGGGTGGGGAAAGGCATTACTGCCACAGTCCCCTTCATAGAGTAGTTAAAATAACTGACCATTCAGACAGGCGTGCATCTGCGAAGCTGTGCACCAAGAGAATGTTTAAGCCACACACAGCATGTTGTACAGGCAGCGACATCTCCACCCATGTGTGCATCCCACCAGCATATGCTGGGGCTGGGTTGCCTGTGGCCCAGTGTCTGCCAGGGGATTTGGAGACCTGTTGTGGGGTCCAGGCTAGGGGAGCCAGGGACATGACACCCCTCACTTCACACTTGCACTTCTGTGCTTCCCTCCCTGTGTCCCTCCGGCCAGCTGTGCCTTGGCTCTGGCAGACCCACTGTGGTTATTGTGGAATTCCAGGTCAACTTGATAAATAAGTGTGGGGGTGGAGTCTGGCTTGTCCAGTCATTTCGCCTTCTGGGGCTCAGTGTGTGTCCGTCTGTAGACTGGGAGGAACAGCAGTTTCCTTACAGGCTGGAGGACAGTTTGCCTAGCCGGGTGCCTGGCACTCGATGGTGGTGGTGGCGTCAGTTGTGATTGCGTTGTCTTCGGCTTACGATGGCCTCATGTGCGAAAGGACAGTGCCTGGTCCTGTGCCACCGCCTCAGTGGCTGGTATGGCTGCGTCCAGTGTCGTGATTATGGTAACCCAGCCCCCTGGGGGTCTCCCTTCTCTTCAGACACCCCTTCTTCTTCCCCAACGGTGCAGTCTTTCCCTCGCCATCCGTCTTTTCTGGTGACATGAACAAAGCAAGCTGACTGATGTCTCTCCTCTCTTTCCTCTAAGGGACGCTGTGCTTGCATCTCTTTGAAGGATCCTTTCGGTGGTCCCTGGTGTATTTGACGGTCTCTTCCAAGTCCAAAGGCATCGATTCTCCTCCTGCTTTCCTTTCTCATTATCCAACTTCCACACACACGTCAGGTGATTTAAAAGAACGCACTTTGGGCAAACACAGCTTAGTCGGCAGTCCATCCACCCGTCTGTCAGTTTGGCACACTGTGATGGCTTTTGTGTGGCGGTGATGCTGGAGGCTGTGTCACCGGTTCTTCAAATACCTGCAGGATCGCCTGTGGTGCACAGGTCTCAAAGGAGCTTCCGGAGAATGAAGAATGAGTAGGGAAGGTGGGCAACGCACTCCGGGACATCAGCCATGGAATGCCCCATGCACGGCACCAGGACACTCTCAGACAGACAGACGTTTCTGAATGAACGTGAGTTGCATCTGACGCATGAATGAAAGAACAGACAAATCCGGGCGTGAGCGACCTGTCTGTGAGCTGAGCATGCTGATTTAGTAGGAAAGGCCAGATCATGGGTCCTGCGTGCTTCTTCTTGGCACTTGGAGGCATCTGGAACACATGGGGAGCGGTGATGCCTCGTTTGGTCTGCAGCCCTCCCAGAGCTAGGATGCTGCTGCAGGACAGGGCACACACTCGTAAGAGGGTGGGCAGGGGTAGAGAGCGAGCTCCTGTCCTTCCTTGCTTGGTGACGAGCCAGGAAAACAAGGCAACAGTTGCTTCCTCTCTTAGTGACAGTAGCGGCCCACGAAGGTAGGATGCTGGAGAAAACAGTTTCAATCCCGCTCCGCATTTGTATCCAGGGGAGGCTGCAGCTGGACCAGTTTGTTACCAAGTAATGAGATGGATTAAATGATCTATTCAGGGATAACTGGTACTTCCTTGAGGGCTGGTGCGTGTGTGTGTGTGTGTGTGTGTGTGTGTGTGTGTGTGTCCTCTACAGCAGAAAACAGGGCTGGTAGAGTAGGTGCTAGACAGGACTAATGGAATCGATTCTTTTTGTATTTGTTCAGTTCACAACATGTGTCAGAGAACAATGCCTGGTCTTCAAAGTTGCAAACGAGATCTCAGCACCACCCGCCATGTGGCCCTGGTGTCAATACCATCCTTGGGGGCATTTATCAAGTGTCCAGAAGGCCTAGGACTTAGTGGTAACTCATTGGGTTGCTAACAGCAAGGTCAGCAGTTCAAAACCACCAGCCACTCTGAGCAGAACAATGACGTTTTCTACTCCTATAAGGAGTTACAGTCCTGGCAACTGACATGGGCAGCTCTAGCCTGTCCATCCTGTAGGATAGCTGTGAGTTCGAATTGCCCTGCTAACAGTGAGTTATCATGGGTCAGGGCCTGCAGGGAGTCTAGTTACAATCTTCCAAAACTCTGTGACGTGTTTGTACCCCCACTAGAGAGCGATGACAGTCTGATATCATATTCAGGGTGTCACAGCTACTCTCAGACAAACTTGGGACGTGAACCCCTGCCCGACTGGCTCTGGGCTCTTACCTTCAGCTGGAAAGAACCCACCCCTTCCGCTTGGATAAATATTTCCCCGCCAGCCAGCTGAGCACAACAGAACCAGGCAAGAGTCCCTCGACTCCCTGGACACCAGCCTGGGTAGAAGCCCCTTCAAGGAGCTCCTGGGTGGGACCATTTGGGAGAACCTGGGCTCATCTTTGTGCTGTCTAGAGGTGAGGAAGAGGAGGAGATCCTTTCTGTCTGCTTTTGGGGGGGGGCACGCCCCGGTATCATCCTGAGTCCTACAGGTGCTTGACTGGCTCCCAGTAGGATAAGGGAAGGGCAGAGGGCTTGAGTGGGAGTCTATGCGCATTTTAACCAGAAGCACTGAGCTGTATTGAGATATATTTTGTGTGGGAGGGGGAGAGGGAGGGAGAGAGTGAGACAGGAAGGAAGGGAAGGAGGTAAGAGAGAGGGAGGAAGGAGCAAGGAGGGAGATAGGAAAGAAGGCGTGGAAATAAGAATGTGACCCTCTTCCAGGTTCCAACTAAGACAAAACCTCAGACACAAAGCCGAAGAGCACCATGGGGAGAGCTCAGAAGAGACAGCGTTTGGGAGCCGGAGACCCAGTCCACGGAAACGAAAACTGTATTGTGAGCACTCTGGCTATTTGAAAAATTTCTTTGCTGAAAGTACCGTGGATGGGGGAAATGAGGTGCCGGGTGAATCATGGGAAAGCACTTTGAATTAGGAAAAAATAATAATAGTGCGTATCTCCTTTTAACAGATCTTTAAATATGATTTGTCCCTTTGCTTAATTAATTTAAGACTGGAGAGACCTTATCCTGTAAGGAGATTTTTTTCTTCATTGACACTACCACCAGATGAAATATAGATTCTTTTAGACTTTCAGAAAAGTGCATCCTGCATATAGATACTAATCATAAAGGTATTAAAATAAGCATGGATTGGCTTGGTTGGCTTTTTCCTTCCCCAAAATTCCACCCTCAAAGTGAAGTCCATTGTTTTGTGCCTTTATCTGTTAATAGGCAACTTCATTTCAGAGTGATATCATATGGGGGAAAAGAAAAGTTTTCAGATACTAAAAAAAAAAGAAAAATATGAACACTACTCTTTCAACACAATCTCCGTGGTCGGTTTTAATGAGTGGCGAGGTGATGGGATGAGAGAAAGGGAAACAATCCCGAGTACATCTATTGGCATGGCGTCAGCCCAGTGGGACCCTGGTGTCACAGGCAGAAGGGAGGTCTTTGGAAACAGCCTGCTCTTAAACCCGCTGTGCAAAGATGAGCCAGCGAAGCAGCAACACCGTGTGTCTTGGCCACAGGGATTGACAGAGAGTGGATGTGCTGGGAAGACAAGGCCAGGATTTAAACTCACTCCACCCTTTCCCTTTGGTCAGTTCTAGGCCTCTGTCACCCCGCCTGGACAGGACTCAGGACAACATGATAGCCGGGCACTCTCCTGACCGCTGGATTTAAGTGGTCTTAAGTCCACTCTTCTGTCCCTCCACAGTGCCGTGCCCATGGTCCTGGTGGTTGCTGTGGGTAAGCACTGGCTCTAACCCATCTGCTCTTCTGTGGGATTAAGATGAGGCTTCCTGCTCCCGTGGAGTGAAGTACATGTCGGGCTGTGAACCACAAGGCTTTCTGCCTGGGAAGCCCAGAGGGGCCGTTTGATGCTGCCCCGTGGGCTCTCTGTGGGTTTGAATCCACTCAAGGGCCGTGGGTTTCTTTCTTGTTTTTTCCATTTCCCCCACTGATGGGCAAATTCATTTGTTGATGATTTGTGTTTTCAGAAGAGAGGAAGGGGAGGAGGGCAGGGGACAAGAGAAGCCTCCGTCATCTCCCTTCTCTCCAGTGCTTGGAACATGTTCTCAGGGATTTGTCTGCAGAGTGGAAAAAATAATAACTTTATATTCTGATTGAAGTGGAACGAGACGCGGTATCCTGAGTTTCCGCAACACTGGTAAAAAGTCGCAACAAAACACAGGCACAACTTTTTTGGCTCATGTACATTTCAACTTTCTTTAAAAAGAATGTGGATTTAAAGCAAAAGTCATTGACTTTCTAGGCCTGATACATTACAAACTATTAAGTAATTGAGCACGCCTTTCTCACACACTTAGCTGCTGAAACCCTGGCACTTAAGCTAGCAGCTTAGGCACTCCCCCGCCGCCCCCCCGCCCCATGCTGAAACTGGTCACCCTTCCATACCCATTGACTTGTTTTCCTCTTTTATCCTTAAGACTGCCACTGCACAGATCAGCCCAGGGCACACTTGTTGGCTCTGAAACGGAGGCAGATGGCTTAACAAAGTCACATTAAGACCTGTGTTTTAATGTAGGAAGTGGGGAAAACTAGTCATGTGCTGGTGGCCACAACAGTGACTAGTGATTTCTTTGTCCAGCCCTGCCATCTGTACCGACCACCTGTGGCCTTGGAAGATGCCCTGGTGGCACTGTGGGTAATGTGTTGGGTGATGAATCTGCAAGATCAGAAGTTCAAATCCACCAGCCTTTCTGAGAGAGACTTTCCGCTCCTCTAAGGATGTACAGCCTTGGGCACACACGCGGGCGGTTCTCACCGGCCTAGAGCTCCGTAACTCCTGACCGACTCAGTGGCTGTGAGAGTGAGTACGGCCTTTAGCGTCCAGTTGAGGAGCTGTGTGAGGGAGGGAGAACTCCCCACGCTAAAAGGAAGCCCAGGTTTCCGGGGACCCTGTGGAGGGGCATGACATCATACTGGAGTTCCCAGGTGTGTATGTAAGAAAGCCAGGTGGATGAACGTGTGCTGGAGTGATGCGGGAAACAGAGAACGTGACCCTTGAGAATATAGGACAAATATAGAATATAGAAATATGGCTGGAGAGAGAGGGGGCAGGTAGGTAGATAGGCAGGTAGGTAGCTCTATCTATCTATCAAGATGAATAGTTATACAGGTGTCTTTGAGTCGACTCTGATAGCACTTCACTCCTAAGGAAATGCTGCCCCCCTGCCTCCGCCTCCTGATGACCAGTATGCCCGAGTCCACCATTGTGGCCACTATGTCCATATCTTTGACTTCATCAAACACGGAGTCTTCTTCTAGCGGTGGATCCCTCCTGGTGGTGTGTCCACAGCTGACAAGTTGGATGAGATTCCATTTCGATCCACTGGACTCTCATTGGCTGGTTTCCAGAAGCCGATCACGGGCCTTTCTTCCAAGTCCGTCTTCACCTGGACGCTCCCCTGAAGTCCGTGCGCCATCGGAGGCAGGATTGTGAAATGCCAGTGGCCCAAAGCTTCCGGCATCATAGCGGCACACGAGCTACCACCGGAAATACCTGGCACGTGGGTGGTAGCACGGAGGGTAAGGACCTGGGTGTGACAGGTCTTGTGAGTGGCAGGGGCCTAGACCCTGGTGCTGTTCCCACAGCCATCCAACTGCTCAGTTCTCACACCCGAGTGCCTGGCGTGTGCCAGATGCTGCCTGAGACCCTGCAGCAGAAACATGGGCCCTGCAAGTCTTCCTGCAGCTCAGAGTCTGGGGGCCTGGGACAAGCAGGTGGTCAATTTCAATAAGAGGGGCTGAGTGCTTTGACTTGGGAGAACTGGGATATCAGCCTGGGACTAGGAGGCTCTGAAATATGACGTGGAGAGGTCAGGGCCATAGACTGACACAGCTCCACTGATGATCAGTCATGCCGCCAGCTATGTCTTACCAAGCAACGCCAAGCTGAGTGTGAATACATACTGAAACAGGCTCCAGGAGCTCCTCTGAGACGGTGGAATCTTGATGGTGCAGGAGTAAAGCCTCAGCTGCTAACTGAGCGTTTGACAGTTCGAACCCACCAGCCGCTCCACAAGAGAAGGATGCAAGTCCATGCTTCCTTAAAGAGTAACCTGGGAGCCCCACGAAGTAGTTCCACCTGGCTTCAAACCGGTTCATTCAAGCTTGATCCTCTGCTGGTAATTTGCTTTTGTATCCCAGAGCTCCTGGCTTAAAATCTACACTTTCACAAGATGCCTAGATGATTCCAGTCTAAGTGCAAAGACACTGCTTCCAATCACAGAAGTCTTTATTTATTTTATTTTATTTTACAGTGTGACATTTTTATTTTTATTACATTTTATTAGGGGCTCATACAACTCTTATCACAATCTATACATATACATACATCAATTGTATAAAGTACATCCGTATATTCTTTGCCCTAATCATTTTCAAAGCATTTGCTCTCCACTTAAGCCCTTTGCATCAGGTCCTCTTTTTTTCCCCCTCCCTCCCCACTCCCCTCTCCCTCATGGGCCCTTGATAATTTATAGATTGTTATTTTGTTATATCTTGCCCTATTCGGAGTCTCCCTTCCCCCCCTTCTCTGCCGTCCATCTCCCAGGGAGAAGGTCACATGTGGATCCTTGTAATCAGTTCCCCCTTTCCAACCCACTCACCCTCCACTCTCCCAGCATCACCCCTCACACCCTTGGTCTTGAAGGTATCATCCATCCTGGGTTCCCTGTGCCTCCAGCTCCCATATGCACCAGTGTACAACCTCTGCCCTATCCAGTCCTGCAAAGTAGAATTCGGATCATGGTAGTTGGGGTGAGGAAGCATCCAGGATCTGGGGGAAAGCTGTGTTCTTCATCGGTACTACATCGCACACTGACTGACCCATCTCCTCTCCTAAACCCCTCTATGAGGGGATCTCCAGTGGCCGACAAATGTGCCTTGGGTCTCCACTCTGCACTCCCCCCTTCATTCACTATGATATATATATATGTGTGTGTGTGTATATATACTTTTTTTTGCATGATGCCTTATACCTGGTCCCTTTGGCACCTCCTGATCGCACAGGCTGGTGTGCTTCTTCCATGTGGGCTTTATTGCTTCTGAGCTAGATGGCTGGTTGTTCACCTTCAAGCCTTTAAGACCCCAGATGCTATCTCTTTTGATAGCTGGGCACCATCAGCTTTCTTCGCCACATTTGCTTATGCACCCGTTTGTCTTCGGCGATTGTATCATGGAGATGTGCAGCCAATGTTATGATTTTTTGTTCTTTGATGCCTGATAACTGATCCCTTCGGGACCACACGATCACCCAGGCTGGTGTGTTCTTCCATGTGGGCTTTGTTGCTTCTGAGCTAGATGGCTGCTTGTTTATCTTCAAGCCTTTAAGACCCCAGACACTATCTCTTTTGATAGCTGGGCACCATCAGCTTTCTTCACCACATTTACTTGTTCACCTGCTTTGGTCATAGAAGTCTTTATTATGAAACAAAAAGCATCCCCATGTGTGACTTTTGTTTCTTGACAGAGCCGACCTCTAGGCCTGTACCTGTCTGAAGAAACCATCTCCGTCTTCCTGGCCCCTTTCTTAAGAATTCCCCATGGATAACACCAAGTCAAAATGACAGTTTGGTATCCTAAAGGCCTGGCATCTGTTTGCTACCTAAAGACACCCTGGAGAAAGTGCATCTTTCCCAAGTGAAAACGAGATCTAGCACAAATGGTTTCCGGGATGCTGAGTTCTTCAAGATATGAGGGGACTTCAAAAGGCTCATCAGTAGATGGAATGAAAAGACAAAGGCATTTTTCTGGGAACCTGGTGGAGCCGCTGGTATGTTCCGAGAGATCACTGTGGGATGGCCACTCCAGGATCCCCAGAAAGAGGTGAGCACTAATTAGGAGTTGGAGCCTCTTATTTGGGCGTGGTGGGGGGATCGATAACAACCCCAGCCCGAGAGGAGGAAGTCCAGGCAGATAGGATGAGCTCGTTACCCTCAAGTCACATCTGACTCACGAGAGAAAGAACCAGCCCCCAAATCTGCAAACCAAGCCCCCGCTCACGGCCATCAAGTCGATTTTGACTCATAGCAATCCCAGAGTTTCCAAGACTCCACATCTGCATGGGAGCAGATTCCTTCATATCTCTCCACTGGAGGGGTTGGTGGGTTTGAACTGTGGACCCTGCGGTCAGCAGCCAGTGCTCAGTCAGCAGCATCACAGAGTTCTAAAAGCAAGACAGGACAGAGTTCTTTCTGAGCACATTCACACGCCGAGGGCTTGTTTAGCTCCCAGGCAGTGAACTAAGTTCTGCTGTCCCTCTGGCTACTGCTTGGGCGGAAACAAAGAGACCATCCTGGTAGGCATGCGATTGGAAGCTTCCTGAGACTCTTATGAATTGAATTGTGTGTCCCCACTCCCACAAATAGCACTGTGGGTTAGGCATTGGCCTACTAACTACAAGGTTACAATACAGCCTCCTGTGATTCTGCTTTCAATGGGTACCGGTGTACCCCTGTACCTAGACAAAACCCAGACATGTCTTGGACGGAAACGAGGGGCTCAGGTTTCTGTGCAGACTTGCCCTTTGCCCCAGGTAGGGAGCCACCACTCCTGGTTCCTCCCATTCACCCCATTTCCTGCTCAGGTGCCAAGATCCCCACAAGAGTCAGGGGAGAATTGCTTTCTCTGGACTCTGAGTGAGCCTGAGGAAGGGCGCTGTCCATGCTGCTGGTGCTGACTCAGAGCTCGCAGCGGGTCATTTCCACCTCGGTTATGGCTGAGGAAATGAAAACAGACCAGACCCGAATTTGTAAATCATAGATGTATTGGAGAGACAACTCACGATGTAATCTCCCTCCTAGAAAACAAAGGCTGTGTGGCCGCTGCTCGGCAACTCTTGTTCAGCAGAGTAAGAAACAACCGTGCCCGGCTCAGAGGCAGCCTCCAGCTACCAGCTGTGTTGCTCGCCACAGTCCTGGAAGGAATCCAGTGTCTCACAGCAGTCTTCCATGCCGGGGTTCCAACCTCTCCTTACCCAATTCCGTCGGTCATCCTGGAACACCCATCAGTTGGAAACTTGGGTCTCTTCCAGTGTCACTGTGTTGGCCGCCATTGGACCTGTTTGAAGCCCCTGTACCGATATCTGCCTGCATTTTCCCTCCAGTTTCTAGTTGCTGCCAAGCCTGGCTCATGGTGGCCACTTGTCTGTCAGAGGAGAACTGCGCTCCCTAGGGATTTCAAAAGCTGACACCCCACCCCACATCATCCCACCCCACTCCAACACACACAAGTATCACCAGGACTTCCTTCAAAGGAGCCTCTGGGTGGACTCCAACCTCCAACCTTCCCTTAAGCAGCTGTGGCCTCCAAGCAGTTCATTAGTGTGTTAGTCTGGGTACTTTAGAGTAACAAATAGTGTGTTAGTCTGGGTACTTTAGAGAAAGAGAAACTCATGTATAAGAGAGTTTTATATAAAGTTTAAGTGTGCATTAAGAAAACATCCCAACCCAGTGCTGCCCAAGCACACAAGTCCAACATTAACCCATATGTCCAACACCAATCCACAAAGTCCTCCTCCGTCTCACAAAACACACACTATGACACTGACTGCAGGAGGAAAGCTGAGCCAGTGAATGTGTAAGCATCTCAGTGCTAGAAGGGGTCTCCACATGGCTGCTCCAGCACCCAGGGCTGCATCGGGGTAGGTCCATGTGGCTTCTCCTTAGGGATGTCTTGCAGGAAGTGAACCTTGCCAGCTAAAGCAGGGAACTGGCTAATGCAGCTGCACCCTGGTCTGATCATCACAAAGCAAGAGACCCGAGAACTAGAAAGGTGAGGCTCGCTGAGCCATTTATCTCTCTGCCCTTCAATTAACCCCACATGTGTTTATCGGCCAGATTGGCACCATAAACTACTTACCTCAAATAGAGAGATACCCAGAGAGACATTGGTGGTTCATGAATGGAGTTCTCACAACAGGCACCCCGGAGTCCTTGGTTCAAACCCTGACCAACATACTTCTCACCGAGCTACTGCCATCTGTCAGTGGAGTTTGCTTGTCACAGAGATACTGTTTCAGCAGAACTTCCAATCTACAACAGAGTAGGAAGAAAGGCCTGAGCATCGACATCTGAAAACCAGCCAATGAAACCCTATGGTCTTGTCTAAAACCAATCAAGGAGATGGCCCAGAAGCCGGCAGCATTTTTTCCCCTATGCCCATTAGATTGTCACGTGTCCCGAGCTGACTTGACAGCAGCCAACAATAACAACAACAACAAAAAAAAACAACATCCATCCCTGTGCTGTCCCCCTGGAGCTGCTGCTTTGTAATGATGGTGCTGGGGAAGGGTGTGGAACAGACCATGCACTGCCAGGAGAATGAGCACACCTGTGTTGAAGGACAGAGACGCCTCTTATTTACATTGGACATGTTACCCTGAGAGGCCTGTCCCTGGAGGAGGACAGCATGCTTGGTGAAGTGCAGGGGCAGCGGAAAAGTGGAGGACCTTGACAAGATGGACACCCACATTGCCTGCCACATGGGGCTTCTGCAGGAGAACAATGCGAGGAAGGCACAGGACTGGGCAGTGCTGCCTTCTGCTGTCCACAAGGCTCACTATGAGTCAGGATCAGCCCAATGACACCACCAAACCCAGATGGGGCGAGATTGAGGAAGGCTGGTTACAGGAGCCCTGGACTCATAGTGGTTAAGCACAAGTTAGTTCAAACCACAAGGCAAAACTACCAGCCGCCGCACAGAGGAGCGACGAGGCTTTTGACACCCATGAAGTGAAGAATTCCTGCCCTGGAAACCTACCGGGCAGTTCTACTCAGTGCTGTAGGGCCATCATACATTGGCATTGACTCGGCGGTGGTGAGTTCTGGGTTTTGATTCCTTTCAGTGCTGTGTTGCCAAGAACCCAAAGCATGAAATCTGTAGAAATGCTGAGCAAAGTACACCTGGCTCTCCTTTGGGTTTTCGCTGGTAATTTGCCAACCGACTGCGCACAAACCTCAGACTTGACGTCCTCTTCCACCTGTGTTTACTCTGCTTATCTTTTCATGTGCTCACTGAAAACAAGCCGAGACCTCATGTGAGGCCCAGGCATGTTTGAGGGGACTTGGTAGCACCGTGGTTAAAGGCTTGCTGCTGACTGAGAGGTTGGCAGTTCAAATCCACAAGCCGCTCCGTAGGACAAAGATGAGGCTCCCTGTGGCTGTGAAGATGGCAGCCTGGGCCCTTCTCTCTTGTCCTAAGGGGTGGCTGTGGGTTGGAATGGATCACTGTGGGTTGGGTTAGGGTGGGTTTACTTTTGCAAACACTTCATGGCCTCCTCAGTAGCTGCTCTGACACTCAGGACATCTGTAGCCCCCCAAGTGCTTAGTTTCTCATCATTTCCCCCACCTCAGATGGGCACATTTTTATTGCAGGTGGTTGTGCAAATGGGAGTGGAATTGTTTTATCTGTGTCTCTGTGCACACCGACAAGAAACGCTGGGCTCTGAGGGGGCTCCGCTCGCTTTACTACCGTGGCAATAATGTTTTACATTTCAACGGTGCCTTTCAAATCAGAGCATCTTACAAAGCGCAGGACTTGGCGCATTGTTGCAATACAGGGAGTTCTCTGGTGGCCCGCCACGGGCTACCTGTGACTCCATAGCCTGAGAATCTGTTGGGGGGGCAGGGGGGGCATGGGGGTGCAAAACAACAAGGGAAGCCATAAAACACATTGTTGGCATGGTTCTGAAAGCCCAGAGCACTTTTCAGGACTTTTCCTGCAAATCTGTGTCGAAATCAGATCGCAGACAAAGAGGAGGCGGACAACCATGTGTGAAAGCCCTTTATTCCCCCGGGATAGAAACAGAGAAAGCCTGTGGGAGATGACCACGTCAGCAGGTGAGGGGAACCGGCCTGGGGTCTCCTCTCCCTCTCGGCGCCGAGTCCTCCATGCCCCCATGAATGTGTGTGTGTGTGGGGGGGGCACCCAGGCCCCTGGACATGCAAGCCCTCGCTCTTCTCCAAGGCTCTTTCTTAAAGGTTCATTTTGACGAAGAGGAGACACACTTACAGAAGAGAGCTGCCTCCCCTCCTCCGTTTCTTCCGTCCTCTTGGTTTCCCTTCCTCTAAGGTCCTGCTCCTTCTTCTTCCTCTCATCCATTCTCCTTCGCGGTCCTCATTACCACTGTCCTCTCCCTTTTTACTCTCTTACATCTCAGATGGGACTATCCCCCCTCATCTGCACTGGCAGCTCTTTGGGACAAAGACTGGGCTTTCTGCTCCAGTGAGCAGGTACAGTCTCAGAAACCCACAGGGGCTCGCTCTGAGTCAGCATTGACTCCATAGCAGTGAGCTTGTGTTTGTTTTTGTTTTTGGGGAAATAGGCGAACACCCAAATTGGTCCACCCCGTCCACATTTGGGGGATGCGCTTCCACATGCAACCACCAGGGGGCGGGCGCGCAATACAGCCTCTGGTTTTCTTCACTGTGGGAAGATCAGGAGTGGCTTCCCCTTGGGGACTTTTTGTATTTTTTAAAATAAAAAAAATATGTATCTGGTTGTTGTTGTGAGGGCGAATATATGCATCAAAACAGAAGCCAACTCTACAGTGCCTACAGGCACTGCTCAGTGACACAGACTGAGATTTTTTGTTTTTTTTTTTTTTTTAGCTCTAGGGCGTTCAGCTGCTAACCAACGCGGAGGTTTGGAAAGGAAGGTTGCTCCCTGGGAGAAGGGTGTGGCCGTGGGGAGCCCGGGAGGCAGTTCCACTAGGTGCTGGGGCGGGGGAGAGGGGCGGTCTGCGTTGCAATCAGCTTGATGGTGGTGGTGGGTTTGGTTTTAAGAAAATTTCAGGGGAGAGATTGGGTCTGGTTTCCTTTGCTGTTTTGTCTGAGGGCCTTCAGGGGATCGCTTGGGTCTGAGGATCTAATGGTGATCCTTGGGCAATTGTCCCTGGGGTTTATCCAGCCTCTGTGACTCCAGAAGTTCTGGATTCTATGAGAAGGGCGTTGGCTTTTTCTAACAGCCGAGTAGCAAGGAGAGAGCATGGACTTGCAGGCCAGATGGGAAGTCGGGAAGGACAGGCGTTTTTAGGTATGTGGGGGTAACCGCAGCCACACTGAGACAGGAGATGGTGCGTGTGGGGGTGTAAGTGTTTATTCCAGTCCTCCAGTCACCATCCCAGTGCGCGGGGACACTATTTCCAACCCTGGTCACCTACAGACGAGTGTCTGCGAATTGGCAGGTCTCAGAGGCTGAGTGTCTGTGAGATACACATTGGAGGTTGAGTGGCGTCTGTGCAGATCCAGGATCACAGGTGTTGCTGATCTTCGCGGGGCTCTGAGGGCGTGCAGACTCCAGTTCAGCCTGCTCTGAGTCGGTCCCAAGTCTGCCAGCAGCCCTCGCTGCTGCACCTACCAGATCTGGGGCCCTGTCTTCCGTGACTGACAGGACTGATTCCCAGGGAAGCTTGTGCCATCTTTTGGTGCTTGACTTACATGACAAATTCTTTGGAGCCAGGAGATGAGGAGAGATGGTTCCGGATGCATCCTGCGTCCGCGTCATGGGCTGATCCTGCTCCGAGTATAGAGAGGGTCCCCAGGTGGCTAAATCCGATGGGTGACCTGTGACCAGAAACCATGATAGTGCTGGCAGAGTGGTGAGGGGTTAGGACAGGCAGCTAGCTCCAGTGCGCTCGGCCCTGCGACATCCACGCAGGTCCCACAAAGTCCAGGTGGCCTCGCCCTGCACTCAGTCATGTCCAGCAGCCATCTCAAGGTCACAGAGCAGGTCAGCAGGATACCAGAGCTTGAAGGTGCCCCTGTAGCCTTTGGGCCAATTGATTCCAACGGCACTGCCCTTACCTTGTGAACAAAGGGATTCTTGGAATGTGAGCAGTAACCCCGGGCAGAGGGGACAGTTAAAACACACACACACACACACACACACACACTGCAGGCATCCTGCTCCTCTCCAGGGCAGGGGCACCGGTGACCTGCTGGTCTGGCAGGACCTGCACATGCCAAGGCTGCCCCATGGGTGCCTGGGTCTGGGGCTACTCTCTCCACTCCTGGACCGACCAGAGGGTCTCAGGAGAAAGGGGAGCCCGTACACAGGTGCAAACGACCCAGGCTGAAGCTGGTCCAATAAGGGGTCAGTGGGAAGTTGGCTTTAATCCAGGGTCCGGTCCCTTGGCCCCAAAGTGGTCTCTAGTCTAGCCTAGGGCTAGCAGGAGCTCTGGTGAGCTGCCGGTGGACAACTCACTCCCCCTGTCCTCCCTCCCCTTTCTCCTCTTTAAAGGCTCTGAGCTGGCTGGGAGGGAGCTGAGCTGGCTGGGAGGGAGGGCCCTCCGGAGGGCCCTCCCAGTGCTCTGCCAGGTGGCTGGGTGGGGACAATTTCCTAAGCAGCTCATGGGGACATTTGTCTCTGTCCTCCCCGGAGGACCCCGTGTAGGCACTCACTGAGCTGGGCACCTGACCCCTGGAAGACTCGGTGAGGAGGAGGATTCCAGGCGGAAAGATTCATACCTCTGCTGAGGGCTGCAGGCAGTCCAGCCCTCCTCCCCAGCTGCTGGGGGACAGCCCTGCCAACTGCTAGGATGGGGTGGGGTGGGGGTGAGGATGGCAGAGCAGTCACCAGTGTCACAGACTGCTACCTGGGAAGGTGGCGGGTGGGTGAGACATGCATACTGACTGTTCTGGGACCCCCCCACACTGCTCAGGACCTGGTGGTGAGAGAAGCAAAGATACTTAGCTAGCAGTTCATGAAGTGTGGATGTTCCTAAAGCCAGGAGCCTGCCACCACTGCTCATGGGCACCCAGCGGCTCTGGGCAGGACGGTCCTGGTGATCTGCCCCAGTGGGGCAGTGTGACTCTGTCACATGAGTGGCCAGGAGTCCAGGATCCATTGGTTTCTGTGTGGGTAGAGTCGCCCAATTCTACTGTAAGGAGCGGGTGTGGGTGTGTGCTCCTGGGGGCGGTGGAGCAGGGCCTGTCAGGAGGGCCAGTGAGCAGACAGAGCTGTGGCTGGTCATCTGGCTAACCCTCAACACATTTCTCATGTCCTCATTCAGCACCATGCCCGGGGGCAGTGGGACCCCCATCACAGCCCACCCCCACCACCTGCCCTGCCTGTGAGCAAGCTGCTCATGGTCCGATGGGGTGGGGAGGGTGTGCTGCTGATATCAGATTGTTGCATGGGCTATTGAAGGCCACCTTGCTAGGGGGTGCCAGGGCAAATGACCAGCTCCGTTTAAGTCCCAGAAGGCTGTGCTGGGAAGGTGGCATTGAGCAGGGACTCGGGTAAGAGTTGGAAGGCAGAACAAAGATGATAGTGGGATGGGGGTGGGGCGTGGAGAGAGGACTTGCCGTGGAAGGAGCAGACTCATCCACATCCAGGCATGAAGCTTCACAGGTGAACGGGACAAAACCTTGCTGCACAGGGAGGGGAGTGGGGACACAGGCGACTTGAAGGGCACCCTTTTAGGTCCCTGGCCTGGGAGCCCGGGGTTGACAGGTGATCTGAACCCATGAAGGCAGGGGGTGAAGAGGAGAGAGAGCAGGAGCCCCATCCCAAGGCGCACCCTGATCCAACCTGGGAACCAGGTGCAGCCCTGTGCTCCTAGACAGCCCACTGGATGACCTTGTCAGGCCACTTGAGCCCCTAGGCCCCAGTTTCCCGGTTGGTGCGACTTGATTGGAGAGGGGGCAGGGGCTGTGCATCTGGACACAGGCACAGAGAGGCGCTCTGGGCCCACACTCATGACCGGCCTTGGCTCTGCGTCCCCTGCCATCCAGCCTTGTCCCGTCCCACGGACGGACAGCCTCGCCCCGCGTTTAGGCGCCCCAGCGGCCTCGTCGTGTCCAGGCGCCCCCTCCTCCGCGTGCCCCGTCCTACCCGCGGCCGGGCCCCGCCCCCGCCCCCCTCCCGACCCCCTCCCAGGAGGCGGGGCCCGGCGCGGGCACTGCGCGCAGGCGCGAGCGGCGGGCGGCGCGGGCTGGAGCGCGGGCGGCACGGGCTGCTGTGCTCGGCGTGGCGCGGCTGCAGGTCGCCGGGCTCCTGTGGGTCGCCGCTGTCGCCCGCCCTCGGGAAGCCCGGGCCGTGTCCGGAGCGGGGCCGCTCAGGGAGCCTCCCGGCCCCGGAGCCGCCGCGCCGCCGGGTCCTCCGGGGGCGCGGGCCGGGCGGGGGCTGCGGGGCGGCGGCGGCGAGCATGGAGGAGAAGTACCTGCCGGAGCTGATGGCCGAGAAGGACTCGCTGGACCCCTCCTTCACGCACGCGCTGCGGCTGGTCAACCAGGGTGAGCGCGGCTGTTAACTGCCGCTCGCGGCCGTTGGGGCTCTGGGGGTCGAGGGTCGGGGCCAGGCAGGTGACCCGGGGCTTGGGAGCGAGACAGTGGCCCGGGCGGCTTCCAGACCCCGACCCCGACCCGGACCCCGACCCTGGAGCGAGCGCTTGGGTAGTGACCTCGGGGGGAACGTGCGACACTCTGGGGACCTCCAGGTGCGAGTTTGGGGGCCTGGGGCGGGGGCCCCCAGTCGTGGGGTTGCAGTCTCTGGAAGGAAATCTTCGGGGATGTGCGTGTGTGCGTGTGTGTGTGTGTGTGTGTGTGGAGGGGCGTGCTCTAGAGAAATTTCTGGGTGGGGGCAGCGGTACCAGGGGTTTCCTAGGGGAAGCGGGGGACTTGTCTCAGCTGGAGGGGAGAATGGGGGTTCAGAACTGGGTTGGGTAGAAGGGATTGCAAGAAGAGCTGGTGGAAGATCGGAGGTTAGCAGGGGACCAGATGAGGAAGACTTAGGAGGAAGCCAGCACCTGCCTGGGTCAGTTGGTGAAGTTTGGGGACCTTGGAGGAGGTTTGGGGTTAGACTCCAAGCACCCTTGGAGGACTGGGATCCAGCATGTGCACAGGGCAAGCACCAGGTTCATCTCCCAGCCCCCTCCCCAGTTCAGGCTGCAGTCTCTGCCCTGGCAGGGTGGTCTGCCCTCTGGAAAGTGGCAGCTTCTGCCACGCCCAAACTGGCTCTAGGAGGGCTCATGAAGGGGAAAGAGACTGGGACAGGAGCCCCCTTCTTGGCTTGTCTTGTCTTTGGGAAGCACAGGCTGGGTGGGTGGGTGACCCTCATTGACGCTGGCTTGGGGTTGGGAACGTCATTTCACCATCACTCCTGCTCAGGGCAGGGGAGCAGAGCTGGGACACAGGGACTGCTGGGTGGATGGAGACGCACTTACCCCGGGACTGTGTTGCCGGGGCTTGGTGTTGCTGGGCTTTCTGAGCGATCAGCCAGGATGGATGGTAAATGATGCTTCCTGGGAAGCTGGAGTTCGTCTGTATCTGGGAGCCCAGTCCAGACAAAGCTGGGCCAGCAGTCTGCATTTGCTCCAGTAGCTAGCTGGAACAGGATCCTGCCCCATCTGCCTGCCCCTGTGCTGTGACAGCCTGCGGTTCCCAGTGGAATCTGCCGGGCTGGTCCTAGGCTGGCGGGGCCTTTTATTGTTGGGAGTCAGCGTTGAGGCAGGCTTGTCCCGCATTTTGTTATCCGTGTTTCAAGACAGCACACACAGCCGTTTGCCTAGTGCAAGCAGCCCTTCTTGGGCAGCATGTGTGCTGAACACCTGGGGCAGCGGCTGCCAAGGCTCTGGACACCTCCAGGAACCGAAGCCTGGCGTTTCAGCTGTGCTTCTCTGGGCGTTATGCACAGTTTCCTCCTGTGCCAGTCTCAGGCGTCCTGTCCTGTTATTGTTTCGAGCCAAAGCACTGGGTGTGTGTCCGTGAGTTGGGGTGTGTGTGTGTGTGTGTGAGACGGGGACCGTTGCCCTGTGCTCTCCTGGCTTCTCTGTGTTGCATGTGTCTTTTGTTGCCTCCGGGCTGCTGCCACCCCTGGGGGAAACCCTCCTCCACACACTGGGCGTGACCCCTGGCTTTGGAGACGTGTGCGGACCCCAGCCCACTGTTGTTTACACAGCCGGGGGGAAGTTGTGTGGGACTCCATTGAGAACATAGTTTATAATGAGAGCGTTGCCACTTCTCTTATATCTGAAGTTGGGTCTTCCCCCACCCCACCCCCCCTTTCCCCTTTTTCTTTTCTGTGCCAGGTTGCTATAGTGTTGTGTTGCTAAGACATTCAGGAGTCTTTTGGCCTCTCAATTGATGCTGGTGCTCATGGCGTCCAGATATTTGAAATGGATCTTGGAGAAATGTTGCAACTCAGTTTTGTGTGTGTGTGTGTGTGTGTGTGTGTTGTGTTGTGTTCATGATCAACTTGATGACCTTGCTGTTCCGTCAACAGTGTGGGTCTAGTCAGAATGATGGCTTCTCAATGTGAGCAGGTTTGTGGAGGGCTAAAGAGGGCTACCGAGCTCTCTCTGGGATCCTGCTCCTTCACTGTACTTCAGATGGAACCCCCTCCCCCGTGGCTCACAGCAGAGAGGCAGATAGATAGGTAGGTAGATAGATATCTAGAAGGCATGCACAGCCCCATCACTTGAAATATTAATGCTGCTCTATCAGGTAGCTGTGACACAGGGTCTGAGTTAGAGCAACCAGGAGGGCGCTGAGGTTTGTGTCTGCTTCCCCTGGTCGTGGACTGAGGTTTGTGTCTGCTTCCCCTGGTCGTGGACTGAGGTTTGTGTCTGATTCCCCTGGTCGTGGACTGAGGTTTGTGTCTGCTTCCCCTGGTCGTGGACTGAGGTTTGTGTCTGCTTCACCTGGTCGTGGACTGAGGTTTGTGTCGGCTTCCCCTGGTCGTGGACCCCACGTAAACATCGCTGTTCGCATCTTGGCGCTCTGCTGCTAAGTGTGACTACTCCCCCCACGCCCCTTTTTGTCCCTTCCACATTGGAGGCTGCACTGGCCACAGCATTTTCCAGCACAGAGGGGTCAGCCTGGCCCCCTGGGCTGGAGTGCTGAGTGACAGGTGACAGAGCCACTTTGTGGTTGTCGTGTCCTGAGCCCAAGGATGCCTTCCTTCTGTTGACATGGCGTTTCCACGTTTACAGGGCACTTTCCGCCCGGGCCGGCTCCTTCATCCTCACACTTGCTTCCTTGCGCAGAGGAGGCAGGGATCTATGTCTCGGGGTGGTGGGGGGCTCTAGGGGAGGGGACAGAGACCTTGGTGTTACTAGCTTGTGTAAGATGGACACTTCATCACAGCCCCTCGACTGTTATTCTCTCTTCGTGCGTCTTCGGGAAGAGAAGGGGGGCTAGCGGAAAGCCCTGCAGAAATGAAGGCAACTGCTAGGGTTATTTGGGGTTGACATAACTGTTGGAGGGTGCACAGGGGGCTTCAGGGTGTCAGTGCTGGGGCCACCTGTCCCTTCGGAATCCAGTGTCCCTGTGATCAGGGCGTCCGACAGTTTTATAATCAGCAGTCACTTCTCCAACCACCCAGGCTGAGGGACTTGTGCCCCCAGTCATCTGTTGCTAAGGGCTTGTACTGGGATGCCAAGAAAGGGGGGGGGTCCCATGCTCCTCTGAGGAGGGACTGGAGCAAGTCCCCAGAATCATTCCAAGAGAATTCCAAGTTTCCATGAACTTCTGGAAACCTCACCGATGTTGACTCTTAGGCTTCCGAAGGCTCCTGTTTCACACAGTTGCTGACTTTGATTTTTATTTTTAAATGCTTTCAGGACTGCTGCTCCCACCCCATCCCATCCCACTCCAGCTCAGAGCAGCCCTGCCCACAGGCTAGAGCTGTTGTCCCCCATCCCCACTCCCCTGCTGTCCTGTGTCATCTTTCTCCTGCAGAGGCTACTCCCGAAGTGCTTTAACCTCTGCATGACCAGAGCCCTGTCTCCAATCCCCAGCGGCCCCTGATATCAAAATGTTTGTTTCTTTACTAAAAGTAAATTTGCCACACCTGGGCGGGCTTAAACCCCAAACCCAACCCACTGCCCAGTCCACCCTGACTCACAGGGACCCTCCCTGCAGGGCAGGGCGGAGTTGCTGCCCAGGGAAAGTTTCCCCGGCCATCTGTCAGTCTTTCGGGGACTGTACAGCCTCGTCCCTCTTCCATAGAGAGCCGGGTGGGTTTGTCTACAGCCCACCCTCTAGCCCACTGCCCCAGCGAGGAGCTTGGTGCTTTGGGTGGGCACCGTGTATGTGGTGTCAAAGGGCATTGCCTGCTCTCTCCGGCCGCCTCCAGCCTCTGTGGGGTTAACTGACCGGGCAGGGCCTTGCCCAGGGGCTTAGTTGGAGGAGGGAGTCCTCCAGTGGCCGGCTTTCTGACTTGCTAGGTGGGGACATGCTGACTCCTAAGAAAACCACCTCCCGAAACGTCGTTGTTGGCGTTGCCGTTTAATCCACTCTCGCAGGCCTCTGCTCTGGCTGGCTTTCCATCTAAGCCCCGTCACCATTGAACAAGGCTGCATAACCCTGCAGTTTTAATCACCTTCTAGAGTGTATGGTTGGCGGCCCAGGGCACTGCCATGTGGCATCAAGTTTCTATCGGTTACGGGAGGACACGGAGCACAGATGCCAGACTGAAGTGGTCTAGCTTGGCGAAGCTTTCTGTCGGCCTTTGCTCTTTCCCGTAGCCCTTTCTCAAGCATCAGGCCCTGGGGGTGGGGGTGGGGGTGGGGGCAGGGGTAGCTGGGGACCACCACTGGGCTTCCCAGTTGTCCACAAAACCTACCGGCTTAGCGTTCATGGGGGTGGGGGTGGCAAAGAGGTTTGGGGAGATACTCCTGACTTGCTGGAAGCTTCTCAGATCTGTCAGGTGAAGGTGAGAGAGGGAGAGGGAGGGGCTGGGAAGACCCCTGGGGGCCGAGGTCTGCTGGTGGACGCCTGCATGTGCTTCGCTCTGAATGGTCAGCCTGGGGTTTCCTCGTTTCGCTGCCTGTCCTGCTTGTTTGGCTCACGGTGTTCCATGGACCGTCTCTGCCGTTTCTGTCCCTCCCGGGGGGTGTGGGTGCCCCCCAGTTGCGAGGTTGTGCCTGGCTGTGTGTGTTACTCTTGGACATCAGTAGCGAGCTTGCTGGGACCCTCTTGTGCCAAGCGCGTGTGACCCCAGAGGTGGGGAGGGCATGTGCGGGCCAGCTCCTGAGACGTGCTGGTGGTCCTGGGAGGACGTGGGTAGCGGTTTCTGGGTGCCTTGCCCACGAGACTCTTAGGGATCATTATCCTTCTGGAATGCTCGGTGGCCAGGTAGGCAATATTCCCCAGAGTCAGCCTGTGAGCCTGTGTGAGACACTTCTGGGTGCCGAAAGCCCCGGGGCTGCAGTGGTTAAGTGTTGGTGTCTGCCATCCCGGAGGTCTCCAGTTGGAACCCAAGCTGCTCTGGGTGAGAAGCCTGAGGCTGTGCCCTGCTGTCCAGATGGAGCTCTCTAGCCCACAGAGGCAGTTCCGTGCTGCCCTCAGGCTCGCCCTGAGTGGGAATTGGCCCGTGGGCAGTGGGCTGGGGCCTCTGGGCCAGGTCAGGCCTGTGAGTCCTCCCTGGGGCATCTCAGGGACACAGAGGCACAGAGGGTGATCATAGCCAGGCCACTGCGGTGACTGGTGCCCACAGTGACAGGCAGGACTGGAGCTGGCTCTGGTCCAGCCTGCCTGGCTGCACTGGACCTCGGGTGGAGGCTGAGCGGCAGCTAATGGCAGGAGGGGGTGACACCGCCAGCCACCCTGTGCCCGCTGGGCTGTTCTGCCTTTCCCCTGAGCTGGGATGGAGAGATGAGGTCTGAGTAGTACCTTTTGAAGGAGCCCTGGTGGTGTAGTGGTTACCCATTGGGCTGGAATCCTCAAGGTTGGCAGTTCGAAACCGTGAGAAGGTCTGAGGGGGAAGGACAGGGCTTTCTACTCCCATCAACAGTCAAGGTCTCAGGAACCCACAGGGGGTCTCTGTGAGTCAGCACTGGCTCAGTGGGTGTGAGTTTGCTTTGTTGATGAACCCTTCTAATGTCTGCCTCTCCCCTGTGTCCCCCACATCCTCCGAGTGGGTGCTGGTCACTGTTGGCGGCTGGGCAGTGGGTGATTTCCGACACCATGTCCGATGGATCAGTGTTGCCTGGCCCTGTGCCAGCTGCATGGTGGGTTAGGGTCCCTGCTGTCAGGTCTCCCCCGCAGCACTTAGCTGCCTGATGGTGTACACTGGGTGTTTGTGGGTGGCTACCAAGGCTGTGAGGTATCTAGGAGCAGCGATTGCCGCCTGTGCATCTCTCACTGGGAGCTGCGGGTGGGAAGGACCGACTGCCCCGTGCTCCTTCGGGGTGGATGAGCAGCAGGAGGGGGTGGTGGTTCTGTCGATCAGCTGCCATTGGATCTGTTGGAATCCCGTGTATGTTTACGTCCCTTCTGTGAGGATGTGCTCAGCTAATGCTGCCTCCTGCCACCAGCCTTGCTGCCGGAGACAACTCTGGAGGCTTCCTGGCACTAAGGGGGCGGGGGTTCCCCATGCTGCGCCACAGTGCCAGGGGCTTGAAGGAAACCCGAAACCCAAGCAGTGAGTCCCCACAAGACACTGCATGCCTAGGGCAGACCCTCTGCCACAGGGTCAAGTCCCACCTGCAGAGTTTCCAAGGCTATGAATCTTTAGGGAAGCAGAGGCCTCCTCTCTCACACTGGGAGTGGCTGGTGGGTTGGAACCACTGGCCTTTGAGTTTTTGAGTTAGCTTTCCCCCCCTGCCCCCCCCCCCGTGCTTTAACCACCCGGTGCCACTAGGGCCCCTCTGTCCCCTCTGTCAGAGGGGATGCCTGCTGCTTTCATTTGGCGGAAGTCTTCCCTGACAGGCTTTTGGGGGAGGCTGGGCGCCAAGGCCGCAGAGGGCAGAAGGTGCAGTCTCCTGGCCGTGGGGGTGCAGACAGGAGTTGCTGGTGGGGTGGTGGTGATGGTGGTGGTGGGGAGGCCGTCTTTCCTGTCTCCTTAATGGTGCCCTCCCATGGTCCCAGAGAGGACAGGCCACTTCAGGAGAAAGTCAGGGAGTTCGGTCCTCTGTCCTCGCAGAAGCTCTGCCTGAAGGACACCCATGAGGGGCCCAGTGGGAGGCTGAAGGGTGGTTTAACCCTCTGTACAGGGACAGGGGGTGGCGGGTGAAGCCAAGCATCTGATGGGTGTTTCTAAGTTCTCTCTCCTCTGGGGACCAGCTCCCATCTCCACCAGTGGGGGGGAGGGGATCTAAGATGGTGTTTCCCAGACCCTGTGGTGGAGTTCGGCCTTGTGCAGGGGTGTGTGTTTGGGGACACAGTGGCCCTGTCTGGGTGCCTTGCCCGGGCTGCAGGCTCAGGGGCAGCCCTTCTTGTCCTTCGTCCCTCAACATGTGGGGTGGGGGCTGGGAGCGCCCTGCTGCTGCCCCTCCCTGCCCAGCTCCAGGGTGCCCCAGCACACTTGTAGTAGCCCCAGCTGGGGACCAGTCTCTGCACACAGCTCTGCAGTCTGGGAGGCCAGGTGTGGGGTGGGGTCCTTCTGAGGTGGGTGCGAGCCATTGATCTAACCATGACCAGCGTCCGCATGGATAACACCGTGAATGGCGTGCTAGTGTGGAAGCTTGTGTGACTTGTTGGGGGAGGAGCTTATGTGACCTGCTGGGGAAGGGGCTGGCGTGGGAGGAGAAACCCTCTTACTCAGAACCAGTCCAGGTGACCTGTTTGGTTTCTTGGTGCCTCAGTTTCACCATCTGTGAAAATGGGCCTCCTACCCCCTGCAGGTATGCTCCAGGTGCAGATGGGCTGAGACAGCAGTGTGTGGGCCTGGCCTGGCCTGACTCTGTGGACACAGACTCTGAGATAAGGATCTGAGGTGCCCATGGACCCCTGCGGGTGGGCCTCCTCCATCAGGAGCAGGCTTGGTGGGAGCAGTGCCTGGGGGCACTCAGGACAGGGCACCTGGTGCTGACATGGACAGATGGCGGTCCACAATCAGATACCTCCCTCCACCACCCAACGTCAGCCGGGCCGGGGGATGCGAGTGCAGCGTCTCCCAACCACAAGCCTGGAAGCTCCGATTTCCATCATCCTTATTTCCATAATTTTTCACCAATCAGCCCCTGCTGCTATTTTAAGGACTATGAAAGGTGTTGCTAACATGTTATCGGTATTCTCCTTGGCCTGATAAAGGACACGATTGTGTGAGAGCGCGCGCACTCTTCCTGGTCTCTGCACAGACATGTAGCTAGATGCACCGGTCTTAGCCTTCAGGTCCCTGGTTCCCTCCCTGGGACTCTCCTGCAGAAATGACCAGGGAGCCTGGAGCAGCAGAGAGGGGCAGCTGTCAGCCGCCTGCACTCTGATGCTTGGCCGCTAGATGGCGCGTGGTGTAGCTCCCTGGTCTGCTTCCACCACTGGCCACTGCTTTGCACCTCCACCTTCACCTCCATGGTCCACCTCCAGGTCCTGTATTCCTCCTGGTAAAGAAGCTCTGGTTTGGGTTTCCCTGCATTGGTGTGATTGCTTCCCATTTCTGCGGACTGAAGAGGCAGCCTCTCCCACTAGTCCATTTCTGCAGGAAAGCACCCTTCGGTCTTGTAGCCCCTGTTCCCTTCTGGAAGTCGGGTGGAGAAAGGGGGGCAGGCACTGCTGGGGCCAGCCAGGGGCTCTTTTGACAAGCCATCCTCACACCTCCTCCGTGGGAGAATCCCGGCCTGGCTTGAGGGCTGGAGATGATGCTTGCTCAAGGTCCTGCAGCCGCCCTCAGCATAGGGAGTGAAGATTCCCGAGCTGGAAACGTTTTTGGAGGAAGGTGTTCAGAGGGAGCTGACTTTTGGCTCCAGGGCACTGTAATGGGCTGGACTCCTGGGGGAGAATAAGTTGTTTGCTTGGTGTTTGTAGGAAAGATCTTTTGTTTTGTACAAGGCTGAGTGGGGATAGGGACAGCAGCCTGGCTGGTCCAGGGGCGTGTTTTCCTACCGTCTCTTGTCCTGGGAGTGGATAGAGGTCCTTGAAGGGCACTTGGTACAAGACCTGCAGAGTTTTGGCCGCATCCATGACTGCATACCCAAACCCAGGCACACACACACCAGGAAAACCTGGAACCCACTGCCATCGAGTGAGCGGATGCTGAGTCATAGCTGTAGCATGCTCCCTTGCGGAGCCCTGGGACCATGCAGAGTGGTGACACGCTCTGCTGCTAAGCCCATAGGGCGGCAGTTCGAATCCACCTGTGGCGCCTTGGGGCAAGAGGCTGGTGATCTGCTTTGTGTGACGATGTCCACCCTGCAGAAACCGCGGGGCAGCTGTCCTCTGTCCCGAGTCGCCTGCTGTGAGTGGGAATGGGCTGAGGACACAGAGCAGATACACTCATGTGGACGGACGCTCTGCGGGCAGCGGCGCCACGTTGGTGACCGAGCGCCTTGGCCTTGTTCCAACCGTCCGTCTGATCATGTCAGTGCCGCTTGGTCCGTTTGGAGATGATGAGGTTGAGGAGGATACGATCACCACTGAACTGCCAACTTACCGTTTTCTCTTGTCATTAATCCGCACCTCTGTGAGGAGATAGTTTGAACCTTTTCTGACTCCCAGGCAAACAAATCAATCCCCAACCTGCTACCGTCTGCCCAGTGGACCTTTAGTCCCAGTGACCCTCCCTGCAGGGGGTTCCCTAGGCGACAATTCTTTGCGGGAGCAGACGGCCTCAACGTTCTCATGAGGAGGGCCTTGTGGAGTTGAACCACCAACCTTGCTGTTAGCAGACCAGGGCTAAATGGTGTCAGGATTCCCCCCTAAATGCTTGCTTTGCTATCTCTTCCCTGCGTGTATTTCAAGGGAAACCCCAGCAGGAGTGGCCGCCAGGTGACCGGGAAAGCTGAGCTGCAGGTATTCCACTGTCCTCGGACAGAGCTCCTGACCTCGTCAATACAGTGACGCCCTGAAAGCTCCTCTCAGATTCCAGTGCCTGCTAATCCTTCTGCCTGAAGCACTCATGACTATGATGGCTGTCAGGGGCCCTGGTGGCACTCTGGGTTAAGCACTGGGCTGCTAACTAACCACAAGGCCGACGGTTGGAAACCAGGAGCAGCTCTTCAGGAGAAGGATGAGGCTTTTTACTCCCATGAGCTACAGACTCAGAAACCCACAGGGGCAGTTCTTTCCTGTGCTATGGGCTCTCTGACTTGATGGCAGTGAGTGTTGGTTGTCCAGGGCCTTGGTGGCACTGAGGGTTAGGCATTGGGCTTCAAACCACTAAGTCAGAAGTCAGGGGAAAGAGGAAGCTGTCTGTGCCCGTAAACACCCACAGTCCGAGAAACCCACAGGAGCAGATCCACCCTGTCCTGCAGGGTCCCTGTGAGTCGGGATGGTGTCGTTGATTGTGGGATTCGGTTTGTGGTTTGGACTGATGGTTTTGGCGTGAGATTTTCTGTCTGGGTCATTCCATCTCTGTCCGGAGTGCTACTGAGCGGATAGTTTCCGTCCTTCTTTGCCTCCTTCCTGTCCTGTCTGCCTAGATACATTCATGGAGCCCGGTGGCTTAGTAGTTAAGTGTCGGGCTGCGATCCACATGGTCGGCAGTTTGAAACCACCACCACTCCTCGGGAGAGAGGGCTTTCTACTCCCTTCAACAGTAACAGTCTTGGAAACTCACTGAGGCGGTTCTACCCTGTCCTAAAGAGTTGCTAGGGGCTAGCATCAACTCGATGGCAGTGGACTTGGATTGTTGGTTAATTCAGTTCAGGGGCCCCATCATTCTTTGCTGTCATCATGCGGCTTGATTCGGAATTGGCCGTACTTTGCTTGAGTGCTCCTCCCAGCAACCATGGGGTGACTGTGCCAAGAGTCAAAGCAGCCCCACATCCAGCAGCTCTGCCCTTGGACTTTCCATTGTGAACTTAGTGAAGGTTTACCGATAACATCAGCAGGTCCACCTTCAACAATTCCCGCACACTCTGTGTCCTCTCCTTCCCTGCTCCCTGCACCCCCCAGGGCACGGTCCCACAGTCCGCCTACCCCTGAACCTTGGGACGTGCTGCTGTCCTGACCTCAGATGGAGCGTGGCCTGAAGGTGGGCACAATCCACTGGTGTGATTGTTCCCGCGGCCAGTTCTGGCCCCTCTGTTGTTGGGCTGAAAATTGAGCCGGGGTAGGGGTGGGGTGGGGTTGGGGGACTGAGTCCAGTTCTAGGCCTGAGGGGGACCGAGGGCCATAGTCTGGGGTATCAGCCTGTATGAAGAGTTGAGCCCAATCTCTTGGAGCCATTGCTTTGGACAGTCTGCTCACTCTGTCTCCGTGACGGTGCGGTCATTCGCAGGACCTTCCAGGCACTGCCCACGATGCTGTGGCATGTCAACACCACCTTTATGTGTGTCTGGAGGGATGCTATAACCTTCCCGTGCCACAGGCTCGCTGCTGCTGGTCTGCTGGACTCTGGCCGTCCAGAGGGGTCTTGCTGGGCTGCAGCCATGGGGTCTGCAGGTATTCCTTCCTGAGACTGCTGCGCCCCACTTCTAGCGACTTCTAGAGGATGCCTGCGCTCCCTGCCTCGGGCTCCTTTCTTCCATCTTCAAACAATTGATCCTTCTCTTGGGGCAGCACTGTGACCCCCATCTCCGCTCGCTCACTCCCACATCCATATTTCAAGGACTCCGTGAGCCAATTAGGGTGGGTCTGGTGATACTCTGGGTTAAGCAGGCATCAGGAGGCTAAGCTCTAGGCGAGCCTGCTTCTGCAAGCCTTTGTGAGACAGCGGGCACATGCGGGTATGAGCTCTAGGCTACCAGATCAGGGCCTCGAAGGAACCTTGTGCCCTTGGCCCAAGGCCCTTCTGTCAGTTGGATGTGCCCTTTTCTACTATGCGGGGCTTTTCCTGTGGGTGTGCGTGTGGGGCAGGGAGAGCACATTGGTATGGGTGCGTAGGAAGTGCTTGGGAGTTTGGGGAGGTTTGCTATGAAGTGAACTCATGATCTCATTGTGTGGCCAAGTCTTGGTGATAGCAAACACCAGATGGGTCCTGGGACGGGCTGTTGACTGTGGGGTCTTGGCCATATGACACCAGCCCAATGCACTTAACCCCCAGGTTCCCACACTTGGCTGATCATGGGGATCACCAGGGGATCTGGGGAAAGAGCAGCCCCTTGGGCTTTCTCCATGGAGAGTGATCCATTAAGTTACAGATGGAGACCTGGGGATCACTGGAGCCTATAGGGGTGATCCCAAGGATCAACCTCTTTGGGAACCTAGGGCTTAGCTGATCTGTAAGTGTGGTAACACCACCTGGTCCACAGAGCGACCCCCAGGTTTTTATGTTGTGAGCGTTGGGGTAGGGAATGAGATGCATTTGAAAGGTTTCAGTAGTGCCTGGCACCATGGCATGCTCCCAAACCAAAACTGAAACCCCTTGCCCACGGATCGATTCTGACCCATAGAGACCCTGCAGGGCAGGACAGAGCCGCTCACCCTTGTGGTTCCTGAGGCTGGAGCCCACCCACCCCTCCACCTGCTGCTGGCCTTTTGTTTAGCCCATGGTGCTAATAGGGCTCCTTTTGGGTGGCCAGCCAGCATGGATGTTGTTGTCCCTCCTCCCAGGAGTGCCTGGAAGTGGGCTCTGTGTGCTAACTAGAGCCTCGGCCCAGATGGCTGAGTGGGTGAACATACTCTGGGCCTGAGGTCCTAGCTTTTGCTTTGTTTTGCATCTTCCCACCCAGAGCCTTTTGACGCACTCCTTCCCCTTCTGGGGTTTCCCCTTAGCAGGACTTGTGGACAGGCCTGGTCTGCGGGCTTCTTTTTACTGCAGGATGGTATCCTCTTCCCATGGTGGCAAAGGGGTGGGGGTGGGGTGAGCTGCTTGCATCCTTGGTGCTGGTTTCCTTTCCTGTGACTCCTGAGGCTCCGTGTTCGGACCTGTCGGAAACCGCCTCCCATCACACTAGGGATGGCAGGGCTGCAGCGGGCCCAGAGCCTCAGGCGCGCGGCCGTCTGTGCTCCTGCTGTGGTTGCAGCTGCCCACACTGGCTGCCTGGCCAGCGTTGTCATGGCAGTGGGGGTACACGGGTGGGTGAGCACTTCCTGGACTGCAGCCTCTTTGAAGCTAGTGTGGGTCTGTGGGGCGAGGTGGTAGAGAGCAGAGGAAAGCAGTTCAGACCGAAGCCGCACGATTCTCTCCCTCTCCCAGCACCTCCTGTGCAGGTGTCCTGTCTTGGGGCCTCCCTTACCCCTTCTTGCTGAGCCCTCTCCAGCAGAGCCTGAGACATACCTGTTCCTGGGCCAGCCTGGCTGCTGGGACCTACACTCCATTCCTGGGCCAAGACAGGCCAGTCCTGCATGTGTGTGGCTGTTCGTGCCATTGAGCCAGTCCTTACGCATCAAGACCAGGCACACCCTACTGGACCATGCTGCTGGACATTCCTGCGCCGTGCCCACCATCTTGCTGCGCTTGATTGAGCCCACTCCTGCAGCTGCCCACACACTCCGGACATGGTCCTCAGGGGGACCAAGCTCCTTGAGAAGGACATGCTGCTGGTCTCTCCTCATGACCATAGCCAAAGGACGTGGGACACAGCCTCTTCCTCCTCCTTGCAGTTCTGGGAAGCAGCCTGTCTGCACTTCTTCCCTCACAGAGGAGTGTGTGCTTCTGGCCGCTCCTGGCACACTCATATTCCTCACCAGCACCGGCCGCAGCCCGGCTATTCCTCCGGGATCTCTAGTTGAAGGTTGGGTTATGAGGGGAAAAGTGGAATGACCACTATTTGGGGGGCAGTGCTGCTGGTGATCCCGGGTTTGGACCACTGTCCCCTCACCCCTTCCACTTCCTAGCTGTCTGATCCTCAGGGAAAGCAAGGGCCAAGGACCCCTCAAGCTTCGCTGGCTGTGGACACTAAATACGCTGACACATGTAAATAGTCACTATCTCGGTGGCATAGGGGTTACATGTTAGGCTGCTAGCCACAAGGTCAGCAGTTCAAAACCACAAGCCACTCTGAGAGAGAAAGATGAGGCTTTCCGCTGCCTAAAGAGTTACAGTCTCAGAAATACGCAGGAGCAGTTCGATCCTGTCCTTTAGGGTTGCTGAGTGTTGGAATCCTGAACTGCCACAGTGAACGTCTTGGGTGGACAATTGCTGGCGGAGTGATGTCTTCGGGAGGAAGCACTTATGTGGAAAGCTGTGTTTTCCTCCAGGGTGGTGGCTAGAGGATTTGGGGGAAATCCCAAGAGACACGGAAACTGGTGACAATCGCTTTTACGCACACCGTGCACTGGGTGGCTGTGCAGTACAAGCTCTCTTTAAAGTGTTGAAAAGCAAGGGTCTTCTGTGGAGCACTGCCGTGCACCTGACCCAAGCGCTGTAACCTTCCTGTGCCACAGGCTCGCTGCTGCTGGTCTGCTGGACTCTGGCCATCCAGAGGGGTCTTGCTGGGCTGCAGCCATGGGGTCTGGAGGGCTGAGTACCTTCCTGAGACTGCTGCACCCCACTTCTAGCGACTTCTAGAGGATGCCTGCGCTCCCTGCCTCGGGCTCCTTTCTTCCATCTTCAAACAATTGATCCTTCTCTTGGGGCAGCACTGTGACCCCCATCTCCGCTCGCTCACTCCCACATCCATATTTCAAGGACTCCGTGAGCCAATTAGAGTGGGCTCTGGTGATACTCTGGGTTAAGCAGGCATCAGGAGGCTAAGCTCTAGGCGAGTCTGCTTCTGCAAGCCTTTGTGTGACACCGGGCACATGCAGGCATGAGCTCTAGGCTACCAGATCAGGGCCTCGAAGGGACCTGGTGCCGTTGGCCCAAGGCCCTTCTGTCAGTTGGTTGTGCCCTTTTCTACTATGCGGGAGTGGAGATGGGGGTCACACTACTGTCCCAAGAGAAGGATCAATTGTTTGAAGATGGAAGAAAGGAGCCCGAGGCAGGGGCAAGGTGGGCATGGATCAGGAAGACCGAAGAGGAAACTGCTCATTTGAACTGTGAGATTGGCGATGGCCATTGAAAGTACTGTGGGCGCCAAGAAGAAACAAACCCATCTTGGAAGTACAGCCAGGATTATTCCCACGTCCTGTGGACACGTTGTCAGAGAGACCAGTTCCTGGAGAAGGACATCCTGTGTGGTGAAGTGGAGGGGTGGCAAAAGAGAAGAGGCCCCTCGCCGAGGTGGCCCGACAGAGTGGCTGCGACAGCGGGCTCCACCGTGAGGGCAGTTGTGAGGGTGGCCCAGGACCGGGCAGCGTTTCCTTTAGGTTTGCCATGAGTGGGAGCTGAGTGGGCAGCGTCTCACAGCCACAACGTGCTGTGTTCGAGCTTTGGGGCCCCTGTGGGGGCAGAGTAGCAGTTCCCTGGAGGGGTGTCGGGTCTGTGACCTTTACAGGATCCAGTCTCTGGTGTTTTCTCCCCAGGGAGCTGCTGCTGGGTGGCTCTGAGCCATCAACTTTCTGCTTAAGTGCTGTGCCACCAGGACTTCCGTGCACTAGGTCGGGGTGCCCGGCACTTTCCGTGGCAGAGGTACCGTTCAAGCCAGCCTGCTTTCCTTCTGAAGAGGGATCGGGCACTGCCTGCACAGAATGTGCCCCTGCAAGTGGACCAGGTGGATGGTCTCAGGGTGGGACTGGAGACAGCAGAGGGCCACCTGCACCTTCATGGACATGGACACAGTATGGGCCCAGAGTGGGAAGGGGAAGCACCACTTGAAATAGGGCTGTCCAGGAAGAAATTATAATTCAAGAAGATAGAAGACTGGAGAGCTCAGGATTCTTGTCAGAAGCCTCTCAAAAGGGGGCAGCTTGTTTGAAACACAAGTTTGGCCCGCAGTGCTGGGGAAAGGGGAGGTCAAGGTGAGGCAGGTGGCCAGTGGCTTGGGTATACTCTCCCTTCACCTTGTACTGTAGGCTCACTACCGACTCCCATGTAAGGAACCACCTTGAATTTCTAGTCGTTTAGAGCAAAGTGCTGCTAATTCCCGGTCTGGTGGGCCACCTGGACCCAGCGGGTTTCTTGCTTGAGGCCTCTCCTGTGGTGGTCATCCGGTAGTGGATGGCACTGCAGCCCTCTGAAACCTGGCGGGGCTGAGCACCCAGAGTGGCTCTTGGGCAAGGCTGGTGTGGAGGCTGCTGTCTGGATGGAGCTCAGCCGCAGGATCTGTCAATCAAGGGCCAATCCAACCCATAGCCTTGTGGCAGGGAGAAGGCCAAGGGCAGGCTTCCCAAGGGAGCATTCCAGCAGGCTTGCTGGGAAGCTGATGGTGCTGTGACCTCGGTGTGGGTGTTCTGGAGTGCCTCCTTGCCACATTCCAGTGGTTGAAACCTTCCCCCGAAGGAGCCCAGCTTCTGAGATGTGAGCTCACCTTGGGAGGTGCAGCCAGGGAGTCAAGCATCCTCTGGGAGCTGGGGTGCTTCGGGAGGGAGGGAGAGGGCCGATGGCCTGTGACCCTGGCAGCCACTTGGTCTTCAGGGGCTTCTGGCTCCCAGGAGAGGGCTCTGCCAAGGGCAGGGCTGGGGGCCTGGCATTGGCAGCTGGGCTTGGTGCTGTGAGGGGTATCTCACTTCTCGGCCTTGGGCTTACCACGTGCCTGCTGTTCTAATCCAGGCGTGACCTTAGACACTTCCATAAGCTCCCCTCATCTTCTAGGAGGGGAGCATGGGGCCAGGCAGTGCAGGGGGAGGGTCCTTTTCCTGGTGAAACAGCTGTAAGGAAGCAGTGAGACCGCTCCATGGAGAGGCAGGGGTGGGGGGATGGGGAGCGTGTTTGCTGCTGCCAACTGGCTAGTCCAGGGGTGGGGGGTGGGGAGCAGGGCTTTAGTGACTGGGCAGGGTCCTGGATGGAGACAGATGAGAGGGAATCCTGCAGCGAGGCTGAGTGAAGACAGTTTGGGTTCCTGGTGGTGACTCTTGCAGGCAGCTCTGTAAGTCCCACCAGGTCTGGACCTGTTGCTTTGAGCTGATGGGTGGTGGGGTGGGCAGGAGGGTGCTGTCTGCAACAGGGCTGGGCTCCAGGACCCTCTCTTCCTGCCTGTTGGGTGTGGTTAGGGGGTGGGGGAAGGGCGAGTGGTGTTCTGGACCCCGGAAGCTCCCCTCTGCCTGTGTGGATCTGTGGGGTAGCGTGCTCCAAGGCGCTAGAAGCAGGATAGTGCAGAGCCAGGCACAAGTCCCCTCTTATTGGCATCCTCAGCCTACTCCTCAGGACACGGCAATGCTCTTGAGACACGGAGCCCTCCCTGCTGCCCAGGATGGGCCTCTGGAAGAGACCTTTAGTGCCCTCCCCAACATGACCGGGTTGGAGGAGCCCTGGGACACAGTGGTTATGTCTTGGAGTGCTGACCACACAGCCTGCAGTTCAGAACCACCAGCCGCTTTCTCGTCCGGTGAAGACTGAGTCGCTAGGATTCAGCTTTGGCTGGATGGCAGGGAGGGGCATGGTAGCCGCTTGCTCAGTGGGTCGGGCAGCTGGGATGCACACCGGGCTTGAGCGCACACAGGCACGGGGAGGTGGGCGGAGGCGAGTTTCTCTGCCTGACCTGGAGGCTGGCCATTGTTCTTGCTATAGCCAGATGCCTCTAGCCCCTGACCCCCTTCCCCCTCTGTTCTGACCTGGGAGGAGGTTCAGGTGGGTAGAGAGCCAAGGAAAGGTGACAGGACTGAGGCTGGGTGCTGATGATTTCGGCCCTTTGGAGTAGAATGGAGCGCCCTCAAACGCCCTTCCATCCGCCGCCCTTTCCGAGTGCCTGCCTTCCACAAAGCTAGCTTGAGTGGTGCTGGCCTCATGGGGCATGCTGGTCTCCGACCGCTCTGCCCCGGATCCACCTCTCGCCCAGGCTTAGCTGTGAGGGCCTTCGGAGACTGTTGGGAATGGCCACATCAGAAATGGCCCATCAGCCAGCTTAGGCGAGATTTTCTGAAAAGCAGGCTCCCATCAATCACCATGTGACCCCGGCAAACCCCCTGCTGCCGGTCGGCCTTGCCTTTTCAGTGCTGCTAAGAATGGCTGTGTGAAGGCTTTCGGGCTCATAAATATTTACTTTGTACATGAATTCTACCTTATTATTACCTACCCCCCTTCATTTCCTAGGGCTGTCAGCAAATGGGTAAATGATCATAATTTTCAAGTAGTGTTTGCAGGCTAGTTGTTTGTTTCCTGTTATTTATTTTCTGGAATATAATAACCACACATGCCACAGAGTGGGTGGTCGTGAGTAACAGAAACTCACTGTCTCCACAGAGCTAGAGGCTGGAGTGTGGATTCTGGGCTGGATGCGCTTTCCCGGGAGCTTGGTGGTGTAGTGCATTTGCTCTTGGGGCTGCTAACCTAGCAGTTCGAACCCAGCGGTGTCTCCATCAGAGAGAGTGGAGACTGTCCACTCCTTAGAGCTTGGCAGCCTCGGAACCCCTGTGGGGCCGTGCTGGCCTGCCCTGCAGGGTCAAAGGTGAACACTGCTGGAGTTGGGGTGGGGCGGGGGGCAGGTCCATCCGCAGCGATATGAGCACTCAGAGGACACCCCACACCTGAAAGCCTGGGCTGTGGGGGCCCAGGAGGGGCTGCCAGAGACACAGCTGGGATGATAGCAGGTGATGTCTGCGCAAATGGGACAGTGGGTGACGAGGTGGTCAGGACCAACCAAAGCAGCACGATTCACCCTGAGCGTGTGCGGGACTGACACTCACTTCCTTCCCAATGTTTGCCCTGAGCCCACCACTGAACATAGTAGGCCATCTTTATGCTCTGAACTCAATTAACCCAGAGTCCATGGTAACACCCCCTTCCCCCCGCCCCTCACCGGCCAAAAGAAAATTCACAGGCATAGAGTCAATTCTGACTCATGGTGACCCTATAGAACGGGAGAACTGCCCCTGTGGGTTTCTGAGACTACGTTTTTATGGGAGCCGCTCCCACAGAGTGGCTTGTGCTTTTGAACTTCTGACCACTCAGTTAGCAGACTGGCATGCAAGCACGGCGGGGCCAGGGCTCCCTAGTCCATGGGAAGGAGATGGCGTGTTCGCCATGGTTACCAAGAGGGGAGTCTAGCCAGTGACCCTCGGCCATGGCCGAGCGGTCGGTGCTGGGCATTCGGTTTGTACCGTTCCGTCCCACTTCTCAGCCACTTCTCAGGGTTCTTGGGTCACTCGAGTTGTTTGGGGTGATGATGGCACGGGGACAGCCCTGTCCTTTCACGCATGGCACACGCGTAAATGCTATTCCTCTGTAAAAGCCACTGTTACGGCTGGAGTCTTCATGTGCTGGCTAATGTGAGGCTTGTGAGTGGCTCTCCATATGGGAAGTGCATGGCTTTGTGCTGCTCACAATGTCAAGGTTCTATTTGTGTCTGCCTTCCATCCCTGTCCCTGCGGGATCAAAGAGGAAGGTCTGGTGGTCCAGCCAGGACTGCTAACTGCCAGGTCGGAGGGTCACGCCTTCTGGCTGGCCTCTGCATGGAGGATGAGGCCCTCTGGCTCCCATGAGGGCGTGCGCCAGTGAAACCCTATCTAGGCAAGGTTGAGGTGAGTCCGAAACCCTCCACAGAATCCACTCTGTGGCGGGGGTGTTGTCAGTAAGCACTGGTTCCCAACTAATCTTAATCCAACATGTTTCCCCCAGGCCGTCCCTGAAGCAGCTTTTCTCCTCTCAGCGGTAGCAAATCACTCCTTACAACCAGTTAACCAAGATGACCATTAAACAGTGTGGCCCAACCCACACCCTCCGCTAAGGTCATCCTCCTGTAGGACTCGCTCCATCAGCTAGTGTGTCACGCCCTCCAAAATGACTGTGGCCACAGGCATATGAAAGCCAGAATTATACTATATCCCATCAGGGATGATGGCTGGGAGGGTCTGCACACCACCACCTGCTCACGGAGCTGGGTGCGGGTGGGGGGTGCCCACAGCATGGGTCTGAAGGGCAGGTTGAGGTTGACTGACATCAGCTGTTTTGTACATCTGCAGTCTCAGGATGCTCAGGGTGTTTTGGACGTGCATATGTGTACTTCCTGTGTGAAACCAAGATAATAATAATAATAAAATAAACAGTAAAGAGTAAAATCTAGCCTTAAGCCGTGGCTTGAAAATTACTATCATTCTTCTTTACCTCGGCCGTTCACAAGCCAAGAACTCCACTGGCTCTGCGGAGCTGGGCCAGACACAGGCGGGAGCCCACAGAACTGGGCAGGGAGACTGGCGCCTGGAGGGTGATGTGATGGCCACAGGGCCGGCCGACGGGTGGCCAACAGCAGGGCAGTTCCGTCTGGACCCCAGGAGGTCGAAGAAGGGGTAAGGGCGACCCACTGGAGCGGCATCCTCTAGGATGTGCGCAAGTGTCCGCTTGGGACCCCTTCTGCTGTCCTGGGGAGGAGGGGCTGCTTGTTGGGGCCCGTGGGTGGGAGGGTGAGCGATGAAGAGGACTGTCGAGGACACACCCACTGTGTCAAGCACATTTATACATACGTTGCCATCATCTTTTTCAAAACATTGTCTTTCTACTTGAGCCCTGGGTATCAGTTCATTTTTTCCCTCCTTCCCCGCACCACGTCATACCTGGAGCCCAGGGGGCGGGGGGAGGCGGGGAGAGCAGATGAGCATATCTGGGGGAAGCCTTATGTGTGGACGCAATGCACCTTCCACCAAATGGCCTTTTCTCTCCGTGGGACTGTTAAGAAGGTCCTCGGACACTGATCAGATTCCCCCGTGAGTAACTGTGGGCAGGATTCCCTGCCATGCCAGCCTGCTGCTCGTCAAGTGTGCCCCTGAGAAGGAGGGGGTAGGACCCAGGAGTGGAGCAGGTCCTCTGGTCCGGGCATCTGGCTCACCCCTGCCACCGTGCAAGTCGTACACTGTAAGACAGTCTCACACTTAGGTGAGTTTCGGTGGGCTGCTGCAGCCTTTCCGAGATCCCAGCTGTGTGCTGGAATGTGCTCAGGGGAGGAGCCGGGGGCATAGAGCGGACTAGCATTTTGGAAGAGCGGGACATTAGGGACTCTCTGTCTCCTGGGGACTACTTGGGCATGAAGGCTTACAGAAGAGCTGAGTACCCCACTGTTGGTGTCACCTCGCTGTGGTGACTTTGGATGAGGTCTGCATCCGGCAGGGCAGTTCTCACCCTTGTTGAACCCTTGCTGGGTGGAGGAGACTGCTTCTCAGATCTGGCCACTTACAAGGGTGTGCTCCCAAAGGGCAGAAGTAATTGTAACAAGTCTGTAACTGGAGCACAAAGAACGTAACAGACAAACAGGTGTTCATCAGAACGATACAAAGAGACAAAGAAGGCAGATGTTTGGTGGCGGCTTCTGCTGCAGGGCTGGTTTTTGAGGGAGCGCCAGGCAGCGGCCTCTTCCCAGAGGCAGTTAGTTTGTTTCCTGCCAGAGTGCTCGGCATGGTAGGGAAGGGGAGGGGTTCTCAGTGCACCCCTGTTCCCAGAAGAGGTTGCTTGATCTCAGTCGTGGAACTAACTCCTGGAAAAAGCTGAACAGGGACTTGGCTTCAGTGGTGGCTTCGCACTCTTGGATACCGTCCCGAGTGCTGGGCTATCGCTGTGCGTACGACAGGGCCTTGTCCCGGAGACACTGGTTCAGTGGCCACTAAGCACCGGCCTTTGCCACAGGAGACAGGCATATCCTCGGGAACCGCTTGGACAGTTCTGCCTGTCGAACTCTAGGGTCACCGTGAGTGGGTCGGCTCAGCTGCAGTGTCTGTGGTTCCAGACGGTCGTGGTGAGGCTACGTGTCCTGTTGTACGCGAGGACGTTAGGAAGCTGAGGGAAATAACCGACCCAGGATTGGTTATCCTGGTTGACCCTTGGACTACGCATGTCTCAGCAAAGAACCCGGTGTCATGCCAAGGCCCGAAGCATGGGCCTTCATGGGCCTTCTGGCTAGTCTGGGATAGGTACCTGCTTCTTCCACCTGGCAGGCCCAAGAGGGGAGGCACGCAGGCCCACTAGGATCTCCTCACATCCGTCTGCTCCCCTCAGAGTTCTAGCCAAACACCAGTCCGCACTGAAAGGTGCTTAGGAACCGTTTGTCTGGTCTCCAGTTAGTCAGGGATGCTTCCCATCTCCTTCCTCCTTAAAGGACAGCCGCTGCGGCTGATGGCTGAGCGCACACACCGCCCTGGCTGCATCCCAAGGCTCCTTGCCCTCACCCCGCAAGCTTTCCTGACTTCACTTTGGGCCTCTGGACAGGTCTGGGTGTGACCCACGGGCAGGCGGAGAGGTTGGCGACTTGGCTCTCAGACGGTTAAAATCTGTACACAGTTTTCATGTGGCCTTTATCTAAAAGTTTTACCTCAGCATGTTCTGTGATTTATGAAAATCACTCACCGACTAATCAAATGTACCTATTGAATGAGAAACTTAAGAGATACCAAAGCATGCCTAAGACATCTAAAAGCATCCAAAGGAAATACAAATGAATTCAACGGATTTGAGCTCGCGTGAGATGAGAGGAAATGGAGCATGCAATCTTCAGTTCCAACCCGTCTGCCGTAAAGGGTTTAACTATTTCCACTTCTCCAAGAGAGCAGCTCGTTTATGCTGTTTCTCTCTGTCGTGTTAAATAACAGTAATAACTGGAGCTTAAGAGAGTTTTGGTTTCCGTTTTCATGGCATGGCTATCCTATGTCAAATTTCTCTTTCCCAAGTGCCCGATTCTCAGCCTCTGAGCACGTTCTCTGGGCACAGTGATCTGCCACCCCAAGGAGATGCTCTGAGGTCCCTTTGTTTTGGTTTTTAACTTTTTTATTCGGGGCTTGCACAATTCCCATCACTAGCCATCCATCCATCCATTGTGTCAAGCGCGTATGTACACCATTGCCATCATCACTCCCAAAACATTTGCCCTCCACCTGAGCCCTTGATATTGGCTGCTCGTTTTCCCCCTCCCTCCCCACTCCCCCCTACCTCATGAACCCTTCATCATTCATAAATTGTTATTATTTTGTCATATGTTACACTGTCCGACGTCTCCCCCCGCCCTCTTCTCTGCTGTCCATCCCCAGGGGGGAGGCTATACGTAGATTCTTTTAATCAGTTCCCCCTTTCTACCCCACATTCCCTCCACCCTCCAGACATTGCCACTCTCACCACGGGTCCTGAAGAGATCATCTGTCCTGGGTTCCCTGTGTTTCCAGTTGCTCTCTGTACCAATGCACATCCTCTGGTCTAGCCAGATTTGTAAGATAGAATTGGGATCATGATATTGGGGAGGCGGGGGGAGGAAGCATTTAAGAACTAGAAAAAAGTTATATGTTTCATCATTGCTACCCTGCACCCTGACTGGCTCATCTCAACCCTTCAGTAAGGGGGTATCCGGTTGGCTACCGATGGGCTTTGAGTCTCCACTCTGCACTCAACTACATTTACAGTGATATGATTTTTTGTTCCTTGATGCTTGATACCTGATCCCTTCGACAGCTTGTGGTCACGCAGGCTGGTGTGTTTCTTCCATGTGGGCTTTGTTACTTCTGAACTAGATGGCCACTTGTTTATCTTTGAGCCTCCAAGACCCCAGACGCTATATCTTTAGATAGCTGGGCACCATCAGCTTTCCCTTAGTTTTGCGGGCTGCGGCTGTGGCCTTGGGCTCAGCCTGTTGTTGTTAGCTGACATCCTTTCTGTTTCAGACAACAGAAGGAACACCGCCCGCCCACCTGCCCGGCGCCATCCTCACCATTGTTACGTGAGAGCCAGTTGTAGCCATGGCATCCAACCGTCTCATCAAGGGCTGCCTTCTTTTTTGCCAGCCAAATAATATGCCCTCCTCCAGGGACTCGTCTCCCGATCCCTTGTGCAGAGCTCGTGCGATGAAGACCCCGCCCCAAGCTTGATTTGAAGGAGCTGCCTGACCCCCAGAGACGGACATGCTGTGCTGGCGGCAGCCCGTGCTGCTGCCCGTCGCCCTAGGTCACAGGCTTCAGTTTGTCTGCAGTGGTCCTCACCCGGAGTCCAACGATCACACGCGTACGAGCTGATTGAAAAGGCGCACCTTAGTTCTCAGGCAACACCCCTGCACCTGCCCTTCAGCACCCCAACAAGAAAAGGTCTTGTGCAGCAGGCTCACCCAGTGCAGTGCTCTGCTTTCCTGACCGCCCGCCATTTCTGTGACCCGTGCAGTGGGGACAAGTCGGGTGCATCCTTGATGCCTGGCTCTTTTCTCTCTTGCGTGGAGGTTTTGGGACTCCCACAGGTGTTTCAAGGCCTCTGGCTGTCCTGTCTCGCTCGCACGTTCTTCTTCTGCTGGCTCAGCGGCACTCATTATTTGCTCCACATAACCGAATAAATGAATACAGAAAAGGTATCCAGCCCCGGCACACACCTTTCCTGATTTTAAACCACACACAATTTCCTTTCCAAGCCAGACTCCCTGCCATTGAGTCAATGCTGACCCAAAGGGACCCTGTGGGACAGGGCAGAACTGCCCCTATGCCTTTCTAGACCGTAAGTCTTCTTTTTTTAAATCATTTTTGGGGGCTCTTACACAATGTATGTATCACAATGCATACATGTATCCATTGTGTCAAGTTCATTTGTACGTTTGTTGCTGTCATCCTCCTCAAAACATTTGCTTTCTACTTGAGCCCTTGGTATCAGCTCCTCATTTCCCCCCTCCCTCCCCACTCCTTCCTCCCTTCTCCCTCCTCCCTCATGAACCCTTGATAATTTACAGATTTTTATTTTGTCGTATCTCACACCGTCTGATGTTTCCCCTTACCTACTTTTCTGTTATCCGTCCCCCAGGGAGGAGGTCACATGTAGTTCCTTGTAATCGGTTCCTCCTTTCCACCCCAGCCTCCCTACACCCTCCCAATATTGCCACTCTCACCACTGGTCCCGAAGGAATCATCCGCCCTGGATTCCCTGTGTTTGCAGTTCCTATCTGTACCAGTGTACAATCCTCTGGTCTAGCCAGATTTGTAAGGTAGAATTGGGATCATGATAGCGGGTGGTGGAGGAAGCATTTAGGAACTAGAGGAAAGTTGTATGTTTCATCGGTGCTACATTGTACCCTGTCTGGCTCCTCTCCTCCCCACGACCCTTCTGTAAGGGGCTGCTTAGACTTTATTTCTTTACCGGAGTGGAATGACTCGTTTTGTTCCCTCTGCTAGGCTAGTGCTGTCAAACTTGTGGCCGTGGGGTCTTCAGTCTAACAAGGTCACCAGGGCTTCTGCGGGGATGTGACTCTGAGGGCTTAGGTGTGCCTGACCCAGCCATGATGCTGCCGATTGCCTCATGCATGGGACATGTGGACATTGAATCCGGAAGACCAAAGATGCACCTATGCCTTTGGATTGTGGTGCTGGCGAAGGAGGCTGGCAGTGCCCTGGGCGGCCAGAAGAACCCACAAGTGCAGCCAGACTGCTCCTTCCAGGCCAGGATGGTGAGACTTCATCTCTAGTGATTTGGACACTCTGTTGGGAGTCACCAGTCCCTGGAGAAGGACACCGTGCTTGGTAAAGTGGAGGGTCAGCGAATTGGAGGAAGGCTCCAGACGAGATGGATCGACCCGGGACTGCCACAGTGGGCTCTCACAGGGGGCCAATGGCAAGGACGGCCCAGGGCCGGGCAGTGTGTGGTTGTGCTGTTGGGCATGGAAACGGTGGCAGAGAGCCGCAGCCTCCTCTTGTTTTGATGTCGCTCTTGCCTCTTGGTCTGTGTTCAGGTTCCGCACGAGCACAAGAAGTTGCCTGGAATTCCCTCTCTTCTCCGCGTGGCCCGTAGCATGTTCTGCTGTACACAGTCGAATGCCTTTGCGTAGTCAGAGACATACAGCTGAACACTTACCTGGCAGTATTCTTTGCTCTCAGCCAAGACCCTCTACATCAGCAGTGAATCCCTCATGCCATGCCCTCTTGCTAATTCTGGGGCACTCTACCTACCTGTTGACATGTCCTGCAGTAGCTATATTTGAATTAACGTGAACGGTATCTCCCTTGCATGGGCTTTCCGTGGTATAGTTGAATAGTTTCCACTTTCTCTTGGGTCAGTGATTTGATCTCACAAGCTCCACCAGGGCAGAAACCTGTGGTCGTCTGATGGCAGACACCTTACAGCCGTCGATTCAGACAGCCCAAGAGTCTGCCCTGGTGGGCTGCCTCCAGTTGGAATGGACTCCACAGCAGCGGATCGGACCGTAGTACATGCATAATACGTTCATGGCCAGGAAGCTCAGCTGCGCCTCCATGAGCAAGGCTCCTGCTGCCCTCCCTATGTGGACAGGATGGATGGATGGATGACTTTCTGCCTCCTGAGGCTGATTGCCATGTGTCCCCGTCCCCCCTCCCACCACGGGCCCCTCTTGGCTCTTGGTCTGGCCAGCCTGTACTCAGTAACTTCATATGTGGTCCTACCCTCTGGAGGGACCACCCCCATAAAGGCCAAAGTACTTTCTGTACCTCATGCTGTTTCTCCTTTAAGTTTCATCCTTCATCTGCACTTTTCTCCTGGACCGTGAAATGTGTATTTTTGATTGTGAGTACCCACGTTTCATCTTTACTGAAGTACGTGCTTCAAGTTGGCTAGCCTTCAGTCACATAACCACCATTATTGGAGCAGCGCCCGGCTCCCCCTCGCAGCCTGCCACGGGCTTCCTTTACCCCTGGGGTGTGTGGCCCTGCCTCGGGTCTGCCCTGTGTTGGCCGCTCGCCCGGGAGTGTAAATCTGTCTGAGTCTCGAGGACCCAAAAGGAAGCAGTGGGACCTTGGCTCACAGAGCTGCACTTCCAAGTGCTGAGAAGCCGCCCTCGGCGGTTGGCCACTGCAGACCTGGCCCTTTCCGCTCCTCACAGCGCTTTCTGTCTGGCAGCTCCTGGCTAGGTGGTTTGGGCTGCCTTATAGGCCACCCTTGCCGTAGGTGTAGGAGCCCTGGTCCAGTAGCGGCTAGGGTGTGCTCCATGACCCTCGTGGTCGGCAGTTTGAAACCACGAGCAGTTCCTTGGGAGAAAGACTGTGCTTTCTACTCCCGCAAAGAGTTAGAGTTTTGGAAAACCACAAGGGTCCCTAGGAGTCAGCACTGACTCAGTGGCAGGGAGAGAAGAGAGAGGCTTGCCTGGCTCTCAGGGCTGCAGGATCTGAGCTGACCGGCGGGCTAGGTGGCAGGTGCTGTTGATTGTGATGTTCCATGAATCCAACTGGGGTCAGCAGGTAAGACTGAATGCTGCTGACTCAGGCCAGAGATACAGGCAATACAGTGGCAGCAGGCCTCTGGCCAAGGGGAGATGGCGATGAGCTCGAAGCAGGATCCAGAGCCAGAAAAAAGGCAAAGTATCTTTGCCAGAGCAGCCCATATATCATGGAGGCAGACCACACCCCCGCCCCCGAGCAAACTCCCTCTCAGCTGATTGGAGAGCTCATTGTGGAGGTGTGACATTATGTCAGTTGTCACCAGAGGATGACGGTGAAACCAGAGACTCATGGGCACCCAGCCTTGGCTCACCAGCACGCTGGTCAAGGGGACTTTGAGAACTCGGACTGGGTTTTCTTTGTTTGCTCTCCAGTGTCCCATGGCAAGGAAGCGCCCCTCTGTTCTTTAAACCCACGTTTTTAATCCTCCAGGGCTCGCTGAGTTCCAGCCCCTCCTTCGCATTCCATGGTGTCACCGTGTGGACTCTTCCTGAATGTAGCTGGGACGCAGACCGCCGTGCTGGTCTGAAGGCCGTAGGTTGCTGTGTTCTGACGAGTCAGAAGCAGACGCGGGTGGCAAAATAGCCCCGCCACACATTCACGTACCATTTCCCTCTAGCCACTTAACTGTAGCTGCCTCGTATGCCCAGAGTCGGCCTTCCTTTGCTCCCAGGCCCGAGACCCTGGCGCTTCAGGGACTTGGCTGGTGGCAGCGAGCGTCCGTGTGTCACACCTCCAAGGCCGTTTCTTTGTCAGCGGTATAATTACCAGTATGATGTGTACATCTCCTGCCTTCTGGTATTCACAACCCAGTTTGTAAACTTAATTAGTTCTTGGAATAGCAAATGTTCTGACGATGACAAACACTTTCCCTCTGAATGAGGCGTGTTGAGTGGTTATGTATTCATAGAAATCTACTCGATGAAACTCAGAGTGGAGTGCTGAGAGGGTCTTCTCAAGGCAGCCCTCACCTGCCGTCAGTCGCGTATTCCCAGACCGCGCTGTCTTTCTGTGCTTTCCACGGGGGAAATCAGAAATCTCGCTCAGATAATTCAGCCTCCAGGAACGTTCATTATGATCTCGCCGTACAGCGAGGAGCTATGCTAACAGCGTTACATAGATTCCAGTTTGCCAAGATGATGTCTGTCATTAAAATTCAAGCCCGGGCCGAGGTGGCGGGGTGGGTGGGGGCTGGACATACAGGCCCTGAAGTAATCCTCCAGTGACCCCCGCTCTCGGTTCTTGAAGACGTGCTCAGAGTCAAGGAAGCACGGAAGAGGCACCCTTTGGCCCCTCCACAGTTTGGTATCCCAGCCTGGTGCCCTCCCAGGAAAGCCGGCCTGGTCCTCTCTGTAGACAGGTGTTTCCCAAAGTAGCGGGAGAGACTGCCTCCTAGGGGCACTGGAACGATCTGGGGTGGGGGTGGGACATCAAAGCAGGTCCTTACACTTTGTCCTGGATGATGGGCTAGATGTTTCTTGGGCACCGAGTCACTTTTTTAAAATGTTTTTGAGAGGAGGGAAATAGGTCAAATAAGTTTAGTTGTTTTAGAGCTAACTACCATTCACCACCCACATTTAGATTATTTCACTTTCTAGACAGTGCTGAGCCAGAAGGGCCAAATTAGAACTGATAGGATCCGATGAGTCTAGTGACTCCTAATTTTCAGAACCAGAGCTGGGTGTTTGGGCCTGGATTTCTCTCCGTCTTTACAGGCAAAGGAAGGAGTCTAGTGAGGGTGAGTGACAGCCCAAGGCTTTGTTTTTTTCTTTTAGTGTTTTGAATTTGGTCTTGGCTTTGGCTTTCTGGTGTGCCGTGTGCTTCCTACCATCGACTGTATTGACTGTGGTCAGTCAGGACACTCAAACTTCCCACCCCCACCCCCTACCCCCAGACTGTGTTGCCCCTCTGGGCCCAGCAGGCTACCTGACACAGTAGATGAACCGTCCACACAGCCTGGAGGTCCCCACCTGCTTTCATGTCTACCTCCAGGCCTTTACCACGGCGGCACCTCAGTCAAGGGTCTTTGAACAGTGAAGACTTAATGTAAGGGAGTATTGGTTAGGACGGTGCTGGTGACACGGGGGACATGGTGACACAGAAAAAGTAACTGTACTACAACTTGATGCTCCATTTGGGACTTGAAGAACAAAACGAGAGCACTGGTGGGAACAGTCTCTATGATGTTCCTCTAGAGTGTGGAAGAGCATCTCCCCCCACCACACACACACACACACACACACACACACACACACCACCCCCCTCCCCCCCTGAAGAACAAAACGAGAGCACTGGTGGGAGCGGTCTCTATGATGCTCCTCTAGAGTGTGGAAGGGCATCTCCCCTGTTGGGGAGCCCTGGCCGAGTGGAGGAAACTGATCCAGGAGCATTGTGGGGGAAGAAAAAGCAAAGCCCACGCCTCAGGGTGCAGAGGAGTGGGCCTGGTCCAGTGCCGCCAGCAGCAGGAAGCAAGGTGGGATGTGGCAGGGCCCCTAACTCTCCTAGCTCCCCCTGCTGTGAGGGAGAGCTGGCACTGCCTGGCGTGGGCAGGTTCGGAGCTGAGGGACGTCGTTGGAGGGCTGGCATCGGTGGTCTGTTTGAGGAAATGGAAGATGAGTGACGTGCCTTTGGTTCATTCAAACTCTGGGTTTTAAAGTTCATCAAGCCCTCCTGTGCCTTTAGCCTGAAGAACAGCCTCTCCATTTCCTCAACAAATGACCACGTGGTACATTCGCATCTCAGGACCAGATCCTGGAGATAGGACGCCCCGAACAGCCCAGCTGAATGCGCCTGAGGGCCAGTCAGAGACTAGTAGATGGTAAAGAGGGGTGTGGATCTCAGAGGAGGGAGGAACCCCTGAGCCCAGTCTGAGGATTGGGTGTTTGTTCTCTCCAACACCCCCGGCAGCTGGCGCGGGGCGGGCGTGGCAGGCGCTCCCTGGCAATGAGGTGCCCAGGCCTTCCTAAGGAAGCTCCCTTGGTGCTGGAGCTGGCTGTGCGGCCTCTTCACTGTTCTCCCGCCCCCCTGCTCCCCTCCAGCCGGAGCCACCCACTGCCTTTCTCCAGGATCAAGCCAACCCACATTGCCTATGACAAGTGCTAACCTCTTGGTCTGCCCGTGGCTCGCCCACCTGCACTGGTCACGCTTCATTGAGGGTAAGCATTCTTGGCTCTTTCAGTTGGTACTTTCCCAGGCAGGGTTGTTTGGTTTCCTTTTGATTTGGGAGACATTTTTCTTTCTTCTCATAATTGTGTCAGCCCCCCCCCCCCCACCGCCAAGCAGCCTTTTAAAAAGCCCCCCCCCCAAATACCTGACACACCCTGCCCTCTAGGAAACCATTCTCCAACTGTCTATCTGATTATGGATCGGGGGCTCTCATGACAGCTCTGGAGGGCACCTTGGTGGCACAGTGGGTTAAGCATTGGGCTGGCTTCAAGGTCCACCGCTCTAATGCACAACTGCTCCCCGAGAGCAAGACGAGGCTTTCTGCCCTTGTGAAGAGCTACTGTCTCAGCCCACCTGGGCAGCTCCGCTCTGCCCCTCAGCATAGGTGATTATGAATCTGAGTAGGCTCGCCAGCAGTGAGGTTGGGTGTGTGTGTGATTCTTTAAATTTTATTTTATTGGGAGCTCTTACAGCTCTTATCACAATCCATAAATATATCCATTGTGTCAAACACATCTGTACATACGTTGTCATCATCTTTTCGAAAACATTTTCTTTCTACTTGAGTTCCTGGCATCAGTTCCTCATTTCCTCCCTCTCCCTTCCCCATGTCCCCTTCATAATTCATAAATTATGCTTTTTGATTTTTTTTTCACATCTTACACCGACCCTGTTTTTTGAAGGATCCCTAGGGATGCCCAGGCTGAGTGCTCAGCTGCTCACTGCAGCATGGTCTGCAGTTCAGATCCACCAGCTTCCCCTGAGAGAAAGATGTGGTCACCTGCCTTCCTACAGACCCCCACCCTGGGAGCCTCCAGGCAACCAGCCCTGCCTGCTATGTCCTGGCGTGGGTGGAGGGGAGGTAGTTAGGGGCGCACCTGTGAGGCCGATTCCAGGGAGCACAGCCTTGGATTCCTGGAGGGGTCTCCCTGCCCTCACCTTCGTTTTGCACTCACCTCTACTGTGCCTCCCACAGGATGGCACCTGGCATATTCAGGAAGGCAGAGGTCGGCTTACAGTGGGTCAAGCGTTGAGCTGCTCACCGCAAGGTCAGCAGTTTGAATCCACCACCTGCTTCATGGGAGAAAGTGGGGGCTTTCTAGTCCTGTGAAAGTTTAAAGCCTCGTAAACTCCCAGGGAGGCAGTTATACTCTGTCCTTATAAGTTATAGGGTCACCCTGGGTTGAAATCGACTTGTTAGCACGGGGGCTTTTTCTTCTTTTTAGTCAAAGGAGAGCTAACTGCGTTTTCACCCTCTGATTCTGCACCAAACATTTACGTGTGCAGCCGGATCCACGCGATAGGGTGCTGTAAGTCACAGCAAGTCTGTGCAGGTCGTGCTAAGGTTCGCCAGTCAGTCAGCTGCCAGCAGTCGGTAAGGGACCCTGCTGGGGCGCATACCAGCTTGGCTCGCTTCCGCTTGCTGGGCTGATGTACCGGTGAGAAGAAATCTGGGCTGCCCTCTGGCCCGAGTCTGGCAATGTGTGTTGATTGTTTTTATAGGTCCCGGATGAGGGCAACGTGCACTTTGGTGTAAAAACCAGTGATCGAGGCTATAGGGATCCATTGTATTTATCTCACTTGACGGCCTCCCTTCCCGAGAGGCCCCCCGCCCCACCTGGGGGGTTGGAGGGCGGGGACCCCCTCTGGAGAGGGAGCATCTGCCTCATGAGCAGTGGGGGCAGTGTGACCAGAGAGTCCGCCTCGGCGCCACCCTGGCCTTGCGGGGACAGCAGTGGTCCTGACTTGGAGTCACTGAGTCTGTGTGCTGCCCTGCCCTGGTCCCCACCCTTAGAGCCCGTGAAGATGGATGGACAGAGGCACATTGACTTCTTCACCTGCCCCTTACCTTTGGATGGGCAGGGAATCTGAGAAGTCGAACACAGGCTTCCTTGGCACCTGCGTCTCACTGCGTCGCTAGGCATGGCTCGTACCTGTTGGCGGTTCCCAGCTGCCTGGGGGAGCCTGGTGAATGAGCACAGGATGGCGTGCCTGTGTGAGCATCCTGCGCGTTCTGCACAGACCGAGCTGCCTTTCACGTGTCTTTGCTTGTCCTGTTGGTCTTGTGCTTTGCTGTGGTACATCTCCCGTGGTCTGGGGGTGGCCTTCAGCAGCAGCAGGGAGATGCGTCCGCATCAGGGACCTGGGTGCTCTCCTTGATCAGGGCGCTCATTTATCCCGGGAACCCTTTTAACACAGAGGGACCCTGAGTCCGCATCACCATCCGAGTATCGGCCTTACTATAGCTGGAGCCTTTCTCCCCACCCCCACCTCCACCCCACTCTTCTTGCCTTGCTTCTAGCTCAGGGGCTGTCTGAAACTGACCTACAAATGTGTGGACCTCACATGGCCATGTCCTGCTTGGTGACCAGCCTGTCACATCCATGAAGCCTGTATTATTGTACACCCAGCCAAGAGAAAATACTAATTTGAAGCCTGATTAGATAGGAAAGTGACGGAGAGCAAAACGCTGGTATTCTGAGGTAGTTATGGAATATCATTAGCCCAGTCATATTTCTATCTCAAAGTGTGATCGTGCCAGCGGGATAAATGAGAAAGACTTTGGATCTTCACACAAAGGAAATGGGTTTTATAATGAGCACGGCCTGCACAGAACTAATCTCTCGCTTGGATCATTACTTCACCTAATCATAACGCCTTCTTTAATTCAAATCCTTGCAGGGTTCTAATTGGTGACCTCCGGAGCCTGATAATTGTTTAAGATAGCTGGTCTTTCGCAGTACACCTAATGGTGTTTGCAATTAAAAGTGAGGCGTGGGGTTAACCCCTGGGTGTTGCTCTCACGGCAATGTAACTTTCCTTTCCCTTTTCCATCTATAAGAGTTAGGCCCACCCTTCCCTTCCAGCACCGTGCACTGGCACCAGGATCGAAGTGACTTAACCCAGTGCCCTGGTTTCTTCACTCAGTCTGTGTGTGGCTGCTTGTCTATGGGCAGACCAAGGAGGTGCTGTGATTCAGCTCCAGGTCATCGCAGTAGACAGACAGACAGACAGACAGACACACACACACACACACACGCAGTTATACTTTGAGCTGCTAGCCACAGGCAGTGGTTCAACCCACCGGCTGCTGTGTGGTGGGCGGATGAGGCTGTGTCTGCCCCAGTAAGGATGCACAGTCCCAGAGACCGGAAGGGGCTGTTGTCCTCAGTCAGAATTGGCTGGGCAGCCGCTGGTTTGCTGACGCTAAACTGTCCTCCCTTACATGCGCGGTCAGTGGCATGATGGTAACGTTTGAAACGTGACTCGAGGGACCAACATGGGACATGGGGACACTCCGTGAGCACAATGGCCCCATAGACTTGCCTGACACTGGGCTGTCATCAGCCTTCAATCTAAAGAAGATGCAGTTTCTTCAACTTGCAGTGAAGCCACACACTCTAAAAATAGCTATGCCTGCATTTAAATGGAGAGATACACCCTGGGTTGTAGTAAAAATGCAGGCATTTGGACCATCCAAGTGCTTGGCATTTCACGGGTGTGTGTGTGTGTGTGTGTGTGTGTGTGTGTGAGAGAGAGAGAGAGAGAGCAAGAGAGAGAGAGACATATCGCCTCATCTCCTTTCCTGTTGTCCAAGCCCATCTTCCTGGTGATGAGATGAGGTAGAATGTGAGTTTGAGTTGTGTTTTGCAACCAGGTGCAGGAGATACTTACTTCAGCACTGTGCCCGACTTCTAAATGAAGTCGGGGCAGCACAGGCGATGCTTAGCCTGGATGATTTGCCAATGTGCGCTCGGGGGACGAGGGCCCCAGACCCTGAGCCCCAGCCCTGGGTTGTCTTCACCAGGGCGCATCCAGACCCTTTGCTACTCCTTCATGCGCTCCTGCGTGTTCACAGCAATGGCCTCAACCCTGGGCGATGGGTGACTGCAGCCTGCTCCCTCTCCCCCTACCATCCCCTTAGGTCCTGGGAGCTAGGATTGATTTTGTTTGTCTGCTGCTCTGCAGGCTTTGGTTGGTCTTGAAGTCATTACTGGTACCTGGAGGGGTGGAACCAAACCTTCTGAAGGTCAAAAGGTTCTGGGGTCAAAGCTTAGCCCTAGTTCCCACCCAACACGGAGAAGTTCTGAGGAATGCCCCCTCCCCAGCATATAATGCATCCATACAGGCAGTGTTGGGAACACAGACAGAGTGAACACCACCCTTAGGGCACTAACATGGGGGGAGAGGGGGGCTGGGTGGTTTGCCATAACCCTTTGGCTGGTTACTTTATTTGCCTAAAAATACAAGATCCAGAGTCTAATTACTGTTAGCCACATCTGTATTGTTTAGAAAGTGCCTGGTGTCTTTGGCAGTTAATCTGTGGAAACTGAGAATGGGTAGAATAAGTGCCCAGATCCAGGACCTGACCCTTTGGGAAGGCCTGCTCCATCTTTCTCCCTGTGTGGTGGGTCCATTTCCACTTGGATGAGGCATTCCATTGCCAGGTCTTATCTTTCTCCTCCTTTCCTGCCAGGATGCTTTATAGTATATGAGACTACACACATTTAAGGCAAAATTAAAATTGCTAGGGTGCTGGAAGCATTTTTTAATGGTATTAATAGTAATCCTGAAGAGCCCTGGTGCCACAATGGGGTACTTTTCAGACTACTAACCTCAAGGTTAGTAGTTCAACTCCCCCAGCCCCTGAGACATAGACAGAAGAGACACACAGGCAGTTGTGCCCTGTCCTTCACGTTACCAGGAGTCGGAACCCACTCAATGGCTGTGGGAATTGTAATTCTGAGCAGCATTTGGGATTTTTTTTCCTTTCAATACTTGGATTTTGGTCTCTAGAATACTTTTGCACCTAAAGTCTCCTTGAAATCCTCCCTGCAGTCCATGGCAGGTACCAAGGTTTGGGTTTAACTGGGGCCAGGATATCCTGAATCTTAATGACCTGTGAGACCAGGGGTAGACCTCTGAGCATCTCTGAGGAGTAGATTCCTGGAAGAGAGTCATTCAGTAAATCCAGGCTGCTGCTATGATTGTTACACCTTTTTATTGTCCATGGAGAGTAGAATTAATCAATCCCTCTCTGTCTCTGTCTTTCCCTCCCTCCATCCCTCTTTCCCTCCCTCTCCCATCTTTCCTCACTCCCTTGCTGCTTAGAGGTCAGGATGTCCTTTCCTTGTACCTATGGTTTCATCACAAGTATTGTATGTTTATTTAAGTCTAATTTGTGTACAAATAAAGAGCCCTGCTGGCACCCTGGTTTAAGTGCAGAGCTGTAAACAGAAGGGCAGCAGGTTCAAACCCACCAGCCACTCTGCAGGAGAAAGCTGAGGCAGTCGGCTTGTATCAAGATGACTGCCCTGGAAGCCCTGGGGGCCCTTCTGCACATCCTGGGGGGTCTCTATGAGACCAGATTCCACAGCAGAAGGGTGTGTGTGTATGTGTGTGTATTGAACATTGTTTCTAAGAACAGTCTGCACTCAGGCAAAGCTAGGAACCATGATCAGGAATATCGAGAGTATTCACCATTGCCTAGCCCTGCCCTCCCTGGGCGGCGTGTTCATGTGCAAGTGTGAGGGGCTCGCCTGGCCTCCCTGGACGGTGTGTTCATGTGCACATGTGAGGGGCTGGCCTTCCTTGTCGGCATGTTCATGTGCACGTGTGAGGGGCTGGTCTGCCCTCCCTGGGCGGCGTGTTCATGTGCACGTGTGAGGGGCTGGCCTGCCCTCCCTGGGCGGCGTGTTCATGTGCAAGTGTGAGGGGCTGGCCTGCCCTCCCTGGATGGCGTGTTCATGTGCACGTGTGAGGGGCTGGCCTGCCCTCCCTGGACGGCGTGTTCATGTGCACGTGTGAGGGGCTGACCTGCCCTCCATGGACGGCGTGTTCATGTGCACGTGTGAGGGGCTGGCCTGCCCTCCCTGTCCAAGGATGTCCTTGCTGTGCTGAGTCCTCTCTTCCTGTTTACGGAACGTTATTTGCCAGATCACGGGCTGCATGGGTCCATCTCGTTTAGATCGGCTGCATTGTGTGCGACTCTGGCTTCCATGTAATAGGCATTCCGTTAGGTGTGATTGTGCAAATAAAGTAATTCCTTCGTGAAAACATTGGTTATGTTGGAGCTGAAAAAAAGAATTGAGACCGGCAGGCACTGTAACGTGTCAATAATTTGTCAGGCAGAATTTGCAATGACTTCAGACAGCATTTATGTATATACCTTTTGAGGTCCATTTGAATCCTCTAACGGGGCTGCTGCCTTATTTTCAAATAGCCTTTGAAGGTGGAGCCACCTGGGCATTATCACTCGCTACCGGGGAGCTGCTCATGTGAGCCCAGAGGCAGGCACAAGTCTCCTTTTCCTAAGTTTGCACCCAAGTTCCGGGCCCGGGAAGGGCCTCAGCTGTCTGCCTGCATAGGTAGTCAGGCTGGGGCTTCCCCCCGCCCTCCCCCTGCCCTTACTCTAGTTGCAGTTTTCTGTGTTTGGATTAAAACTCCAAAAAAAAAAAAATAGAACTCTCATTGTCTCTGACTCCGTGCTGACTCATAGCGACCCCCTGCGGATTTCCAAGGCTGTAGTTCCCTGTTTATGAGAGCAGAAAGCCCAGTCTGTGTCCGGGGAGCAGCTGGGGTCTCAGACTGCAGCCCCTGGGTAGCCACTGTGCCGGTGGGGCCCTCGTTAAAGAAGGAGTAGGCCAGCTTCTCGGGGAGCACCTTTTGGCAAGAACTAGTGGCGCTCCAAAACTCAGCCGATTGTCCCGGCGGATGGCGCGAGGGCATTCCTTTGTCCCCTCCTCAATTTGTTTCATGCAAGTGATGGGACGCTGCGTCAGTCAGTCCGCCACAGGCAGCCCTGGGAGCTGCTGATCCCCTGAGGGCTGTGGTTTGAACCCACTGGCCGCTCCGAGGGAGAAAGACCGGCGGTCTGCTTCCGTGGCGGGCTGTGTCTGTTGGGTGACTGGGCCCGTGTCCACGCTGCATGCCACGGTGGCAGCGCTGCCCGCTCCTGCACCAGCCTCCAGGGTGAGTGCGTCTCGCGGAGGGGCTTGCGCGCGCTGTGGGCCCTGCGCTTTGCCGAGCACAAAGGCCCTCCTCCAGGGCCTGGTCCCTCCTGAGAACGTGTTCAGAGTTGGTGAGCGAACGTTGAACCCCCTGCCTTCTAAGGAGAGCACCCTGCCTGCCCTCTGTCCAAGCCAGATCTGTCCGTTCGTCTGGCAGAACTGTCAGTGTTCTCTCTGCAACACCGTGACTCAATGCATCGGTTCTTCCGCTGCCTCTCTGAGTCCATGTCTGGCTTTGGCCAACTGATGAGGCAGCGAAGATGCCCGGGCTCCGGTCTGGTGCACCTTAGTTTTCAAAGGGACCGCTTTGCTTTGTAACACTTTTAAGAGGTCTGTTGCAGCAGGGCTGTACACTTAGATACAATGTTTACTTTCCTGGCTGCTGCTTCCACGGCCCTCCATTGTAGATGTAAGTGAAAGGATGGAAACCCGGATGTCTTTTATTGTGATGATGCTGCGTCTTAGCGGTCCAGCTGCAGGGGAGCAGGGGTGTTTCTTTGGTGTGTGTGTGTGGGGTGTATGCAAACGGTACTGTAGCTTAAGTTGCCGAATCTTCCCTTTTCCCCTAGCTATCTCTGGTCACCTCAGGGGGCCTGTTTCTGTGTATGGGATTGGGTTTGCAAGGAAAGAGAATTTTGCTCCTTGTTAGCCAACTCAGACACCTGCAATTCCCCTTCTTGCTCTCTAGCTCTGGCGGAGGCTTCCACACAGGCTTGAAGGAGGGTGATGAGAGCACTCTTGTCTGCTTCCCCGTTGGCAAGGGGGTGCTTTCCGTTTCCCTCCGGCTGGAGGACTGGTGGCCCTTCCTTTGGTAGAGATGCCTTTCCTCTGTTGGGGAATTTCCCTTTTACTCCTGTTTTGTGAGTGTTTGTAATTAGGAATGGGTGTTGGATTATCCCACATGCCTTTGTGTGTCTGTGTGTGGCAAGAACAGGTAAGATCGTGCTATTGTTTTGCTGTTTTCTGTTTATGTGAGGGGTTACACGATTGTTTTCCTAACGGGAAGGAAGCCTACTTTTATTTTCTAGTGCTGCCCGGCTTGTTCCTGGCTTAGGAGTCCAGGTGTGCACATTTCATGAAGAGAATGGAAGAGTTGGCCTTTTCTTTCCCGTGCTCTTCAACAGTTAGAGTAGAATTGGCGTGGGCTTTTCGCTGGCTCTTTGGTGGGATTCACTAGTGAAGCCAAATGGGCGTGGTCAATTGTGGATTGGGTGTTATTAATGACCGAATTGATGTCCTGTTTTATTGTGGGTCTACTTTAGTGTGTGCTAGTATGTGTGGGTTGTTTTATGTCTATTGATGTTTTTGTTTGTAAGGCGTGTCTCCTGGAGACAGCTTGTTAACAGACCCTTTTTCATTTTCCGTCAGTTCCTACCTAGACTGGTGGGTGCAGTTAGCACGTTAGGTTCGGTGTAGTTACTGCTAAGTAGGACAGTGTTGCTTTCATTTCGCTGCATGCGTGCGTGTGTGCGTGCGTGCGTGTGTGTGCGCGTGTGCGTGCGTGCGCGTGTGTGCGTGCGTGTGTGCGTGTGCGTGCGTGAGTGTGTGCGTGTGTGTGTGCGCGCGTGTGTGTGCGTGCGTGTGTGCGTGTGTGTTGCGGCACTGGTTTCTGTAGTCGCATCGTTCGTGCCGAGCTCACCATGTTGTTTGCTGGCTTCCCTCTCATTTTTATCATCGCCGTTACTATAGGGTTTACTGACTCTTTCCCGAACTCTTCCCTTTCAATTCCACGACGTTTGTGCACGTTGATTGAGATTGCCCATCGTGTGTGACTTTTTCCTGACATTCAAACAGATGGTTCCGTCTTGACATCTACGTGGTATCTTCTGTATTTGAACGTTCTCTAACGACACTGTTTCTCCTGTTTACTTGTTAACGTTTCTACCTCTGGCTCCCTGCTTTCAGCAAGGAAGGTCTGTTTCACTTTTATATCCCGATGGGCTTCTGGGCTGTGGTGTCGTGTGGGTTAATTTCAGGTTGTTGTTGCCTGTTGTTGGTTCTCTGTCGAAAGAAGTGCCCTCACTATGTTTTATATTGTTGGTCTGGCTTATGCAATTTCCTCACTCGCTCTCTGCCTGGAAATGACTTAATTCCCCCCACAGTTGAGGACAGTCTTGCTGGGAAAGTGGCTGTTGGTGGTGGTGTTTGTTTGTTGTCCCATTGCTTTCTAACCTGCGTGGCTTCTGCTGAGAAATTAGAACGGAATTCCTGCATTTTCTTCAGTGCTGCCCTCAGGATTCCTTCCTTGCCTGTTTTTGAAACGTTTTTATTAGGATATGTCTTGGGGTCTTTCAGGTGTGTGTCATCTGGGATTCATTCAGCTTCTTGAAGGCAGACCTCCTTGTTTTTCATGACGTTAGGGGAGTTTTTTCCAATGACTCTTGGCAATTTCTCTGTTTTTTCATGTTTCTTCCTGTTTTGAAATTCCGGTCACATGTAAGTTACTCTTCATGGGAGTGCCCGCATCGATCTTAGGTTTTCCTGAGGTGTTGAAAGATTGTTTTCCCGACAGATGAGGATTGGGCGATTGGTCTCCGGACTCACTATTTGGTCTTCCACAGACTTGTGCTGCTTCTTGGCTGTCTCAGTGCATTATCTACTTTTGAAATTTTATTATTAACCTTGTGAATTTGTGTGCTGCTTTTATGTCGTGTCTGATTTTTTCATTTATTTTGTCAGCCTGTTCTTGTAGTGATGTCCTGCACTCACTTAGCGCCTTTCCCTGTGCTCCGTTTGCTTTTGTTGCTCTTCCTCACTTCAGTGAAGGGATCCAAGTTCTGTCTTTTCAGGCAGGTCCAATGCCTCTTCTTCTGGAGAAGGGTCGTCTAGGTCTGTACGTTGGCATCTAGGGTGAGCCACCCTGCCCTGTCTGAAGTGATCAGATGCATTGTGGTGGGGCTGTATTTGTATTTTAGTTGCTGACCGCATGTTGATCAGACCTCAGCCTGGCACTGCCGACCTGTCCCCTGGTGGGTGTGCTAGACAAGGGGAGCGTGCACAGAGCTCTGCCTGCTGTTTTGTGGCTCAGGTGAGGGCAGGTTTGCAGCTGTCTGTTGCTGAACAGCTACAGTGGCTATGGCTGCCGGAGGCACAGCTGTACCTGGGCTGTGTGGGCAAGCTCGTTGTCTTCCATTGCGTATGACAAGAAAAACAATAACGGAGAATGAAAACAAACATCAGCCCAAATCAGAAAATTAAAAAAAAATAATAATAAAACACCCACTGGGAAAAGCTGACAAACAGCATCAAGAAAAAAGAAAAATAATTTATTAACTGAAAAGGAAAACACAACCCAACGTAGAAAGGAGTAGAGAGGGGAAAGCCAGTAGCAAAGATCGAGGCCGGGAAGGGGGATAAAATAGTAGTCAAGGGGGGATGCTAGGAGGAAGGAAAAGGGGGAGCGTTGGAGGGAAGAGGGGGACAAAGGGAAGCAGAGAAGAGCAGGATAAGAGGGCTGGAAAGGACAGTACAGCAAGGTACGGGGAAATGTGGGTAGGTCGGGTGACTTGGTCTCCCAGAAGCCCCTTTGCCTGGCCATTCCCCATTCCTGCCCTTTGAGGACACCGGGGAATGTTCATTTCTGGCGTCGACTTAGCAGATTAGAAAATCCTCTCCCACATCTCAGGGCACCAGCCCCTCTCCTGCAGCAGTCTGTGTGTTGTCGCTGGGCATGTCAGACCCTCTGGTTCCTAAATCCAGCACATCGAGTGCCTTGGGTCTGGGTGGATGCCATTCTCCGTCCCCTCTACCCCAGCAGCCGCCACAGTCAGTGCACCACTGACTGAACATGTTACTGGACAAAAAATATTAAAATAAAGTATTGTGCGTGTCTGTGGCGTCGAGCGAAACAGATCATCCAGGTGGAGCCCCTCTTCACACTGTCATTAAAAGATCAGAGCCCCTGAAAGCCCAACGCAGTGCCTCCCAGTCGGTGCCGCCTTCCAGCGCCCTGTAGGACAGAGGAGACTGTGTGAGTCCACGCCGGGAAAAGATGCCTCGTCGTTCTGCCTCAGAGCGGCTGGGGGCTTCCAGCGCTGGCCTGGCGAACTCACGGTGCCTCTTCTGCTGACACGTCAGATACAAGCATGCCCATCTCCGTCTAGGTTTCTCTTTTGCCGTGTCTCGCTTTTTACAAAAGAAATCCCATAAAACTGAAATTCAAACGTGACTTGATTTTTAAACAGGCAACCCTGCCCATGACTCAGAACTGGACAATGAAACCCCCGCTGCTGCCCCTCCAGCCCCCCCGGGCCAGATGCAGACCTGCTGCTGCCCCTCCAGCCCCCCCCCCCCGGGCCAGATGCAGACCCGCTGCTGCCCCTCCAGCCCCCCCCCCCCCCGGGCCAGATGCAGACCCGCACCAGGGAGGGCTCCGGTGCCCTGGGACACCTTGTTCCCCTCTCCCTCTGTCTCTGGGTGTGCATGCTATTGGTTTTTGCTGTTTGTTTTTACTTGTTGGGTGACGTCTCACAGAGCCGATTTGTTCTCCAGTCTACAGGCTGTACTCACTGTGTTTCATGACATCAGTTGCTTCCATTCACTGGCTTAACCTTCTTCCCATTCCCTCCTTTGGGCCCCCCTTTGCAATCACCCATCTTTCCTGCCCCTACTTGCCTCCTGGGCACTGTTGTCGGGGACACTGCCCTCGCGGTCTCTCCTTGCTGGCGGTACCCGGCAGTCAGTGCCTTTCCTCACGAGTGCTGATCACTCACTTGGCACATCTGCCTCTGGTTGGGCTACAAGGTCAGCCCGGGAGGGACCTGCGGTTCAGTTCCGGGATGGAATGGGCTCTAAAGACCACCGTCTTGGACTTTGCTTCTTCGGCTCCCTCAGTTTCCACACTGTGTGCAGGCGTCCTAAAGAGTGGGTCTGGTGATGAGCCTTCCAGAATTCCCCATGCTGTTCGCTGCCAGAGCAGAGTGTGCGCCCACGTTTTCAAAAGTGTGGCATGGCATTCCATTTTAGGGTGCATGCTGACTTGCTCTGCCGGTCTCCTCTGAGGAGCGCCTAGGGGTTCCCGGTGCCGCGTCGTCAAAGATGGTGGGCAGCACGATTGTTAATGATACTTTGCATCCGTCTGTGCATATTGGTAGAATAAATCTCAAAATGAAATCCCTGGGATAAAGGAAAAGTATACCAATTAAGGATATTTGCTTCTGTGAGATCATTTCAGTAGTTTCAATGAAAATTGACACCATGGAAGTTGTCATGTGGCAAATGTCATTCATACAGCTTCAAAGGTGTCGTGGCTCTTTGATCACAGGTCTCAGTGTATGGAGCAGGTGGGTACAGGTAGATGGCCTTGGTTTACCAAGGTCTTCCTTGGCCCAGGGCAAACAATGAACCAGATGACCAGATGGATCCCACAGCAGACAATGATTGCTGAATCCAGGATTCTGGGCTGGCAGCATTTTGGTGCCCATGGTTTGAGGACATGGGAGTTCAGTCTTCTATTTGATTTTAAGCCTTAACCATACATCTGCCTGTTACTGCTGAGCTGGGAGGATAACATTGGTGCACTAAGCACTGTGTACTAAATGTAATCTAGGGATTAGTGAAAATCAACACACCCCTCCGCCCCCTGGGTATTTGACCTTGAAAATGGGGCTCGATATCCTCTAGTGAGCCAAGCGGGTTTGTCCATCCTGCTGATAGCAAATGCACCCTCCCACCACCAGAGAAGACCCAAGGCAGCAGCACGGGGTTGGAATCCAAACCTCCAGCTTAGGGCCCGGCGTAGTGAGTGTCAGATGCTGGCGCCTTGGTTGCGCAGGGCATCTTGTTCCATCCCCCGCTGTACTGCCCTGCCATGCATATTTTGTTGCCACATTTCTTAGAGACCTCTTTACTCTCCACGTTCTTCTGTTGATTCATCGCGCCCTCCTCAGCTGTTGCTACTTTTGCCGCCTTCTGCAAGCTCGCGTCTCTGTCACCCAGCGGATGCATCCTTGAGGACTCCTGCTGGCTGGGCAGGTTTCATGTTGGGCTGCAGGCCACTAGCCAGCCCTTGGAACCCACTGGGCACCCCCACACATGGGCGAAAGATGAGGCTCTGCACTCTCGTCAAGAGTTAAGAGTCTCAGGAACCCACCGGGACAGTTTCTCGCTGTGAGTCGGAATCGACTGGAGGGCAGTGCATGTTTGCTGCTGCTGCGGCTAGTTTTATTGGAGGCATCTGTGGCTTTCTGTTGACTCTCGTATTGGACAGTCACTCGTGGGCTCTGTGTACACCTGCACAGCCGACGCCCAGTGCGGTGTGTGCAAGACCCGGAGCATGCCCGTACAGCACCCTCGCTTGGGTAGATGTTCACTGAATGGAAGGAGGCACAGATTTTACCAAAGATCAATTCCTGTTCTGGTGGAGGACACACTGCCTTCTTTTGCTCCCCACCTAAGGGCCTCAGGAGCCCTGGTGGTGGCCCTGCCACCTGTGGTCTTCTGTTAGGCATTGACTTGCTACACACAAGGTCTGAGGTTCAAACCCATCAGCCGCTCCATGGAAGGAAGTCGAGGCTGCCCGCTCTGTAAGGCTGGCTGCTTTGGAAACCCAATGGAGGGTGCGATCACAGCCATAGCCGGTGTCTGGGTTTGATGTCACTCATTCTACAGCCCCTGCCCCTGCCGGCAGCACTGGTCACCCACTTCACGTCTCTCTTTTTTCCCTCCACAGAAATAGAAAAATTTCAGAAAGGAGAAAGCAAGGAAGACGAAAAGTATATTGACGTGGTGATTAATAAGAACATGAAGCTGGGACAGAAAGTGTTAATCCCTGTCAAGCAGTTCCCCAAGGTAAGCCGAGAGGACTGTCCTTGCTGCGGGTGCCTCAGACCGCATCACCAGGGGACGCATGTGTCATTTATATTGTTGGATGTTTTCCGGAGCGGTTTTCCCTGAGCACCAACCGCCCCCTCCCTCCCTCAGAGTTAATTACAAACGAGTGTGTTTCATTTTTACGCAGAGAGCAGGGTACATGTGTTAAGACCTTTTTTTGGCCAGTCTTAGAGCCTGCCCCTCCCCCTTGCCCCCTCCCCACTACTGTTCTGAGTGCACTGTGCTAAACGTGATTGGTGGGGGCAAGCAATTTGGGGGGCGCGTTGCGGGATGGAGAACACAGGAGCGGTGTTTTGATCATCGCCTTAAATCTGAGCAGAGGAGCCCGGCCTTCTGCCTCCAGTCCTCCTCTGTAAAAGGAAGCGGGGTGGTTAAAAGGATTAAGGAAGGGTATGGATCTCCACACTCTGCACCAGGTGTGAAGCCACAGGACTACTAGAGTACCTCCTCTCGTTTGAACGCCAGTCTCACCCCCAACCTCCTTCTCCTCCCTCTCTTGCCAATGTCCATATGCATCGTTCAGGTGTACGTTGCACGCACACACTGTCTGTGTACGGTTAGCTTTTTAAGATCTGTTCTGTACATGTCCATGATGCTAACATACACGGTTGGCTTATCCACCCTCTGGGGCTGATTCCAGTTTGGCTTTTGTGGTTTTATTTTAATTAAACTGCTGTGACTTTGCCCCAGTCTGCTAGTGGCCCTGTGTGCTTCCTTGCTGGGGGATACAAGCCTAGGATTACGTTGGCGGCAGCTTTCCTGGTGGGAGACGTTGCTTGGCCCTCTGCTACGTCTCCACGGGCCGGGCGTGCAGGAGTGGCTTCTGTCTGTCTCCAGCAATTCCTGGGGCTGTCTGTCTCTCTAACTGTGGCCATGCTAATGAGGTTCCGGGTCTTGCTGTCAGGATCAGCGTTTCCCTGATGGCTCATCATTCCGTGTACTCTCTCCTGTACTTATTGCCCGTTGGTGTTATCTTCTCTTCCGAAGCGCCTGCTGAGAGCTCCTGCCCATTTCTAAACAGACCGGGTGCCTTCTCCACGTTGAGCTGTAGGAAGGAGCTGCTCAGATTTCCTGGGTGTCTTGTTAGCGCTTCTGTGGGCGTGAGGCCCACCCTCCCCCAAGCTCTGAGCATGCCCATTGTCACAAAATCTCATCGATCAAGTGCTGTTGCTTTCTGTGAACTGAGTCGAACTCTGCCGGTCTCGGGGAACGTGGAGCCTTTCATGTTGCTACAGTCAGGTGCCGTCGCATCTGCCCTGACTGGGGGGGGTGGTGTGTGTGTGTGTGTGTGTGTGTGTGTGTGTGTGTGTTGCGGGAGTGGGGGTCGCCCTGTGCAGAACAGAGCTCAACAATTGCCAGACCTGCACCACTCTCCAGACCCCAGCGTGAGCCCATCTTGTTGAGGACTGGCCTTCAGCTTTCCTTAGCAAGCATGACTAGTGTCCGTCGCCAGGACCTGGTCCTTGTGGGCGACTGGTGTGCCGAGACGAGCAGCATTTGGGCTGTCCTGCCTCCTGGACAAATCTGCTTATTCTTCTGGCCACAGGTGATACTCTCTTCCAGCACCGTAACCCAAAGGCACCAGGGGATTCCCGGGCTTTCGTGCCCATTGCCCAGCTCTAAGAGGCATGAAAATCTGGTGGCCTGCGTCCAGGTACCGCAGATCTCAAAGCGGCATCTCTGCTCTTCCGCATCTGTGCAGCAGGCCGCCCTGTGAGCCGTACTGTCCTGGATTCTGCTACCGCAGTCTCCACGAGCATTGTTTGTGGAGCCAAGCAAAGTGAAATTCCAGGCAACTTCCCTTTTTTTTCTCCAAGGTGATGGGATTTTTAATCCTGATTTCTAATCCACGCTGAAGGTGGTATCCTTTGACCTTCATCAGTGAGAGGGTTAAGCCCTCTTTGCTCTGAGCGTGCCAGGTAAGGAAGGTCACGTGCATTTCCCTGGTTGTTAGGCAGTCTCCCTCCAGCCCTGATGCTGTGGTCTTTGCCTCTCAGACTATGTTCCCGTCATACAGATTGGATAGACGTTTTCTTAAAGATGCAACTCTGACACATAGCTTTCCTGACTGTACGCCGGGCGGAGTCCCCTTGTTCTGTTCAGACCAATAGTCTGTAGGAGATGTGGTCCAACCACACCAAACTCATTGTCATGGAGTCGATGCTGACTCATCCCCTGTGGGTCTCTGAGACTGTAACTGTTGACAGGAGTAGAAAGACAGTTTTTCTGCCTCGGGACTGCTGGTGGTTTTGAACTGCCAACCATGCAGATTTCAGCCCAATGAGTAACCATTCCACTACCGTCTCCTTCCCATCAGGGCTCCTTTCAAGAGGGTTTAGTGGTTAGATGATTTTATGTCAACTAGACACTTGTGGCTAGGGCTGGAGCCAAGCCTCTCAATCAGTTCACAGCCTGATGCTGTGCCCTTGGCAGTGCGGTCTTCTCGTAAAGAGGAACCTGGGGACCTCCCTTTCTCTCCCCCTCCAATTTCCAGTTTGCGGGTCACCCTGAGAATGGCCAGAGCCTTGCCATGTTCCCACTGACCGTGGATCCACAGGATTCTGTGCCCACCAGCGTGCCGTCTTCCTACGTTCATCATCACAGCTTGTGGCTGCGTGAATCTGAAGAGGGTCCTTGGGACTAGTATTGGACTTAGGGACTCGAGTTGGATTAGGCTGGGATGCTTTTCTTGGTGTAAAGCTCTTTCTTATAGTTAGATGAGTGTGGCTGGATTATCTATTTTGCTTTGTCATTCCTGTTAGTTTGCTTTCGAGTGTTTTCCTATGCATGGAATCCAGGGTAGGTAAGTCTGTAGAGACAGCACCGATTAATGGTCCCTTGCGGGTGTGACGGGAGGTTGGGGGAAAATTGGGAGCTAACAACAATGAGTACAAGAATGATGAAAATGTTCTAAAACTGATTGTGGTGGTAATTGTACAATTCTTCTTGATGTGAGGAACTATTGATAGGTAATTTACATGCCAATAAAATAGTTGGGGAAAAACCCAAAAGTTGGTGAAATAAATTGAATGAAAAAATGATGGAATTTTTTTCATAAACTTTTGGGCTCCCCCCTCCCTATATATTCCTGAGCACATTGATAGCAAAGACCCCAGAGCCCCTCTCAGCGTTTGGTGGGATTGTGGGCTTCTCGGGTTTGGCCTGCATTGATGATGGTCACGCGAGCCGAGCTCTTTGCCTGTGGAATCACCTGGGCTTGTCTCCTGGACATTGTCACTGTTAGGTCATAGAAGCGCTGCATCCTGGTACTGTCTTCTGCAGAATGCTGGTGTTATCGTTTCCACAGCCGCATGACTTGTTTGGACTTACACTGTGAACTTGGTCGGCGGGACAGGCGTCCAGACTGCAGCTCAAGTGCATTTCCCTGGTTGTTAGGCAGTCTCCCTCCAGCCCTGATGCTGTGGTCTTTTGCCTCTCAGACTATGTTCCCGTCACTCGGCAGGAAGGTTGGCGGATTTCACAGGGAGCAGTTGGGGCCCCTCTCCCGCGAGCTCTGGTTCACTCTTTTCTGGGGCTCTCACTCGCCCTTCAGCATTTTCTTTGTTGGCCACCAAAACTTGGCCCCTCCAGATGAAATGAGAAAAAGTCATAAGTTCACCCCAGGCCAATCCCTTCTTCCCTGTCTTGCTGCCTCACTTTGCATCCACCTGCTTGTACTTCCTCTCCAGTGACAGCCCCTCAAGGTTGATAGGTTTTGTGCAGCCTTTATAAGAGTTGTCTATTGTGTTAGGCAGGGTTCTCTAGAGAAATGGGACCAGGACACTTAGGATTATATATCTAGAGAGGTTTATATCATGAGAAGGAGTGTAACAGCTAATTAGTCCACACAGCAGTATACAAGGTTCAGTTCAACTCACTTCTGTGGAACAGTTAACTTACATGGGCTGCCGGGTCCAAGGTCAAGGAAGCAGACAACAGAGTCCTCCCTGGGGCAAGGCAAGCAGTCTGTCCACAGACAGCAAGCAGCAGGGTGGGTCACCAATAGTCACTAGCTCAGGAGCTTAGCGAAGCAGCCCCTGATAGGGGAGGGGGTGTGGAACGCATGCCGTGCGGGGCGACAGGGTCCACCAGCCTCGAGCTCAGGCGATGTGCGCACAAGCAGCGTGGCGAAGCAGGTCTGAAGGAGCCTCGCGCTCTAGTGGCACGGTCCACAGGCTGGCCTGGCCCACAGGTGGTGTAGTCCACAGGTGGAGGCAGAGGAGGAGCTACAGCAGCAGTATGCTCCAATCACCAGAGAGCAAGAGACGTGGCCAGGCCTTGCAGAGACATTTATCTCTTTGCCCTCCTATCAAATTTCGACCTGATTAAGCCCACATGTTCCTATTGGCCAAGATGGCACAATCAACCTAATGTTCACGTCTATGGATGGCCTCTCTGTCAGGCCCACATGTACTCAGCCAGGCCTGCTGAATGGGGGATCCTATCCGTGTCTCCCCCACCCCTACCCCTGCCCCTACCCAGAACTGGACCGAGGCAGGAGAGGGTTCTTTGTTAGGAGTTATATAGCGAGGTTAGCTAGGAGGGTCACATTGAGTAACCCACTGTCCCTGCAGGGGTCTTTTCCATCGTGCAGAACAGTTGCACGAGCATTTACATGAACATCAGGTAGATTTTAAAATCCCATCGCAAACTACTGTGTTAGAAGTTATATTGTGCTACATCTGCTGTACAGTAGACGGTACAGTAGGTGTGTAAAGAATAGAGAAAGGGTATTGAGGTGAGATCAAAGAAGACTTCAGAATTGAGCAGAAACACCCCCACACCCACACCCACACCCACCCCCACACCCACACCCACCCCCACACCCACACCCACCCCCACACCCACACCCACACCCACCCCCACCCCCACACCCACACCCACACCCACACCCACACACTCTTCACACACTTCTCAAGATTATTATCCAGCACACAATGAAATGTCTTAAAATGTGGCGGGACCGGGTACTGCGTGACATGCAGCAGGAAGAGAAGGTGACTGCGTGCGGGTCCACAGTGCCCAGGGAGTGGCCGGAGGGCGGCGAGCGGGCACTGAGCTGGAGGGATAGGCTGTGCCATCGCTCTCCTTCTCTGTAAAGCAGGCTCGCTGACACTGGAAGTGCACTCATATTGTGAGAATGCGTGCCGTGAGCAAACAGAGAACGCTCAGTCCTCGGCACGTTGCGCTCTAAATTAAAGCCCACTGCCTGGCCCGGGTGCCTGGCGCCCAGCTGGAGCTATCTGTCTGCTTCTCCTACCCTGGCCCTGGTCCTCCGTCCCTTCTCCGCTCCCTCCACACTTCCTCGGGGAGGCGAAGGCCTCTTCAGACGAGGCGGAGGGTGATGGACCTTGGCCGATTTGGGCGGTGATACTCCCCGTCTGCTCCAGCCCCGCAGGCGATGTGGTCTCCAGCTTCCCCCACTCTCCACTGGGAGAACTCGGGTGGGTGGGACCACTGTGTCTGCAGAGAACACGTGTCACACCTGTGAGGACCCTCCTGAACACGGCCCCTGGGGACTTGCCACACAGATGCTGGCCCACCCAGGTCAGCAGATGCACAGGCCCTGCTCCTCCCTGTGGGTGCCTGCCTCTCACAGGTGTTGGGGGATCCTCGAGAGGCCAGTGTCCCCCCTCGTCTGCCATGTGGGTGTGATGTCTTCCCAGCTCTCCAAGTCTGAGGGGAAACCAGCACTCCTCACTTCTCGTGCGAGGTATTTGGGAGAAATGTACAGAGGCCTGTGACCAAACCCAATCTCCCAAACTCACTGCCCTTGGGTGGACTCCAAACACGAAGCTGCCCAGCATAGGGTTTCGGGAAGGCTGGGAATCTTTATAGAAGCAGACAGCCTCATCTTTCTTCTGCAAAGTGGCTGGCGGGTTTGAACATCTGGCCGTGTGATTGGCAGTCCAGTGCACAACGCACAGCACCATCAGGGGAAGCCCAGAGGGCTAAACTCTAAAGCCAGGAGAGCAGCAAAGGCTTGAGGGCTGTGTTGAGTTAGAAGTCAATCAGACGTCCCTGTGTTAGACTAATCAACTCTTTGATGAGCTCCCAATTAGGGGAAGCCTTTTAATGGAGACAGTGACATGATCTTCAGGTGTAGTTGTTTATGAAATGACAGTGTCACTGTAATTGGTCCCCAAGGAATAGTGCCATGTCACAAATAGAGTCCCGATCAATTAAGGGTAGTTCAGAAAGGCGCTGGGCTTACCGGGGCAGAGTGCAGTTGCTGCAGCTGAGACGTTAGGGGCTGGACCTCCGGTGTACTTATTGCAGGATGGCTTCCCAGTTTTGTACTCAGTCGGGGCTTTCCAGTGTCCGACGCTGACTTTTGCCATCATGTCTGCAGTGCCGGAATTGCTATGTGATGCTGCTGGGCTGGGGAAAACCCTCTTCCATGTGTTCTATGGTCAGATTAAGTTACTAATAAAAACAAAAGGGAAAGTGTGACACGATGCTGCTCTCCTGCAGATACAGTTATTTTTTTTAATCTTTTTATTGGGGCTCATAAGGCTCTTATCACAATCTGTGCATACATCAATTGAGCAAAGCACCCTTATACATTCGTTGCACTCGTCACTCTCATAATTCACCTTCCACTTGGGTTCCTGGAATCAGCTCAGTTTCCCTTTTTTCCCCCCATCCCTCTCCCTCCCCGATCCCACCCCTGGTCCCTTGATAGTTTATAAATAATTATTATATCTTATCTTACACTCCCCGGCGTCTCCCTTCCCCCGCCTCCCCCTTGACCATCTCTCAGAGAGGAGGTTAGACATAGATCTGCGAGATCGGTTCTCCCTTTCTACATGCCCTTCCCTCCTGGTGTCGCCATTCCCACCGCTGGTGTTGAGGGGTTCCTCTGTCCTAGATTCCCTGTGCCTCCAGATCCCCACTGCACCGCTGTACATCCTCTGGTATAACCAGGTCCGCAAGGCAAGGTAGAATTGGGGTCATGATGATTGGGAGGGGAGGAAGCGTTCAGGAACTAGAGGAAGGTTTTGAGTTTCATTGTTGCTACACTGAACCCTGAGTGGCCCATCTCCTCACTACCCCTCTGGAAGGGGTGTCTAGCTGTCTACAGGTGAGCATTGGGTCCCCATCATGCACTCCCCCTCTTTCACGGTGATGTGATTCTCACCACCACCCCACCTTTGTTGTTGGAGACCTGGTCTCCTCTGTCCTTCATGGTCACCTATGTTGGTGTGCTGCTTCCGTGTGGGCTCGGTTGCTTCTGGGCTAGATGGCCGCTTGTTTGCTTTCAAGCCTTTAAGTCCCCAGACGCTATATCTCTCAGTAGCTGGGCACCATCAGCCTTCTTCACCACACTTGCTTATGCACACTTTCGTCTTCAGCAATTATGTGAGGAAGGTGATCACACAATGATTGTTTTTGTTCCTTTGTATCTGCTACATGGTCCATTCAACACCTTGTATTCGCTTAGGCCGTGTGCTTCTTCTCTGTGGGCTTTGTTGCTTCTGAGCTAGATGGCCGCTTATTTGCCTTCAAGCCTTTAAGACCCCAGACGCTATATCTTTTTTTGATAGCCGGGCACCATCAGCTTTCTTCACCACATTTGCTTACACACACGGCTGTCTTCAGTGATCATGTCGGGAAGATTGGTATCCTGCAATGGCTGTTTAGCAGGTCGAGGTGCTATTGGGGGATTATGCATGAGGAGGCCCAATGTCCATCTGTTACCCTACTACTGAACCTATAAAACTACGAAGGTTTGTATTCTAATGAATTCAGAAACCTGGAAGACATGGATAAATATTTAGAAAAACAATCTATCCCTAGATTATCTGAGGCAGAGATCAAGAACCTCAACAAACCCATAGCGAAGGAAGAAATAGAGAGTGTCATCAAAAACCTACCAAGGAAAAAGGCCCCAGGGCCAGATGGCTACACAGCAGAATTTTACCAAACATTCAGGGAAGAGCTGACACCGATCCTCCACAAAGTATTCCATAACATAGAAAAGAACGGCAAGCTTCCAAACTCATTTTACGAAGCCAGCATTACTTTGATACCCAAACAGGGAAAAGACCCCACAGGTGTGGAGAATTATAGACCAATATCTCTAATGAACATAGATGCAAAAATCCTTAACAAAATATTGGCCAATAGAATACAAAGGAACATCAAACATATCATTCACCACGACCAAGTAGGATTCATCCCAGCGATGCAGGGATGGTTTAACATCCGAAAATCCATCAATATCATACACCACATCGAGAAGAAAAAGGATAAAAACCATATGATAATATCCATAGATGCAGAAAAAGCATTTGACAACATCCAGCATCCATTCCTAATCAAAACACTCATGAAGATAGGATTGGAAGGTAAGTTCCTCAAGCTCATACAAGCTATCTATGAAAGACCAACAGCCAACATCATAGTCAATGGAGAAAAGACAAGAACAATACCACTGAAAAAGGGTACAAGACAAGGATGCCCCCTGTCCCCTCTTCTATTCAATATCGTTTTGGAGGTTCTGGCTAACAACATAAGACAGCGGAAGGACATCAAAGGGATCCAGTTGGGAGAGGAGGAGGTGAAACTATCGTTATTTGCAGATGACATGATCCTATACATTGAAGACCCCCAAAACTCCACAGTTGGAGTTTTAGCAATAGAGGAATACGGAAGAGTAGCAGGATACAAGATCAATAAACAGAAGTCGGTAGGGTTTCTAAACATATCGGACAGGGCCATGGAAGAGGTGATTAAGAGGGATGTACCCTTCACAGTAGCCAAGTACAGTTATTAAATGCACAAGCAAGTCCCCGTCTAGGCAAGGAAAGACTTGGTTCCAAAGGATTGCGGCAGGGCGGTGTGATGGGAGGAGAGGAGAGGTTGGCAAGGGCTCTCAGGGGGGCCGCTGTCAAGGCAAATAGAATCCAGTGTGGGGCAGTGAGAGGAACAACGCCGGGTGGGAGGGGGGGGGAGAGGCGGCTGGTGGGGCCCTAGCCAGAGGGGGATGTTTCCGCAGAGGCAGCCTGTTCTGACTCACTGTGACCGTGTAGGACAAGCAGGGTTGCCCTGAGGGTCTCTGAGCCTATCAACCTTTACTGGAGCTGCAAATAAATGGGGGGCGGTAACCCTTCAGGAGGTCAGGGAAAACAGGATCTATCCTGAGCTTCTCTGGCCAGCAGCAGCTTCCGGAAAAGGACACTGAGTACTCAGTAGTGTCTTTATTGGGTGGAAGTGATGAGGAGGAGGCCGGGTTGGATCTTGAATGAGAAACAGCCAAGACCCTCAGCGTGTCCCTCCCTCTGGTCTGCTCCCGGGTGCTGGTGGGCTCAGATCTAGGCCTGGTGTCTCATTTCTCAACATCTCTCCCCCTCTCCCCTCTGAGGGTACGTGTGCTCCAAAGAGGGGCTCTCCATGCTCCCGCAGCCAGATGGGAATTCCTCTCCAGGGAGATTCCGGCTCCAGAGACGTGGATGGCAGACCCCAATTTAGGAGGAGATCCTGACGGAAAAAGTGTGGGTCACCATATTTTTTAGAGTGGAGCTCATCAATGGCTGAACTCAGGTGGGAGCGAGGCGTCTGCTGAGAATTATCAGTCACCCGAGGCAAGTCCACGGTGTCGAGAGCGCCCCACTCACCCGACATCCAGGGAGAAGGGACGGCATCTGGGAGAAGCAGATCTGACCAGCTGCAAGGCCAAGGGTGGCCACTGCGGCCATTCAAGCAAACAGAAAACCTGAGAAAGGCGATTTCTGTAAAGCGTGAGAAAGTGCGCCTAGGAACGATAGTTGGATCGCGGGAAAGAAAGGAAGAAGAGCTGCCTAGGGGTTGTACTTCAAGCGGGAGGCAACGAGCACTGGTTCAGAGTCGCTCACCTCCCACCCCACCCCCTTTCCTAGTGGGCGCATTTGTTCCAAAGAAAACCTGCTGAAATGTTCTGGGGCGAGCGGATGGCTGCAGGCAAGTTGCCCCAGCCACACAGCAGTCATGGTCTCCTCCAGAGAAAGAAGGTTCAGTCAGACTGTGTCCAGGGGCTCCGTCTGCTGGGTCCTTTCATTTCCAGGCAGAGCGGTCCTGCGGTAGGTGGTAGGTTATGCAGGTGGTTTTCAGCGAGGCTAAGGGGTCATCTTGATGTTTTCTCCAGGAATGCGATCATGGAGGCTTCTATGACAGGAGGATTTTCTTGGTTTCAGTTTTATAATTGAATCTCTGCTGGGAACGTTGCACTGAGGGATTTTTTTTTCTCTCTCTTGCTCTGTCTTTGGGAATATTCTCCCCTTCGTCTTTGTTGTTCTTTGAGGGTATCAAGGGCTGTCGTGTGCCTGAGAATTTCCCGGGGAAACCTCACCCCATTCGCACTCCAGACCTGGCCTTGCCCTGCAGGCGCCTTTGTGTCCCCAGACTCTAGGAACATCTCAAGGTGGCATAACGTGGGCCTCCAGGGGAAGCCAAAACCGCCAGCCTGACATGATATACATGGGATTGCACAGAATGCAGGGGGGGATGCGGGGGCTAGAGAGATGGAGACACCACCTTCAGAAGTATCGAGTTCTATTGAAAAGCAATAGCTTCCCGTTTTGATATTTTGTTTACCGGAGGTTTTTAGGATCGTTCAGCCATGCCCTTTGACCATCCCTCACATAAACGTGGCCAGCAGTTCAAACCAAGCAGAGCAGCAGTCTGCGGGCGAGTGGGTCTCTCCGCGCCCACGCTTGCTGTGCCAGGGCCAGCAGACTTTGGGGTGGGTTTTAACTGTGAGGGAGGTCAGCCCTGCTCCCTAACCCCTGCGCCGTTCCACAGCCAGCAGCATTCGAGTTTTGGTGGAAAAACCAGCCACTCCTGTGACCCAAGTGGGCAGGGATATATATATATAATGTCAAGCATCTTGATTCCTGAACTTACTGCCTGCATATATTGCAGGGAATGTTGAGTGTCATGGGCGTGGTTAAAGAAAGACAGGGACACTTTTCTCGTAAAGATGCCGAAACCACGTCCGTGGTGCCGGTCAGGGAAGAGAGCTGGTCGTCACAGGCAATGGAAGACACTTGCCTCAGAGAACCAGCCCTGGTAACTGATGGTTGGTGTCTTTGGGATCAAGGATTGTTTATGATTTACCTTTATTGTCATAAGGTGCTGAAAAGTTGTGCAGAATTCCGAATAATTCTCTTTGAAGACGTGGTTACCAAGTGCCCCTTTTTTAAAAAAAATTTGAGAATGTGGTTACTGACAGGTCATGTGTTTTCTTGACTGCTGGCTCCTTGAGCAATGATTGTGGATCGAAGCAAGACACAATCCCTGACAGGGGGCCTTGGCTCCTCCCCTGGTCAAGATGTTGCCCGTGGGTCCAGTTGTGAAGGCCTGGGCTTTCTTTACCACTAGCTCTGTGCGGACTGACCATTTAGTCCCCAGAACAGCCCGATGCAGACCAGTCCCAGAATCGGCCCCACTTTTTAGGTGAGTACAGGAGGCAGTTGCCCTGGGCCACACACTTGAGACGGGCAGATCCAGCTTGTCAACCTCGGCTGGCTCGGTGGTCGGCTGCACCCTCCAGCCATTGCCACTCGGCTTGTTTACAGGCAACGCCTGCTATCTGAGTTGAATAGGTGACCCCCGTTCCCATAGTTCATAACCTGGGGGAGATGGATGGGTTTTGTCATTCAGACCTGCAAGGCAGGTTCCCTCATGGGCCGAAGACCTGGGGTGAGCACCGGCCAGGGAGTCAAAGTCGGGAACTTGGAAGCTAGTGCCAGGGCACGTCAGGGATTCTGCCTAGGAACCCCCCTGCATTCACGGTCCTAGAGTGAAATAGGTCACCCTGCTTGGAAGTGGCTGTTCCGCTTGTGTGAGACGGCACAGTGCGCCGGCCGCCCCGGCTCGGGCGGCGTTTGCTGACATGAATGCTAACAAGTGTGGTGTCTCTGTCTTCTCGTGTGTTTTTTTTCCCAGTTTAACTTTGTGGGGAAACTCTTGGGGCCACGCGGCAATTCCCTGAAGCGCTTACAGGAAGAAACGTTGACAAAAATGTCTATCCTTGGAAAAGGTTCCATGCGGGACAAGGCGAAGGTAAGACTCTCCCACGTGGTGTGAGTGGTGCGTGAACGTGAAGAGTTTGTGAAACTGAGCAGTGAGCAGCCAGTTTCTGAGCAGCAGCGCTATTAGCTTAAGCCTGCTTCTGTCACCGGGCCGCAGTCACTGGGAAACCAAACCTGCGAGCTTCTCCTTCTGAGTCTTGAACATTTGGGGTAGCAGTCAAGGGGCCATGTAGAGAAGCAAAGATTGCCCACAGCACCCCCCCACCCCCCAAAAAAAATCACTGTTAGCCCTTAGAGTAGTTTTTTGTGGTCTTTTCTGACCAAAAGCATTTATTTCGTAGCATTGGAGTTGTAATGTTACCAAATAGATGCTTTTATCACCCCCCTTCATTTGATTTTACACGCCTTTTATCAGAGTGCTAAGATGGGCTCAGGGGGGTTGCTTGGTTGCTATTCCACTGGCTGCCTGGGCTTTGACAAGGCCCTAACTTGTAAGCCGCTTCCTTGATCACTGGCTCAAGTCGGCACCTTTTGAAAGGAACCCCCGCGGACTTGTTCTATCTATAAAGCTGCAAAGCAGTAGGTCTCTTGCTGCCAAGACACACCTCACCTCCTCGTCCTGGGGGTCACTTACTTGAAAGTACTGCATCACTGCCCCTGCCTGAAAGTCCTGAGACAGAGTCCAGCCCGCCCACAAAGAAGGCCACGTACGGCCCGGCTGTCAAGATAGACATAGTCCCCAACTGTCCACTGAGCAGCGAGGGAGGCAGACGCCCCCGCGCGAGGCATCCGACCTGCACTGCGTCACGGGACTGTGAGAAATGAGGGAAAACGCAGAACATTTCCTCGCTTTACACGTGGGAAAGCCAGCCCTATTCAGGAACCTGAGTATGTACCCCAGGTGAGCGCACAGGGAGACCAGGCTATGGTGTGAAGGAGACCTGCACATGCACGCACCCACCCCTACCACGGGGACAGCCCTGGTGGTGATGTGGTTACGCATTTGGACTGCGATCCCCGTGGTCGGCAGTTTGAAGCCACCAGCAGCTCCTTGGGATAAAGACTGGGCTTCCTACTCCTACGAATGGTTACAGTCTCAGAAACCTATGGGGGTCGCTTGTGAGTCAGTGTGGACCCACAGTGAAGGGAGGCTGCTTAAGGAAAATACAGAATCTCGGGCCGCCCATGTGCCGCCCAGCATTGCACTGCACAGCTGGGTCAGTGGATCCTGTGTGTGTGTGCGCGTGTGCGTGTGCATGCAACATGCTTGTGCCCTGGCCTCCTGTGTCCTAAAGGTCGGAGAGCGGGACCCACAGGAGGAAGGCAAGGTGAGAAGCCTCGCTGCTTAGGGCTGCGACTCATGGGCACGTGGGTTGGTTCCAAACAGAACTGAAGTTGGTGGAGGGCTGGTGACACATCTTCCCAGTCGTGCCCTCCTTCAGAAGCTGCCAGGAAAAGGTCTCATCCAAATGGGGACCTCCCAGGATTCCATCCCGTGGGCCAGTTCACTGCAAAGCAGGGAGGTCTGCCCAGAAGATTAAGCAAACTGGGGAGTGGTATTTTAGGGGGGGCGGGAGGGGACTCCAAAAGAACTTGCCTTGACAGGTTTTTCCAACAGGGACAGGATGATCACAGGCTTGGAGCGGGAGGCTTAGCATGTGCGGAAGTTTTCAAGAAAATCGAAAAGTGCCTTGGTGACAAATGGACCAGGAATGTTTCCCCGATACTGTTGTCCCCTGCTTGTTCCCCTGGGGAAGCAGGGCCATCCTACAAGACTTTTCTTGGGAAAAGAACACCACCGTTTGATTCCCCGGAGGGGTGCCCAGATGGGGACTGGGGCACCGTGTACTCTGAAGGGGCCAGAATTCTCAGAGGGGGTGGAGAGACGAGGAGACGGAAACGCCTCCTTCAGGGGGGCTGTAGGTCTAGATGGGGGCGGGCCTGTCAAGAAACAGCAGCTTGGCATTTGAATATGTTTTCATAACGGTTTCTATGACCCTGTAGCCAAGTGAGAGGGCCTCCAAAAGTGTGGGAAAAGGGAATTCAGAGGTAACGGGATTTTTCCATGGACTCTCTGAAGACACCCCCCACCATGCTTTTCAGCTGAGAAAGGATGCTATTGTCCTGTAGGATACCCCTCCCCCGCCCCTGCATCTGATCAAGGCCTTCATGAAGTTTTCAGGAAGCCCCTGTAGCCTCCTGGGAGAGCAAGGCTAGCACTGGGGCTCCCGTGGAGCAGTGGGAACCGCAGGTGGCCTCCATTGCCCTGCAAAGTCCCCTGCCTCTCAGTGGCCCCCCCAGTGAGAGCGTTCCCAGACAGCCGTGCAGCAGAAGATCCTCAGAGCAAGCGACCCCTCAGCCAGGTATCGGCAGGGCCTTACTCCCCACGGCGTCAGGGGACCCCACCTGTCAGCTTATCATCAGGGCTAGGAGGAGGGTCTTCCCCATGACGTCATGTCAGGGTCCTGGTGCCTGCCGTGAAGTGGAGTGTAACCGCTGCCCCGTGGCAAGGATCACGTTCTTGAGGTCACATGACACCCTGTGGTATGAGTCCTCAGCCACCAGATCCGATTGTCTGAGGGGCATTAGCTTGGGGCCCATCATTCTTACGGGTGGGCCATGCCTCGCCCATTTTCTGGTGCGCTTGATTCTTCATCCTTGACCACACAGGCCATTCCTAGCAGGTTTATTATGGGCCCACAGGTCAGCGAGTCAGTGTGGGCCTGCTGTAAGGGGGGCCAGCCACTCATGGTCCATCCAGACGCCTGAGAACTGGAGAAGCAAGCCAGAGTTGTGGGTTGTATCCGTTGATCCAAAAGCCCCACTCTGCTCCTGGTCCGTCAGTTTTTCCATCAGAAGGACTTCACCGACGTGACGGGCTGTTAATTCAAGGAACCAGTTTGCACCGTCAGTAGACCTGTCTGCCATACCGTAGTCTCAGCCTTCAGACCCAGACAGCCAGTTCCAGTCCCCTCCCTGACAGACACGGGTCCAATTCTCTTGGCTAAGCAGAGAGGGATTAAATTTGTGAAAGTGGCCACTTGTCCAGTCGTTACCAGGGTCAGGTCCTTGGTTAAATCTGACGTCTTCCAGAACAGATCTGTATAGCAGACTCGGATCGCTACTGCTCTTGCCCCGAGGAGGATCTCCCACTGTGGGCTTTAGGGACATAGTCCTAGCTCCGTCCCTGGGATCCAGAAGTGGCGCCCAGGTCTGCTCCGGTGGGAGCCTCTCTGCACTGTCCAGATGGACAGTGGCTGAACACAGATGACCATCCCGTGCATGGTAACCTCACCCCACTTCAAGTGAACATGCAGCCTCCACTGCTGCATGCCTGCTCCAGGTCTGGCTGCCAGTGTCCCCTCTCCTTGCAGTGGTGGTCCCAGTGCAGGTTTCAGGAAATACAGGAGGTCATTCCCCTGCTGAGTGGAGGATGCATGGCAAAAGCAGTTGACATCAATGGAAATGCCTCCATTAAAGTATCAGTCCCTGAAAAACGTTGCAGGTGCACCTCCCCTTTAGTTTCATCCACCCTTTCTGTAAAGGGGAGACCTTTTTTTCTCCAAAAGTGCTGGGAGCTTAGGGGATGCAGCTTTTAGATTGAACATCGTTCCAGGGATCCTCTATGTAAATTAAGGAGCTCACGTGGTGCTGTGGCTTTTGCATTGAGCTGCTAGCAGCAAGGTCAGTGGTTTGAATCCACCAGCCACCCCCAGGGAGCAAGGTGAGGCAGATGCTGCCATAAAGATTTGAAGTCTGGGGACTCAAAGGGGTCTTTCTGCTTCACCCCCAGTAGTCACCATGAGTTTGAGATCTGCTTGATTTGGTCTCTCTCAAGTGCCTTTCACACTCCCCCCCCCCCACCCGCCGACCCGACACCCCCCAGGGGGGCAAAGCAGAAAAGGGACACTTGAGAAATGGGGCTAGGGGAGGGTGTGTGTGTGTTTAGGTTCAGCACCCTGGGCAGCTCAGTGTGTAGACAGTGCTGGAGTGAGCTCTGGGATTTGGCCCTGTGGCACACAAGCAGGCCCCCGGGGCGGCAGCAGCTGAAGGCAGTTGAGCAGGGGGCAGGGGAAGTCCAAGAAACTAGGATTGGGCAGCAGGCTGATGGCCTGCCTCCCCACAGGCTGGGGTCCCGTTTAAGACTGGAGCAGTGGGTAGCCTTTGGGATGGCCCGACCTCATGCCCGCACATTGGACTCTGACTCACTGTGGCCCTGCAGGGTCTGGCGTTTGCAGGCTGTATGTTTTTAGGGATGCAGACCGCCACACCTTTCTTGTGCAGCATGGACCGTTTGGTTCACGGCAGCGAGCACTCAGCCGTTGTGTCCCCAGGCTCCTTGGATGGCGGGTCGGGTGCCTGTTTTGGGGACCCTCGTGCTTCTGTTTGGGGTCGGGCGGGTCTTCCGTGATGCCAGCATGTCCCCGTGGTCCTGCTCTTCCTTTGTTCTCGTAATGATGTGATTTTTAACGTGATTCCTCTTCAGGAGGAGGAGTTGCGCAAAAGTGGAGAAGCCAAGTACTTCCACCTCAACGACGACCTGCACGTGCTCATTGAAGTGTTCGCCCCGCCGGCAGAGGCATATGCCCGCATGGGGCATGCGCTGGAAGAGATCAAGAAGTTCCTCATCCCCGTTAGTATGACTTCCCTCCATTTTCAAGCCGGGTTTCCAAGGCCTCCCTTGTAGTTGAGTCTCTGTAAGTGTTGCTCGTTCAGTGGAACTTGCTTGACGCTTAGCCTGCGGGAGGCCCTCGGGAGCAGGATCGAAGCCGACCTGAGTCCTCTCTGGTCAGTTCTTCTTTACATAATAACCAGGCCCAGACTGTCTAGCCAAGGTAAGAGCTTCTCCTCAGGTTTACACGGCTCCTAAGTTGTAGAACTCAGTCACCGTGCCTCTTGAGCTTTGCTGGTTCCCTGCTGGTGGGAAATTAGGTTTAAAACCTCCCCGCCCCATGACTCCTCCGCCTGAGCGCTTCCCCCAGTTCCCGGGCCATGCAACGGTTGGGGACCCCGAAGCACGCTGTTCCCCTGCCCGCGGTGCCCTCTGCCCCGCTTCCCTGAATCGAGCGCACACTCATCCTTGTGAGTCAGGGCGCAGGAGCCCTGGTGGAGATTTGGACTGGGCATGCTCAGTCTGTGAGGACAACTTCCTGGGACCACATTTCCAGAGTACCAAGGCTGCTCATACCAGCTGCTCAGGTTTTCCTCCGACGAGTTTCTAAATAACATTGTCCTGCGAAGCCCTAATGTCCTCCTGAAGTCCGTCTTTCTCCTGGTGAAGCGAGAGCCGGATTCTGCTCACAGCCGGCACGTCCTGTGAAGGGCAGGCGCTTCATGGGCACACAGGGTCCTTCCTGATAGTGCAGACCTGAGCCCCGCTTCTGTTTTGTTCAGCGGGTCGCACTTGTATGCTTACCACATGCCTTCTTCATGACGATTCACTGGGGCTTGGCTGGTGAGAGGACTCCGTTTCCAACATACAACACAGAGCCCTTGAGTCTTGGTGAATGAAGGTGGGAGCAAGTTAGAGGACCCGCTGCCTGCCAGGCGCTGTGCGAGGAGCAGGCTCCCAGGTCAGGTTCTCAGCTCCGGGGACACGGCCGCGCCCCTGTGTGTGCTGCCCCTCCGCCCGACCCAGCTTCCTCCACGGGGCAGTTCTCCACTTAGCCCTGTCTGTCTCCCAGCTACCAGCTACTGCGCTGGAGCTGACCGGCTGCTGGACCGAGTGGTAAACAACGATTTCCACATATTGGTTACATGGCATTTGGATGTTGTTTCAAGCGTTTTGCTTAGGACGTCTGTCCTGGGAAAGGCGCTGCAGACGATGCTTGGAAGCATTAACTTGGGGAATATTATTTTTTTTCCTCTCCTCGCCAGTCTATAGCGCCTGTCGGCAACATTTTCCTTTTGATGAACTCAAGCTGTGACTCGTGACTTGGTCTGCCTGCCCACCCTTTCACTCTTAGCCCACTGGCGTGGATTTTACCCGGCTGCTGCCCCCTCTCCCCAGCAGGTGAGCCACAGTGCGGCCTCTTGTCTCCTGCAGGACTACAATGATGAAATCAGACAAGCCCAGCTCCAGGAATTAACCTACTTGAACGGAGGCTCAGAAAGCGCAGACGTCCCCGTGGTCCGGGGGAAGCCCCCTCTGCGGACCAGAGGGGTGCCCACCCCGGCAGTGACCAGGTAGGTCTGACTGATGGCCTTTGGTGGTTTTTGGTCGGCTTGCTGTAACCGCACTTGGAGCTTTTTTTAACCATGCCCCATGGTAGGGCGGGGGTGGGGGATCGTGTTGAATGGACAGCTTTCTGGGATTAGGTGTTACCTGAACCCCACTCTGGCTGCTGACCACAGAGGAGTGATCTTGTCCAATCTGATGGCTTTCTCTTCCATGGGGAAGCACTGGCTGGCCCGCACTGGAGATCAGGGCCTGGCCTGGCGTCTGTCTGGTTCACTTCCCGCTGCTGGGTCAGGGATTCCAAGCTAGGTGGTGGGCGTGGGCTAGGTGCCTTGGGTGTGCTGTTGGTCTCCTTGCCCTCAGTGATGATGGTGTCTGCCAACTGCGGGGCTGGGACCCGGCACACAGGAGGTGTACTTCTGTCCTCTGGATTGTGGGCTGCTTTTCATGGGGCGGAGGGGATATGTTATTATGAAAATTATAAATCTGATAAGGTTTTCCCAAAGGATGTTGGCCGAAAGTTACTTGGGATTCATTATTATTCCCCAAATGAATCAGTTTGGAGGAAGTCATACCAAAGCATTGCTTAAACAGATGCCTAGAAGGGCTTTCAGGCTGAATATCACAGGAGATTATGTAACACAATGGCTTTCATCTGGACCTCCAAACTCACTCATTAAAAGAGAAGTTTTGCATAGTGCTTTCTTATTGGGTGGATGCCTCCGACTCGTAGCGACCCCGCAAGACTGGGTGTGACTGCCCCTCACCCCCCAGATTTCCGACACTGTCGCTCTTTACCAGAGTCGAACACCACGTGTTTTGTTTTTTTCCCACGGAGCGGCTGGTGGATTTGAACTGGTGATCTTGTGGCTAGTGGTGGAAGCACTGTGTAGTCCACTGTAATCCATTTCCCTTCCGGCTGTTGATCTTGGAGGGACGTCCGCATCCCGTTGGGCTGTTTAGCCGTCGCCCTGAGCGTCCATCTGCATGCAGAAGGGCTTGGTGATCTTCTCCCCGCCTTAGGAGCAGCAGTGAATCAGGGAGGGAACAAGCTGCCCTCAGAAGGCCAGGTTAGCGCCTGCTTTGCTAATTGGGTGCCCTGGGGAAACACAGCAGGGGCTGCACCTTGGGTACCTGCAGCTGTAATGACAGGGTCTCGGCACCCAGCGTCCCCGGCCCCCAGCTCTGTTAGAGGTCCTCGCCCTGATGCAACAGCAGCTAGGGGATTGCTCCCTGCTCCCTCTGGGGCCCCACTCCTCTGACAGCCCTGCCTCCTGCCTCACCAGACACCTGGGAGGCAGCCTCCCGGGGCGGGCATGGCGCTGGCAGCTTCTGTGCTGCGCATCGCTGGGGGGCCCTCGGGCGCGCACAGTTTCTAGCACTTTCCTGAGTGGGCACATCGCGAAGCGGTGTTCCTAGTGGTCAGAGCCTGAGTGGCAGGTGTAGGGTGGATGGAGGTGGTGTCGCTGTGGGGTGGTGGCCGCCCTGGGAGGGTCTGGGCTTCCCATCACGGCGCCAGGGCCCTCCTGTGGGCAGGCACGTGCCCTTGTTTTGCGTACCGTAAGATTGTCAGTGCAGCGCCTGCGTTTGTTCTCGGCTGGGGCAGCGACCGCTCCGGGTACTTCATGCTGGACAGAAGCAGTCCTCAGTCCCTGCAGCCTCTTCCTCTCTGGCCACTTAACCAGCATGCGGCCTTTGCCCTCGCTGCCTCGAGGAAGCCCAACCACTTTGTACAAGAAGCCTGGCGCCCACCACCACAAAAGCGTGTGGAAAGATAGTGGAAATCTGCCACGCAGCATAAATAACCCGAGATGGTAGAGCGAGGCCCCCTGCCCCCTGGGGGATAAGAGATCCATTTCACACAAAAGCAGGGAACGGCAGTTTGTCTGTAACTGGCCTGAGGGCCTGGATTGTGAGCCCCGGGTTACAGAGGGCTGTGGACGGTGGTAAAGTCCCAGATCCATCTGCAGGGTCCACACCTGGGTTCAGCCACCTGCGAATCCCCTCGCGGGACGACGGGAAGAGCCTTGCGGTCGGACAGCATTGCCGTCGAGCCCTTTATGGTCGATGTAGCTGGCTTGACGTGTCGTATCCCATCATGTACTCTTCCTTGGGGCCCACTCACTGGTGGTTTCGTTGGGAGTACCGTGGGCGCAGCCTGTGCTCCGGGGAGCCGGGCCCCTCTGAGGCATGGAGCACCTTGCGAAGTCCGTGACCGCAGAGGGAGTTAGGTGGCAAGCTACCACCCTATCATTGGAGCTCCCTTGAGACCCACTCTAAATTGGTTCTAGCCTTTAATATTTTCTACTTTTCAATTGAGATTTCTCTGTTGCTCATTTTTTTTGGTTATGAAATCCAGGATAGATACATCTGGGGGTTTGTCCGGAGGAGGGGTTGGGGGGCTAGGGGGAGCTGGTCACAGGAGGACCAGAAGGAAATGCTCTAAAATTGATCGTGGTGTTGATCGTACAGCTCTTTCTGCTACGATTGGGCGATTTGACTGTAAGCATTGTCGATGACGGGCCATTAACACCGTGTGCGGTTTTTGTGGCTGTCGGTGTTTTAAGTTGAGGCGAAAGCTAAGATAGACGTGTCAGGCGGTTGATTGATAAGAATAGGAAGCTCTTTCTCTGGTGCAGGGCAGGCCCAAGACTTGCCTGGAACAGGTCGGTGTTTGGAGATGGGTCAGCTGTGGCTGCCGTAGTTCTGGCTGCTGCTCGTGGCTGCCATGTCAGCTCTGTCAGTGACCCTGCGCACAGCGGAAGGAAGCCCTGCCTGCGCCTGTGCCGTCCTCACCAGCATTGCCATGCTGAGCCAGGGAGAGGCATCTTGGGGCATTACTGCTCTCCGATGGGCGTGCTCAGCCCTTCACCCACCCACCCACCCAGCCTCTGAACCTTGCTGGGGTCGGAAGGACCCGTGCTCTCCACAGCTTCTCCTCTGGCTGAGCTTGTCATTCGAGAGCGGGTCAGAGATCAGAAGGGAGACGTGGAGAGCTCTAGCTGCACACACAGTGACAGCCAAAGGGCCATTTCAGGAGAAGGACCCGATTTTCTACCCCTACCAGCAGTGAGGGTGTGGGAAACCCCCAGGGGGTCACTGAGAGCCTGCAAGGATGGATTCGGTGGCAGCGAGCCCATGTTCATGTTGCCGTGATACTTTGGCAAGCCAGTTCGAGTCTTAGTCCTCAGCCACCTGACCAGCCATCAGCCTCCACTTCTGGCTGGGCCCAAGGGAGTAGATGTGCAGGCAGGCATTGAGAGGCGATCCGGGCTGGGGATGGCACCGCCAGAGACCCTGAGCCCCGCCCATGGCCAAGAGCGCTTTGTTTCTGGTCCAGCCACCCGACTTTGGCCTAGAATAGCAGATGCCCGGAGTGCCATGGCAGGTTTATGGGTGCTGCCGCCATCAGAAAGATGCTGCCCATTCCTTGCGTCATCACAGGCTGATTTTGTTCCCGTGACTGCTGCTAATTTTGCGTCTCTGAGACACCTGGATCCAGGTGAATGATGGAGAGACTGTTGTATCCCCGAAGTGTGCAGAGTTTTCTCAGACTCGATGGTCGCCCAGTGACCATCGGGCATAGCACTTAGAGAGGTCGTCAACATGGAAGTGGTGGGTCTGCTCACCAAGGGATTTGTGGGCAGGAGCAGACTCGCTAGCCTCCTCCTATGAAACAGTCACTGAGCAGTACGTTGTACACCGGCAGCAGCGACTGGATGTTTTGATGTGTAAGTAACTCCGACAGGCACCCCCTGAAACAAAACAAAACTAAAGCGACCGCTCTGCCATGACCCGCCAAACCCCCTTCCTCAGATGTTATTGCCCCACAGAAAACGGGCACCGCGGGAGGCGGATGCACGCCAACAACACGTGCAGGAAAGCAAGTCCAGCTCAGATGCTGACTGCTTGAAACGGGGTGACTGGTCTTCAGGTAGTCCTGACACATTCCTCAGGCGCTCCTGCCTGCGTGAAAGGTTTCCATAGACAACATCTTGAGGAAGATGACTGACTACGGCCATTCAGCTCCCCGCAGATTTTTGATGGCAGGGACCCCCGTCTTTCTTCCTCAGCCTTCTGTCACCAGCACATCTGGAAGGCACTTCGTTGCGAGTAGGAGGAAGGGAAACGTCTGGTAAATTAATACAGGATACTCCAGTCCATCCGTGCCCCTGCTGAGAGGTAGCCCTCTGTTCCCTTATTTGGCGCCTGGCCGCTGTCTCGGAAGGTGCTGTGCAGCCCTGCTTCCACGTGGGTCGTCCACTCCCAGGGACAGTGCGCCTGCCTGCCTGCCGTGTGGGGCTGCCCGCCGGCTTTCAGCGCGGCAGCCCCATCCTCCCAGGGAGCAGCACATGGGGCCGCGCCACCGCCCAGCCGCTCCAGTGGGGATTGAGCGCTTCATTGCTGCGCCACCCAGCCCGGAGAAAGACTTGTAGGCCACGTGGCTGGTCTTGGGGTGTGTTTCCCTAGGATGATAGCAAAGGGAGGGCTTCAGCCTTTGGAGTCCTTTGATCTGCACTGGGAGGTCAGCGGTAAAAGTGAGGGCACTGCTCGGACCTGGCGTGTGTGCCCTGTCGAGATGCCCCTGCCGGAGTGTTGTCAGAATCGCCTGGCTCATGGGATCCCTCAGACTCGTGGGATTCCCCTGCCGGCGTGGGTGGTACCCGGCCACAGGCCTCAGGCCGCTGATATTGCTGGCCTTTGGGGTTGTTGTTGTTTACGGAGGACAGGCCGTTTTTGGTGGGCAGTGGACCTCCCCTCCCTGGCCCCTCTGGCAGGAAGTCTCGTGTTTGGTGTTAAAAAAAATACCCCACCTGAGTGGACACCACTTCCGAGAGGAGCTGCACTGATTTAACTGGACACTGGCGAGAGGGGGACGGGTTCACAAAACCTGGAGCCCTGGAAGGAAGGAAAAGACGATGGGATTTCTCCGCAGGCTATTTGAAGCCCTCTCATGCTTTACACTGCCCTTGGGGTCCTCGGGGAGTGCATGTCTTCTTTCTTTCTGTGGGAGTGTGGCCCATGTGTTGAGCTCTGGCCCCACCACCTAGATCATTGGTGGGTGCTGGGGCTCTGGAAGGATCCGGGGAGATGCCAGTGCAGGTGCCTACATTTTCTCCTGGATTGTGGATGAGAGTACAGGCGCTGTGGCTGGGTGGCTGCTGGGAACCTTGTCATCTGCAAAGGCGCAGTCGGCCAAGTGAGTTGGAGAGCATGTTCTCCGGTGGGTTTGAATTGCTCTGAGCGCGTATTGCCTTGCCTCTCCCTCACCGCCATCGAGTCGACGCCGACTCAGAGGACAGGGTGGAACGGCCCCGAGGGTTTTGCAAGACTGTAACTGCTTATGGTAGCGGAAAACTTCATCTTCATCCTGCGGAGTAGTTGGTGGTTTCAGACTGGTGTCCTTGTGGTTAGCAGCCCAGTCCGTGGCCCACTGAGCCACCCTCCTTACAGAAGGACGTGAGGATTGGCTGTGATCCAGGCATCAGCCTTGGTTACCTCGGCCGCCTCGGACAAGCTGCAGGCTGAAGCTGAGGCTGGAGGCCCTCTGCTGCCTCAGTGTGTGTTGATGACGGACGGGCTGCCCCGGTGACTGCTTGCCTGGTGGCAGACCTGTTCCTCGCTGGCTTTAGATTCAGTTTTGCATGTGCACCCGGGGAGGGCCTCCTTCATGTGCGGTACAGGAGCGTGGGGCTCGGACCCTCGATTTGGCAATACAAGTGAAAGGTGGCGTGTGTGTGGATGGGCGGGATCTTGCTAACTGAGCCTTGTGTTGCAGGGGAAGAGGGAGTGTCACAGCCCGGCCTGCTGCCGTTGGTGGACCCCGAGGCACGCCGACCCCCCGGGGTGGCGCCCTGTCTTCCCGAGGGCCAGTGAGCAGAGGAAGGGGGCTGCTGACCCCCCGAGCCAGAGGAGCGCCCCCGACCGGGTACCGACCTCCGCCACCACCCCCAGCACAAGAGACCTACGGAGAATACGTAAGTGAGAGCCTCAGCCGGCCAGCCACGGTACTTAGTGGGGTCGCTTCGCACCTTGGCCTGGCATGCCCTTGGGGGCCCTCACGAAAGTCCACCATCAGTTGGTTTGAGTTCATGGAACATCCGCCTGTAGCCCAGTGTGTACCGCGCTGAGTGCTACCTGGTGCTAGAGGGCTGACAGGAGGAGGGTCCCTCTTTCCTCCGGCAGGTAAAGAGAGGTGTAGCTCCCAGAGGACTTGCACCCTGTGCTCCTTCCTGCCAGCCCCCCCCCCCCGGGCAGGCCCCTTGGAACAATCCTCTCAGTGGAGACATCACCCACCCCCACCCGCACCCCCAGGCTTACCCAACAGCCTTCCCTGGTCCACACAGGTATTCCCTGTGCAGCTTATAGTAGACATTCTTTTCCGTGAACAAGACAAAAGTTCCTTATTTTTCAGTTGATGCACATCAGTTCGTTTTTCAATGTACTACTGGGTAGTTCTTTGACACCGTTCATAGACTTCCTGAACCTTAGAGAAGGGAGATACAGCCCAGATAATTGGAGAGAATGTGTTTTCCTGCACAAGCACACAGCCCCTGTGGGGTCCACAGTGTAATAGCCAGCAGCCTGCTATGGCTGTCCTGTAGCGGCAGTGAGGTCCCAAGCACAGTCTGAACTGTGAGCGGGTGGGTGGTGGGGCGGGGCAGCCCTAAAGGCACATGGGTGGTGGCCTCAGGCCTCCTTGTCCCCAGGCGCCTTTGCATGGCATGAGCCTCCCTCTGCAGCTTCAGGAAGGCTTCAGTGGCCCCGCCAGCATCACCCGCAGCCTCTAGTTAACAAGGGACCGCTGTGTCTTGTGCAGGCTGAGCTATGAGCGTTGTTCCCTGAAGGGACCTGGCCCTGTCATGCTCCAGGCCCTGCTCAGGTGCCTCCTCTGCCGCAGATGGTGGGCCCTTGGAGGGGCAGGGAGGGATGAAGCCTGCCAAGAGGGGCTGCTGGGAGCTCTGGGAATTCTGTATCTTGCCGTGCAGACCCCCATCTGTCTCTCTGAGACGGGAAAGCAAGCTCTCAGCAGGGTGGGCAGAGGGGTCCTCACCAGAATGCCCCTGTCCCGAGGCCAGTTCTCTCTCCCCACCCCTTCCCGCACAGAGCTGCTGCCCAGGTGCGCACGACCACACCTGCCATCTTCACCGCAGCGTGGCCGTTTCATCCACTTCACACAGCCGTACACCCTAAAGTGCTGTGCTCTTTAGTATGTTTCCATCGTGGCGTGGGGCACCGTGAAAAGAATCTGTGCCCCGCGTACTTCCCTCCATCCGCGGTAGCGTGTGTGCAGGAATCATGACAGAAGTCCCGGGAAGGCTCTTCCTCTGACCCTCACCTCCTGTCACCTCTTTCCACACTCAGCCTGGAAGCTCCAGTGGCAGTTTCCTCGGGTGGGTAGAACGCTCCTCTGTGAATATAGCTCCTGGCTTCTCCGGCTCCGGCCTGCCTGCACTCACTCACTGGCTCTCTGGTCTTCAGGGTTCCGAGTCTGTCAGGGGCTCACAGAGCACCCTCCCTCAGTCTCCCGGCACAGAGGGAGCTTCCTTCCACAAAGCAAACCTCGGTTCTCCTCCTTTTGTCTGCTTGCCTGTCTGCTGTCAGAATCCTGGCAGGCGCCCTCGCCGTCCTCTCAGCACTTGGCCTGCGTGTCCTGCTCCCGACCCAGCCCTGCTCGGCCTACCTCTTCCCCGGCGGATCCTGCTGTGTCCATCCAGAGGGTCTCAGACAGGTGGGGTACATGCCATGCAGCGCATCCCAGTTGGTTCCCAGGGCACTGTACACCCACCGGTGTGGTTCATTGTTCTGGTAGCAAGTGGGAACGTTGGAATGGACCTGCTTGGAGCAGCCAGCACAGTGCAGTTCATTGAACTGAGTTACTTGTAAGTCAGGTGTTCAACTCTGCCGGGGTGCAGCTCATCCCATCCTGGCATTTCCTCCCCGACCCCCACTGCTTTTATATTCCCAGAACCTAGTCTAGGGTGGGACACGTGATCGTTCTCTGAGGAGTGTTTGCTGGACGAGCGAGTGAGCATCCAGAACACTGCCTTGAAAAGATTGCCATTCTCGGAGAGGCTGTGAATGTGTGTTTGTGGTGGGTGCGTGTATGTGTGTGCGCACGTGTAGTTCTTTTTTTTTTTTAGTTTTGTCCTGCCCGGCAGTTTATGGGTAATAAACGGGGTGATTAGCGGAACGCTGTGCGATCCTTATTTGACTTGTCGGATGAAGCAGTGTGCCTCAAACGGAGTCGTGAAGGGGCTGTCTGCTCAGGTTAAGGTTTGGGCGGCTTGACTCTGCCCCTGCGTAGGGTCGCTGGGGCTCTGAATGGATGCTGTAGCAGTGGAGAGCATGGGGGGCTGTTCTGAGCCTCGGGTCTCCCCGCGGGAGCCCCCACGGATGTCTCCGCCTCATTATGGCGGCCGTCCAGTGGAAGAAGTACGGGAGTAGGCATTTGGAAAGGCCACCTTCCTTAAGCCTCCCTTGTCTTCCAGTGTTGGCTGGCCCTCACAGGTTACACGGGGAGCAGCCGAGGCCCTATTACCCCCCTCAATGACAGGGCGGCATCCTGTGGGTTCTCCCCAGGGACCTTTGAGTGAGACTTTGCTCTCCTGGATGGACTCCCTGCAAGGCCGCCCAGGCCCATCTCCAGACAGGGGCAACCCTCAAGCGTCCATGTGCCCCTTCAGGAGACAGGAGGCAAGTCCAGGGTTCCAGTAAGGAACCCCAGTGATACTGAGGGTACGCTCTCGGCTGCCAGCTGTGGGGTCAGCGGTTCAGACCCGCGGAGAGAGAGAGGGGTAGGAGTCTGCCTCCAGGCAGAAGAGGGCAGCCCTGGAGAGGCAAGGTGGGGCTGTCCTTCTCAGTGGCCGTGCCCGCTCCCCTAGACAGCTACAGTCCTGGGAACTCGGGGGGCCATTCAACCCTGTCCTGCAGGCTCGCTGTCCTGTCGTGAGTGTGTCTTATTAGTATGTTTGTAATCACGAGCACTCAGCAGTTCAGGAAAAGGAGAAGAGCGAGGCACCAGCATTTGCTAACTGAGATGACTCGGTCACCTTACTGGGTAGAAGTCGGCAGAGACCAGCAAGGACCTCTGTGTGCTCTTGCCCTTTGTCCTGAATCCGTGGCCAGCAGGGTGGGCGGCAGGGCCAGCATCAAAGGTGGAGGCGGGGAAACGTGGAAATCAAGATCTGCTAGGGAGAGAGTTTAAAAACAAACAGCAGCAGAATCACATTGATTGGCAAGACAAAAATAGCATCTCCTTATGCAAGAGTTTCGGGGCGTTTAGCTCCGAGGAAGATGACGCAGAAATGTGCTCCTTACAGATGCGTTCGAGCCTCGGTGGTAATAAAAGTCGTCTTCATATTGAACTGGTTTGCTGGTATCTGACCAACGCAATTTACTTTCCCTTTGAAGTGTCATTTCGCATGATTGTCTGAGGGAGGCTATTATTTCCTGATAAAAAGGAAGGAAAACCTGGAGTTGCTTATTAAAAAAACAGGGGGGGGGTGGGGGGGATGTGAAGCATCAGGAGAAACTCCTGTTCCTTCGAATCCCGTCATGCTGTACCTTCAGTCTTCTCTTGAGAAAGCACACATTCTGACCCTTAGCCTGGTCAGTGTTCTCGATGTGCGCAGAGCGCCTTCACAGCGTCCCGCTCGATGTTTAAGCTGGAAGGAGTCAACGAGAGGGACAGAGCACCTCATTCTTAGCTGAGTGGTGCTGTGTGCCCACTTATGAGTGGGTGCCATTTGTCCACGTGCCTTAGCCTTAGCCCATGGCCTGTCCTGCCAGGACGAGCCTACTGACACTGGACGGGGCTGTCTCCAGGTGAGTGAGTGAAGATGCTGGGCCATCTGAAATGTCATCGGGCTGCCGACTGTTGGTCTTCATTGTCAGAAAAGACCAGCCCCCTCATCCCCCACCTCCCCACACACTCCCTGCCTGTGCATGCATACGTGAGAGCAAGAGAGAGAGAGAAGCGTTCATGAGTGAATCCATTTGATTGAGAAGACTGTCCCTGAGAGAGACACCCACATGCGCGCACACCCCGTGAATACGCTTGACTAGGTCGCTCCCACCAGGTCCTCTGTCAGCGAGTCTGTGTCTTGGAGGATGGTCTCCCAGGAAGTGAGGTGCTCCATCTCCTGCAGCTTTCCCCCCAGGTGTGTCCCCCACCGTTTGGAGGTAACCTGGGAGCTTCCGCTCCACTTTCAGCTTTGAGAAGTTGGACCACATTGCAGTAGCTCCTCATCCCGTTTTTGAGAACAAGGGGTTCGTTCCTCTGTTCCAAAGTGATGCCGATTCATTATTTATGTCCAAACAATTCAATAACTGGCACATTCATTGGGGGGCACAGCTTACACTCAGTGAGAGCACGCTAATAACTCAGACTGTTGGTGTAATTACAGCAGATGCACGCTCATGCTCCCGGCAGAGCCCACCTTACATCTGCATGTCTAAGTTGTTAGCTGGCTTTGGCAGATTGCTCTGTGGTGTGCGCGCGCGCACACACACACACACACACACACACTCACGAGAGAACTGCCTCTTGGACCCGGAACCGGAGGCTACGGTCTCTCTCAGAACGCTTTCACCCCCTCCTGCCCGTCACTTCTCCTGTCAGTAAACACTGCCCCTCTGAACTCTCCCCACTCTGTTCTGTTGTCATCTTACTATTGCTTTAGGATACAATAGAGACCCCAGTCTCAAATGTACGGAGAGCTGCCATTCAGTCTCCAAAGAGGCGAAGACGGCATGGAGACACGGGCCCCTCATCCGCACCAGGGAGACCATTATTAGCACCACCCCAAAACAGCGCAATCCGCTGAGGACTCAGCAGTTGGATTGTGGGTTTGCACTGCCATCGCTGCCTGCTGGAGACAGGTGCTGAGAGGGCAGGCTCTCGTGCACTGTGACCATCTTCTCCCAGTGCCCTGTGGGCATTGCTGGTGCCAGTTGCCCCATTCTTGCCCAGACTCCTGGTTTCCATGAATGGCGGGTGCCAGCCCATGCCTAGCCCACACTGCTTCTCTCACCATTCTCCTACCCGCCCTCCAAGCACTCCCCCCATCCTCCCAGATCCTCTTCCCATGTAGTGTTTCCTCCCTCCGCTCCTCCGCATGGCCCCTTCCTCAGCGCCGATGCTCATCGCCACGAGGGAACCCCCCCGGGCTGACTCACATCCTCCGGGGATACCCTCAGAACCTTTCACGTGTGTGGGCAGTAGTTTGTTTCACGGATGTTTGCTTTCGTGTGTGACTTTCCACTGACATCGACTCAAAATCCTGTTCATTCTCTTTTCCTCGAGCCCCGTGATGGCTGGGTGGGTTGTGTATGCGTCAGGCTGCTCGCTCTGAGGCTGGTACTTTGAAACCACCAGCTGCTCTTGAGCAGAAAGATGAGGCTATTTTATGCCTGTAAAGAGTTAGAGTTTGGGACACGCACAGGAGCAGTGCGACTCTGCCCCATAGGGAGGGTCACCGTGAGGTCTTTGTGTTTTGGAAGGCACAGTAGTGACTGACTACTGACTTGATGGATGGACAGAGACAGGCCTATAGCAGCACCTTGGTTGCCTTCTCGCCTAAGCCCCCTCCCTTCCCTCAAAGGATGCCCTCTCCAGGCCCTTTGTGGTTGGTGAACTTTCTAGCAGGCAGAATACAACAGTGCCGTCGTCCCCAATGACAGAGGGAGAAAGAGCCCGCCTGGGATTCCAGAAGGTGTCAGTTTCCTCAGGATAAAGGCCAGACTTGATCTGCACACACAGTGCGCCTCGGCTGCCCTCTCCCACCTGACCTTCCTCCTTAGTGAGGTCCCCAGTCTCACCTGTCACCTCCCATCCCAGCTCCAGCAGTTGGCAGCTTCTTAATCTGACTGGGACCTTGAGCACTGCTGCCCCTGCACTACACAACACGGGTTCTCTCCTAGGGCCCCCGCCTCATTTGTCCTTGCCCACTCTGTGCTCCAGAGAGGAGGGGTGGCCAGGAAGGTGATGGGCTCCCAAGGCCCTCCTGCCTGTAGCCAAGCAGTCACACGCCTTGTATCCCTTAAGCCCTTCAGCAGAGAACACCTCCCTCCCTCTTTACTTAATCTCCTTTGTCCTCAGAAGACGGGGTCCATTTAGGATGGGGACTAATGTCTCTTTATCATTTTTTAATTTTAAAAAATTGCTTACCTAACGTCTGTTACAAGACTGGGTCCTTTGGAGATGATCCACTTGGGGGGTGGGGTGGGGATGACTCTGACTTAGGGGGTGGGTACCAGCACTCTCTCCAGGGGCACTTTTGAGTGACAGTACTTTTGAGCTGCCCAGTCAAAAGGAAGGGAGCTTCATGGGCAAAGGAAACAAACTTAGCAAGTGAGTTCATAAGAGAATGCTACTCTGAGAGGTAGCGTGCTCAGTCTGACCCGCCTACCCGCTTCTAGTCTGTGTCACCATTGATTAGCTACTGAGATCTGGCGCAAGCCACCTCAACTCTCTGGTCCTGGCTTATCTGCACAGTGGGCACGAGAGTGTCTTCGCCCCCACCGGTCAGCTGGCCGACACACTAGTGTCCAACTTGAGACTTATTTGGATCAAGTGTCGATCCCCCAGATGTACTTGACTTATGCTGTCACCGCAAGGAGGGTTTTAATACTAAGAAATGGCATTGAAAATAAGGTAGAAGATGTGATATTGAAAAGCAAGGCAGAGAATAAAGCAATGCAGGCACCTTAGCATGGGTGGAGACTAAGGGAAAGTTGAGCGGCTGGGTATGTTTTGAATTCTTAACCAGTTTGGAGAAAAGAATTTGTGTTTTTTGAGTGAGCTTCTTTTATATTTTTCTTTCCAAATGTCTACCTGCTGCCTTCGTGCCACTGAAGGTGCCCAAACATCAGGAATTGTAATTATTCGCCAACTCGTGAAATCACGTGCTGTGCGGTCCACGTGTTTCCTTTCGTGTCCTGTCATTGTTCTGTGCTTTTGGGGGCCGTGCCGGTGGCTTCACCACCTCGGGACACCAATGTGGGAGAGTGTTCCAGAGGACGCTCCCGGAGGCCGGCCGGCCAAAGGCATCAGCCAGGACTCGCAGGGCTCTTGATTGTCCAGCAGTGAGGGGTGTAGTGAACAGGGGCCTCACAGCCCCTGCCCCGTCCCCAGTGCTGAGCTCCTGTTTGCTGTGGGGAGGCGAGGGACCTCTGTGGCCCACGTGTGGCCTGGGAGCATGTTTGTGAGCTGCGGGGAGCTGTCACATGGCCATGCAGTAGTGACATCCAGCACGTCCAACTCTGGAAGTCACTGAGGCCACCACCCCACCTCCAACCCAGGCGGAGCACAAGGCAAGTGGTCTTGACGCAGATACTGCAGCCGTGGCAAAGCCTGTGAGAGCCGCACCTCTGGTGGGCGATGGGGGCGTCTGGGCTCTCTGCCTTTGAGCGCCGCCACTTCCCTTCTGTGCCCTAAATCTAAGCTCTTAAGGTCTCTGATGACTAGCAACATCCACGGAGTTTCAGGGAAAACCATGTAACGCTCTCTCCTCACTTACCGCAGGGCTGCTCACTGCGAGGTCCACGGTTCAGAGCCACCAGTCGCTGCACGGGAGGAAGACAAGGCTCTCTGCTCCTGTAAGGAGTTGTATACAGTCTGGGAAACTCACGGGGCGGTGGGGGCAGTTCTACCCTGTCCTGAGAGTCAGCATCAACTCCATGGCAGTGAGTTTGTTTAGTCCCCCCCCCCCTTACCAAATTAAGTTCCAAAGACCATGTTAGGGGGTGAGTGCGGGGTGAGGGAATCAGCACCGTATAACAATGAAAGATGACCGCACTGGACCCCAAGATGCAGCATGAACACAGTGCGGCATACCTGTCACATGTCATTACAAACCCTTCCCGGCACATCACTGCGTCGTAACTGCTGAGAACTGTGGCCCGTAACCAGGGGCCATCCTCGGGGCATGCCTCGTTTCTCCCCCTCGGCATCCCTTACTGCCAGTCGGCTGGGGCCAGTGCAGACAGTAGTAGGAACACAGAGTCCTTCCGAGTAGATGTCTTCCTAGTATTTCTTGCTAGACAGTGTGTCGTGTCGGAGAAGGGGGTGACCGATCGAGTGAGTAGTGGGTGGGTGCTGGTTTTACTGAAGCATTTCCCTCAGTAAAGTCACGCTCCTCAGGCCTCGCTGTTGTGAGAAAGCTGCACCCCACATGAAGCTGGCACCCCGGCACGAGGTGTGGCGATCTTAGCAGAGATGGGGTGTGAGTGGCCACGGGTTTCCCCACTGCAGTGAATAGCGGCATGGTTTTGTGACAGGTAACTAATAATCCCAACTGCTTCCCATCCATTAGCTTGTTTTCCACAGTGAGAAATTTAATTAAACCCGAGTACAGATTATGAAAAGGTTATTTATGAAAACACATTTAAAATATGAATTGAAAGGCCCAGGGACACCTTTTTATTTTGGAGGAAAGGGTGAAGCTCTGTACTTCCTTCTTCAGGTTTCTCTCACCCGAAGCAAGGGTAACCGCGGTTTGCAATTTGCGCGAAATACCTGCCAGCCACCTCACGGGCCCATCCTTTTCTTCAATTGCTTTGATGATTGACCTATTTTAGAAATGTAAAACTTTGGACAATAATTCAGAATTTTAAAGTGATAACTGTGGAGGATGTGTTTTGGTTTTGTCTTTTGTGAGCCCCGCTCTACCCGTCATCCATCCATCCATCCATCCATCCACCCACACACCATTTACAAAATGAACAGGGGGGGAAAAAACATGTTCTGTTCAGGGTGTAGCTCTGGGTGCAGTTAACTGACCATGTCAGTGCGCTTTGGAAAGGCCACTTGGGTGTCCTAGTGAGGCCACTTGGCGCACATCCAAGTTAGGGGAGCCAGCAGTGCTTCGGACTGCACTCCGCTCCCTGTGACCAGTGTGCAGGGTCCTGAGGTGGCAGGAGCACTGGAAACCCACCTCATCGGTGCTTGGGCATAAACGGATTTCCCAGCAGAACCCGCCACCTTGGCCGTACTGTGCCTGCAGCGTTCCCGCCCTCGCCCCCCAGTAGACACTCTGGGTCCAGGAAGGGTCACAGCTGCCACCCCTTCTGTGACCACCTGTGTGTTGCAGGTTGTTGCTCTCTCTCTCTCACTGGGGACCAGGTCCTTCTCAGAGTCCTGACCTTAGAGTGATGTGATCACTCCTTGTCTTAACCATTCCTTGTAGTATTTGAGTTCTCGATGGCGAGTGTTCACTGGACTGGATCCGGGGTGTGTGTGTAAATATATATATATCTCCCGATTACCATGGACTTAGGTGCAGAGTATGAAGACTAACTGCTGGATGGACTGTGGAGAGGACAGGGATGCGAGATGGAAGGGGGACCCCTTGGCACACAGAGGAGCCTTGCTGCAAGGGTGTTCTGTGAACAGGGACTACGGAGTTTGAAGGCACAGCCACAGGGGCAGGTGTGAGTACTTCCAGGACAGCCAAAGAGTTTGGATCAGCGGTTCTCAACCTGTGGGTCACGACCCCTTTGGGGGTCGAATGACCCTTTCACAGGGGCTGCCCGATTCATCACAGTAGCAAAATGACAGTGATGAAGTAGCAACGAACATAATGTTATGGTTGGGGGGGGTCACCACCACACGAGGAACTGTGTGAAAGGAACAGCATTCGGGAGGTTGGGGACTGCTGGTTCGGGTGGTGTTGAGGTCATGTCCATGCTGTTTGTTTTTGTCTTTATGCTTTTCCTTTTATTCTGTCTGTTTACAGGTAGGGGGGGTGTTGCTCTGCTTTGGAAACTGCCAGGTCTCTGGAAAGAAACGTCAGGGCTGGGGTGATGCTGGTGTCTGGGACGGAGTGGAGCAGCCTCGCGGGGTTTCCTTGGCGCTGTGTGCTAGGGTTGTCCACGGCCAGGTTAGGGCTGGCCTTTTGCTCGGCGGAGAGGCGTGTCTGTATGGCACTGCCTGGGCCCCGACGAAGGCCAGAGCCGTTTAAAGTGGGAGGCAGCTTAACATGAAACCTGGTCATCCCGATTGGTCCTCACAGGGCGGCGGCGGCCTCAGGCCTTCCCCACAAGGCAGGCTCTCGAAGCCAGTGGGCCAGAGGGGTTCAGAGAGAAGCCAGGCCAGGTGGCTGGGTCCCATTGCTGGGTGGCCTGAGTGAGACCAGCTCCTCGACTCTTTCTTGGCTGAGCTCCCAAACTGTAGAGGAAGCAGCAGTCCTGGCCGGGTGGACTAGCTTCGAAGTGGACATGAATCTGCGTAGGGAAAGGGCCCCTGTGCCTCAGGAGTGGGAGGCGGCTGTTCTCCTTGTGGGAGTCAGCGATCTAACTCACTTCTGGCCCCCGTTCAGGCAGACTCTAGCTAACGGTGCTGCCAGGCATGACCAGGGAAAGTAACACTCGGTACTGTTCACCGTCTCCAAGGCGGAGTGGGAAGGGCAATTTCAAGGTGGGCTGGGACGAGCTACCGGCAGACACGCCGCTGTGTGGGTATGGGATCTGCCCCAGGGCCCCTGCCTCCCAAGCAGCCCAGTCTTGCATCAAAGATGCAGGCAAGAACAGCATCAGTGTGGGGAGGTCAACCTAGTCAGCAGGCCCCCAGTGGCCCAGAGCGTCAGGGCCCCGGCACTCAGAGCCGGAAGTGCACTGCTCGGGTGCTGTGACTTCACTGTTGAGCAAATGGTGTACAATTTCCACCATTCAGAGAAAGACTGTAGTCTGTGATTACTAGCCCTCGCCTTGTCTTTTTCTCCTTCGCTGAGACATATGAGGGGTTCCCCCTCCAGAAGAATTGCCCCCCCCCAAAGCTATCTATTAAAAAAACTTTTAACAGAGCAACCTTATCACCACCAAAGCGCTCTCTATTTCACTTAATTAATTTGTCAACCTGTGATTCCATTCTGGGAAACATTTTTCATACTCATCTGTTTGGATGGCTGACAGCACCTCCCTCGTTTTTCCCCCTACCTCTTCTATGTCTTCAAATCACTGGCCTTTCATGTCCCTCTGAGGTCACACAGAGCGAGATCATGTGAGTAAGTTGTGTATGGCCAGAGAGGCATGCTGGTTTGGTTTTACGAAAAGCTTGCACACCGGGATGGCTGCGTGAGCAGGGGCATTGTCGTGGTGGCAAAACCAGTCCCCTGTCTGCCACAGATCAGGCCTTCGTTGATGCACACTGTTACATGATCTTTTCAGAGCCTCTAAGTAGAAAGCTTGCTTAACAGTCTGACCCGGTGCAGTGAACTCCAAAGGCACTCACTACAAGTCAACATTTTCTGACCGTTTGGGAAGTTGACAGACATCCAGAACGAGGTTTGTCATTGATTGATAGTTCACCTCTTTTGAAACAAGAAAACAACTTGCACACATGAGTTTTTCCCACAGCGCTGTTCTTGTGAGCTGTGTTTAACATAACAACACGTTTTGCTGCATTTTTCCCAAGCGGAATCAACATTTCACAGCTGCATGCTGTTCTCTGAAATTGGCCATCACACACCAAAAACGAGGTCCGAGTGAAACTGCTTTCACGCAAAAGTTCACCGTGACCAGAGAGAGCCTTCCCAGGGGACGCCCCTGGGCGCACTGACTCAAGAGCGAGGTGCGTGGTGTTCATCTGAAAATGCATCCGATGCAAGCGCTGCCAGGTGGAGATTTTTCTGGGGGGGGGTGCGGTACCCCTGGTAACTCAGTTGTTTGCCCAGAGGTGGATGTGACCGCGCTGAGTGCTGCTCAGAGCAAGGTTTCTATGCTGAGGTTAACACGTTCTTGCATTTTTAATAGGTCTTTGGGAATGGCAGGCACTGTGCGGTGGGAGTGCGGCGATGCAGTCGCACGCCTCTCACTGGAAACGTGGGCTCAGGGTGGAAGCAGTGTTCTCAAAGGCGCCATATTTTCCAGAGTCCCTATGAGCAGGCCTGGGCTCGGTGGCAGTGAGGTTTTACTTTTGAGTACTTCTTAAGCCTTTTTCCTTTCTTCCTCCAGGCTCCAATGTTATGCTTCACTTTGCTTGTGACCGAAACAGAATTAAATAGGCTGTGCTGTTAGCCTTGTCCTTGCACATCTCCTCTTTCCAAAGTAGATGTTTTATTTGGCCATATCAGCTGGTGGCTCCCAGCCCCCCCTCGAAGCCCCTGCTCCCTCTCTCCCTCTGGCGTCCTCCAGAGTCCACGTCCCCAGCTCTGCTCCCACACCGTGTTGGCACTCGGCCTGCTCTGGGAGTGTGACTCCTTAGAGAAGCCTGGCCTTGAAGGAGGCAACAGCGTGGATTCACGTGCGCACCTTCCATGCATGGCTGCTCGCGGCTGTTAATAACGCTGCTCTGGCGTTCCAGACCCCACTGGCCTCTCTGTTTGTCTTCCCGCGGTAGCTGGCGTGTGGCTCTGGTGCTGGGTGCTCATCCCTGGTGTCTCAGACACCAGCAGGGTCACCCCAAGCTTCAGCGAGCGTCCACACTGAGCACACACTATGAAGAAGGAGCAGGCTGTCCACGTCTGTGGGAGTAGCCACTGAGAACCTTTGGAAGAGCAGGGCATTTTCAGAGACTGACAACCTCCCTGACAGCAGCAGAGCATTGTACAGAGGCTGCGGCCAGCCAGGGGCTCAGACGGGGACGGCGCAGGAGCTGGTGGGGCTCCTTCTGTTCCCGGGTTTGCATGACATAGAATTGACGGGACAGCACCTCACAACAGAAACAACTTTGAGAAATGGAATAATAGGCCGTTCTGAAAGGCATCCCTACCCCCACCCCCCAGGCCCCGGCCATTTATAACCCGCTGTACCGGCAGGGCTCCTTCTAGTTTGGAATCTCGAAGACCAGCCCTCCATATCTGTGTGCGTGCAATCAGCCAACCACGGTTGAGAGTATGCAGCACATCAAGAATACTCAGTGGTATAGGGAATGAGTGGTCAGAGTTACCCCTCAGAGGCTGAGAGGAAGCATGCACACTGTGTACGGTGTCTTCTAGATGTGACTTAAAGTATATGGGAGAGATGCATGCTGTCTACGTTGCTGGGTGGCCTTGCGCATCCGGGTATTTGGGTACCTGTAGCAGACTCAGGAACCGATGGCCCGGGGATGCTGAGGGGCAACGCGAGCAGCAGTCCCGGCACTGTGCCTTGGTCAGTGTGTTCTTTATCTTGTGGGCACCGGGGCAGAAGAGGGGGCATGGACCCTTGAAAGTGGGTTGCAGCTGGGGTGGGCAAGTCCTGCTTGCACAGGGAGGCGGGTTCTAGCTGGGAAGCCAGGGCCACTCGGAAGATAATATCCTGTAGAGGAGAGATGCCTTCTCTTCGGGGCTGGGGGCTGGGAGGAACTGGAGGCAGGTGTAGGAGAGAAAAGATTAAGAAGGACCTATTGCTCAGTGGGGGTGGTCATGGGATGGCGAACCAGGGGGCACTGAAGTGTGGCCCAGATGGAGGCACCCACCGTTTAATTAGCACTGTGCCCCCTCCCTCACGGAGAGCTGTGAGGTCAGCAGTTCGCCACCAGCCAGGGTGCCACAGGAGAAAGGCGGGGCTTTCTACTCCTGCAAACAGTTAGGGGCTCAGAAAACCCAGGGCCGGCTTTGTCCCGTCCTCCAGGGTGGCTACGCTACGGGCAGCTCCGCAGCCCCTTCAGCCATTGAAGGAGCACTCACCTCCTCCCCGAGGAAGCTCCGGAGTCGGCTTCAGTGCGTCCATGTCGTGCACTCGACCGGGCCCGTGGGGGTGGGGGTGGGGGGGGCGCCCTAGGAGAGAGAAAGGTCTGAGCTCACCAGCCCTCCGTGGGAGCAGGCCTCGCAGGCTGCTTCTGTTATGATGGCAGCTTTGGAATCAGAGTTGGGTTTGGGGGACCAGGGCAGGGGGGTAGCGGGGAGACCCTGCCCTTGAGAAACAATAGAAGTTGGACTTGTCCCCAGGGCAGGGCTCGCTCACTCCCCTTGGGCCACCGGCAGCTCGGGACATGAATCGACTTGCAGTGAAGACTCCCCAGAGCGTGGTGGAGCTTCCAGGGGCCGTTCCCTGTCAGTCATCTGAGGCGCGTGCACAGCCTCCCGTGGTGTCGGCCACAGCGGTTCCTCGGTGTCCAATGAAGGAGTGAACAGGCCGCTTGGTGCTCGTACTGGGTGAGGTGAGGCTTCCCCACAGTCTAGGAAGTGGAGCACCTACGTGCGTGTCGCATCGACAGACTGTCGGCGTCAAACAGCGTATGGAAGACACTGACTGGGGGGCTGATAGTTAAGCAGGATGGGACGCCTCCCTGAGCTTCAGCTTGAGGAAGCAAAGTCTCGGGGTGGGGCAGAGAGCGCAGGCACAGGGACGTGCAGACCGATGGCAAGTGACTTAGGAGGCGCGGCATCCCTCAGAGCCATGTGCTGGAACAGGGCCGACGGGGCCACGTCACGAAGGAGACATTCGCAGGGAACAGCATGTGGGGATGTGATGAGGCGCTGCAGAAAGACCAGTTTCCAGCGTGAAGAAACCTCTCGGCATTCCTGAGTAACGCCAGCAGCCAGTAGGAATCACCCCTTCCTGGGTCCTGGCAAGTTTGAAAGAGCTTGCATAGAGTCTGCGTGAAAGTAGTTGATTGAATGGAATGACCGTTTAACATCTCAGCTATACTAGATTTTGTGATTCAACTCAATTACATGGTTACTGGAAGCAAATAATGGGTAAATATTGCTACTCCAGCAAAATCTACACAGGCATGTAAGAAAGAGTGTCTGACTATCACGAGGTGCCGAAGGGGTCAGGTATCAAGCATCATCAGAGCAAAAACTCATATTATTGTGAATAAGGGGGAGTGTGGGGTGGAGACCCAAAGCCCATCTGTAGGCAACTGGACATTCTCTTACAGAAGGGTCGCGGGGAGTAGATGAACCAGTCAGGGTTGCAGTGTGGCAACAATGAAGCATACAACTTAACTCCAGTTCCTAAATGCTACCTCCACCCCTCCTCCCCCCTATCATGATCCCAATTCTACCTTACAAATCTGCCTAAACCAGGGGATGGACACTGGTACAGATAGGAACTGAAAACACAGGAAATCCAGGGCGGATGATCCCTTCAGGCCCAGTGGTGATACCTGGAGGGGGTGGGGTGAAAAGGGGGAACCAATGACAAGGATCTACATATAACCTCCTCCCTGGGGGACGGACAGCATAAAAGTGGGTGAAGGGAGATGTCGGACAGTGCAAGATAAGACAAAATATAAATTAGGGTTCATGAGGGAGGAGGAGCGGGGAGGAGGGGGGGAATGAGAAGCTGATGCCAGGGGCTTAGGTGGAGAGCAAATGTTTTGAGAATGATGAGGATGACAACCCCAGAGCCCCGCATCAGCAAGGCTGACTCAGCAGCCTGGATGGGCCCAGTGGGCTGTCCCACAGGGTTTCCACGGCCTTCTTCCCTACAGAGCACCTGGTGGGCACAGATCACCAGCCTTTCTGGTGGCGGCCTGCGACACCCACTGGACTTCTTAGAAGACCAGAGCGTAAGGGAAGTAAGGCCAGCTGCTAGGTCAACCAGCTGCTGGGATCCCGGTAGAATCAGAGGCTCTAATCCCGCTGTAGTCAGAGGCTGTAGTCCTACAGAATCAGACTGTAATCCCGCTGTAGTCAGAGGCTGTAGTCCTACAGAATCAGACTGTAATCCCGCTGTAGTCAGAGGCTGTAGTCCTACCAGAATCAGAGGCTGTAATCCCGCTGTAGTCAGAGGCTGTAACCCCACGATGGGACCCCCCTCATTCGCCTCATTGTCATCATTTCTCTGGGTCCTTTCTGGTTGGCCTTTCTCCTGCCTTGTGCTCTGCCAATGGGCCTCAATGCCTACCTTGCCTTAAAAATAGCAGGCGACCAACAAGCTTTCCTCTACTCCCTGCCCGGAGATGAGGCCCTGATATTATGTGGTCGCCTGCTCTTCCGAGACTGGCATCTCCATGCTTCCTTTGTGTTTCTCAGTGCTGTCCACTCACTAGAAGACAAAAGACCACCCCAGCCGAATTCTCCTGTGCAGTCAGCGTGGCGAAAAGCTCATTAGAAATGCGGATTTACTCTACAAATCTTCAGTGTAAACATATAGAATCTGTCATTTAATGACCCCAACAGTAAGAAAATCAAAATAAATGAACTACTTTGAAAGTATCTGACAGAATGTTTGAATGAAAGCAATGATGTATCTGTAGGGCTAAGTAAAACACTGTGGTTAGTATTTTACCTTTGAATTATTGAAGATAATTCCCATTTTTATCACTTTGCTTCTCTGAATAAATACAAAATTCAAACACATCACTTGAGGAAACTATTTTCGTGATTATTATTATTTTTATGGGCAGTCTGTTTTTTCTCCAGGATTTTTAAGTCTTACCGTTTAGAATAGTTTGAGTTTCTAGATGAAAATGTGCAGAAAACACACAAACACAGACACACACACACAGAGTTTCTCTAGGTATTTACACCTTGCGTTCCCGTGGCTTCCTTGTGAGACTTGAACCATGATGAAGATGAGCTCTTTTCCTTGATCAGTCTGGAACTTTTGAAAGTTTGACAACGATGTGTTCCAGGTGTGGATCTCTTACTGAGAATCCCTTGAGCTTTGTGAATGTATCGATTCACATCTGGCATCAGTGTTTTGGGAAGGTGTTAGCCAATATTCCATCTAGTGTCTTTCTTCCCCTGTCTCATTCCCTCTCCTCTCCTCCAGGAATCTCCTGTGCCAGTAGAATCTTGATGGTGTCCCACAAGTCTCCAGGGCGCCTCACTTTTATTCTGTCTTTTTCTACTTCTTAGACTGGATAATCTCTATTGATCTGTCTCCCTCCAGGTTCATTTGTGCTTGCTCCTGCCTGATCATAGCTACTGTTCAGCCCCCCCCCCCCCCCCCGGGAAATTTCAATTCCTATAGTTGTATTATTCGATTCCATACTTTGTATGGTTTTCCTTTGCAACTTCTATTTTATTATGATTTTTCTCTTCTTAGCATGATGTCATCCTTCCATTTAGTTCTGTGGACATGCTTTTACTTTGTTAGCTCTTTAAATCTATTGAAAGAGCTGATTTCACATCTTCCCCATCAAAAGATCCAATGGAAACTGTTTTAATTGCTTTCTTCCTTCTCCTCCTCTTCCTCCTCCTCCTCTTCTGCTGTTCCTTTTTAATGTTATGAGTGGCCATCGAAGTTTCTATAAAGTGAGATTTGTGATCAGCCGAATTCCTAGCAGCAGCCCATCCCCCAGTCTTCGTCAGAGAACGCGTGCATGTGTTGGGATGCACCTCCCGCCCTCAGTTGGCAGTGTACAGCTTGCCATAGCCCTCGCCTGCGGCTGGGGTGGGTCAGCCTCCGTGCCAGCAGGCACGTGGACGTCTCAGTCTTTGGCAGGTCTTGCCTGGGCAGGCTTTCATCGCTCCACGGGTGCTTAGTGTCTTCTGGATCTTGGTAATAGGTCACAGCTTTTCTGGGCCCTGCAGACATTTCACTCTCCCACTTCTCGACAAACAAACAAGCAAACAGGTTTTTTGATAAGCCTGATGTTAATCCAGTTTCTACCCGCTACCTCAAGCAGCTGGGAATGTAAGTTGCTGCCTCTGTTTTTGCCCACTAGCTCTCCACAAAAAGGCTTTCCCCACCAGGCCAGCCCCAAGTCACCTCAGGGAGAGACGGTTTTCTGGGAATGGTGTTTTGTTTGGTACCCCCACCCTGACCCCCCCCTCCGCGGTTTCCACCGGCCTGCCGATGGCATGTCGCTGGTGTTGGAGGCTCTTCTGGAGAGAGGGTGGTGGATGGGGACAGGCAGGTAAGTGAAAACAGCACGAAACTCTCTGCGTCTACCCAGACCTGCCGTCTTTCCCACGATGAACGCTCCCGGGACCGCTGTAAACCTTGGCTTCCTTGTAGAATGGGGGGGGTGGGGGTGGGGGGGGGTGGGGGTTGCTCCGGCAGGTTTTTGAGGCTTTGCTTGTTGGCACTTGTCCCTTTTGTGAGATGCCCGCCCGGTCTTTTCCTTGCACTGTGATTAGTTGTGTAGCTAAGTGACTGAAAGCCCAGGGTGTTCAGGCTGTCCAGAACCTTCCCTGATGTTTGCACCTCTGTTGGCCTTTTAGGACTACGACGACGGCTATGGTACAGCTTACGATGAGCAGGGTTATGACTCCTATGAGAGCAGCTATAGCGCCCCAGCCCAGAGGTAAGCCTGCTTCACTGCTCTCCGCCTGCGCGTCGCTGGGGGTGGGGGCGGGGCGGGGGTGGGAGTGTGATAAAGAGAAGCCAATTTGGGCAACGTGGCGTTTTTGGCGTGGTTGGTTTGTTTTAATTTGAAAGATGTCGCCTGTCTCATTGTCTTGGGTGGAAAACAAACAATAGGGAACAAAGATAACCCACCGCCCTTGAGTCACTTATGCACGGCGGGAATGACCACCCTCTGCATTGGCATTGCCCAGGCTCAGTCTCTTGTCCCTGGAGTGGCCTGTGGTTCAAACTGCTAACCATTCCGTCAGCGGCTGAGTGCTCAAACACAGGGCCAACAGGACGTGGGGTAAAGAAAAGCAAAAAAACTCCCTGAAAACTAACAGACAGAACAGAAAACCTCACTGATGGCGGTTCGATTCTGACTCACAGCCATCTCGTAGGACAGGGTAAAAGGGCCCTGCGGGTTTCCAAGAGGAACTCTCCTGCGCGTGGAGCAGTGGGCGGTCTCAGACTGCTGGCCTTGCGGTTAGACCCTAGCACATTGCCACGGTGCCGCCAGGGTTCTGAATAAACACTGGTTAGAAGCCAACCAGAGCCGGCATCCGTTTGAGCAGCGGGCTGGGGGTTGTTGGAAACAGGGGCACCCCTGCTTAGAGACTGCCATCAGGTCTAGAAACCCACGAGAAAACTTCTGGCTCTCTCTTTTACAGGCCCTGACAACAGCGATCTGGGGTAGGCTGGAGGGATTTTGCCTTTAGGAATCAGCTCATCGCAGGCTTTGTATTCTTTGCCCTCGTCAGCGTAGATACAGGGTGTGAGTGTGTGTACTGGAGTACATGCAATGCTAGTGATCAGTCCTCGAGCCCGATTGCTTGAGCACGCCTGTAGATTCCAGCGGGCGGGCTGCCTCAGGCCCGGGAACCCTTGTGAGCAAGGCACTGGTCTCCCCTCATGGTGGAAGGGAGGCCGAGGCCCAGGCTGGCCCTCCTGTGTGCTCCTAGGGCCCCAGTCTCTTTAATTCTGCCCCGCATCCACTGTTGTAGTCGCGTGTTTGATCCCGCGTGCAGGACAACGCGACTGCCTTCACTGTATGTACAGTTTATGAGCAGTGTCACAAAGCAATGATACAGCTACATCTGAGGGGTTAAACAAAATGATAGGGCCACACATCTGACCTCCAGCTCCTGCCACAAGGCACAGAGGTCAAGCACACCTCCGCTCTCCCTCCTTTTCATCCCACTTCTGACACCAGTCAGAGGTCTCCCACACGCTCTCTACTTTCTGCCAGCCGCACACCACCCTCAGGCAAAGCTCAGGATCATAGGGTTTCCAAGGGAAGGCAGCAGGTTATAATTTTATAATTCAGGTGTCTTCTCTGCCACAACCACAGGCAGGCCTCTCTCTGGCAGGCCCTCGATCCCTTGGCCTGGCCACTGCCCTGCTCATGCAGTGTTACAAAGTTCTTTTAAAGCTGCTCATATCAGCACCATGTATCGATGTAGGAGCCAAGGCATGGCTTTTCAGTGAAGCACATGAGCAGTGCACGGTAATTATCCCAACACTTTGTATCCGTGGTATCTGACGTGAAGAGCAATTGCCCTGCTGGGTGCTGTGAGAGATAGCTGGGGGCAATGGCTCTGCCCAGGGAGAGAGAGACTCCAGACTCCGCTGCCCTTCTTGCTTGGAGTTCACCGCAGATTGTGTAGGGTATTTAACTCTTTCATGGCTGGTCTCGTTTCCTCCACGTGACGGCAAGCAAGAATATGTCTTTCGCCTGAGAGAACCTGCGACTCAGACCAGTATGTGTCTAATCCCCAGTGTAGGGCCAGACCCAGGAAGCGAGTGCTCTTTGCAGCGTAAGCTGTGGGAAGGCCGCCGAAGGCCTCTCCTCGGGTCATTGATTGATTATTGAATGTCGACTGGGTGCCCAGCACTATGTTTGAAGCCAGGAGTGCAAAGATTAAGACAGTGACCCTGCCCTTGGAAAGCTCACAGACTAGAAGGAGAGAGAGAGAAATATTTCAGTGCAGCGAGCCTGCTAATTGTGAGAAGTCTGCAAGGGGGGAAATTACTGTTTCCACAAGAACAAAGCGTACGACTCAAAGGGACCCTATAGGCGCAGTGTCTACCCCACCTCGGGGTTCCCAAGACTGCAGTTCATCTTTCTCCCACGGAGCAGCTGGTGGATTTGAACTACCGACCTTTGGGTTAGCAGTGTGTGATGCCCGCGCCCATGGGTGGGCTCCTTATTCCCAGGGAAAACACTACAGAGGTGGCCGGGGACGTTGGGGACGCTTTAGTAAGGACGTCACTTTTAGCTCTGACTTGAAGTTTAAGTAGGAGTCAGCAGGTGGGCAGAGCTTAGGACCTTTCACACAGCAGGTCGCCAGACTGGGGAATGTGGGTCCCTGTGTTTCTCTAGAGAGTTTGGAGAGCTCTCAGGTGCGTGACACCCAGGAGCGGTGAGACAGGAAGGGAGGGAGGCAATCCCCTGCCCCAGGTGAGCCTTGGGACTGTGGGAAGCAGCCTGGAGCCACCAAAGAGGGGCGTGTGAAGGAGCGGCAAGGCCATACCTGAATGTAGAAAAATGATGAACCTGGGGGAGGGGTGGAGTAAGCGCCTGGTGGGCCATCCAAACACACCCTTTAAGCTGGAGGGGGCTGGGGCAGCTGGAGCACCACCTCCAGTCTGCCCAAGGACCTCCCCAGTGCTGCCCCGCCTCACCTGAGGCCACAGAAAGAAGCTTGCACGGGGGGAGGGGGGGGCAGTTAGGGAGTCGACTCTGTGTTACTGCGTGCACTCCTTGCCTGTGCCCCTTGGAAGGGAATAGGGAGGGTGGCTCAGACCACGCAGCTTACAGGGCCGGGCCGGAGCTCATCGTGAGGGTCAGCAGCGGCCTCCCCTCGGCAGCTCTCAGGCTGACCAGGCCGCCGCCCAAGGACACGTGAGGTGTTTGCTGAGGGAGTGGGTTCTAAAACGTGGTCTGGGAATTGGGAATGTGGTAGACACCAGTTCGTGGTGGTAGACTTGGTCTCAAGCCGGAGCGACCCCGAGGGACAAAGTGGAACTGCACCCCATCGAGTGTTCTGGGCTGTCACGCTGTGAAAGAAGCAGAGATGGCCAGGCCTTCCTCCCACAGACCCGCTGGCTGTGTAGCCAGGCACGTGACCAGGCGTCGCCAGGGAAGGAAAGAACCAAACTCCTGGCAGTGAGTCGCATCAGACCCAGTGGGTGGAGTAGTGGGTCGCTAACCTCACAGTCAGCAGTTCTGACCCATGAGCAGGCGCCCATGGGAGAAAGGAGGCATTCTGCTCCGGTGAAGAGCTAGTCTTGGAGACTCCCAGGGCAGTGCCACCCCGTCCCATAGAATCGCCAGTTTCCAAACCATTATGTTATCAGGGACTGTGTCATCCCCATAAGATTCAGCTATCGAGTTGTCAGTTATTTCCAATGATTTTTGTCATTCGGGTGGATTCAGAAAGTGTGTGTGTGTGTGTGTGTGTGTGTGTGTGTGTGTGTGTCTGTTGGGAACATACAGAAAAATGTGGCCATCCGTGCACTTCGAGTGGACTCCTTTTCTGAATCACTCCTTTCTCAGCGTCTGTCCCTCGCCCCCTGAAGGCTCGCACTAATCTTCCGGCTGACGCCAGGTCTGGCCGACCTTCTGGACTGGCTCGCTGTTTAGCTCTAAGAAGCCTTCTGGGGAGGAGCAGGGGTTAAGGAGAAAGGGCCGATGTTCATAGCACCCCAGACAATGGTGACCGCGCTTCCCAACATGGAAGCTTCATCCAGCCTTGAGGAGGCCCTCCACAGGCCCCGTCTGTCTCCACTCTCGGCCTCCCCTCCAGTGTCCCTGAACTCTAGGAGCCTGCCCATGCCCTCCCGTAGACTGAGCAGGGCACAGGGGCCTTTGGTGTCCCCACTGCCATCTGCCAATGCCCCTTTTGTCATGGCTTTGATTTCAGGTGCTGGCACAAATTCATTTGTGTTTCAGGATGTAGTGCTCTTTGTGGTCCTCTCGATTCTGTAGGAATTACGCTTCCATCTACACGGGCCCTTCCATCTTATTAGGCTCTCAGACCTCCGACGGCGTGAGGATGGTGTAGAGGCCACATACTAATGAGCAGGCGAAGCTCCGGAAGGAACCTTACAGCCCCAGTCCCAGACCCTTTCGTGCGACAGCCCCCAGCCCCAGTGCTCCTGGGGTGAGCACAACCCTCATCCTGCCCTAATCAGAGGGGATGTTTGTCTTGATTTCAACACTGGGTTCTACAACAGTAATGTCACCCTCCACGAATTCCCAGTTAAATCGGGAGGTCATTGCCCGGCGATGGCTGTGGCTGAGGATGCCAGCCGAGTTCTGCCGAGCTGCTCTGGAATGGCTGTCGGACACTCACGCAGTAGCCAGGGAGTGCCGGGAGAGGGCAAACCGGGCTGCCCTCGAGGCAGCCACTGGCAAGAGGGGTGGTTGGGCACTTGGCAGTGCCAATAGAGATGAGCTGGTGGTACAAACTGGTGGGACGAGTCATCTCCCAAGTCATTCCAAATCACACAGAAGACCTGAGAGACGCCCACCCCCCCCACCCCCACACACATAGAGGTGGTCCACACACAGCCTGGCGTGATCAACACACAGCCTGTCCAGAGTGTAAGTTCCGGAATGGGGAAGACAGCAGCACGCTCTGGAAGGAAGCTGTGAGGTGGTAGTGGTCATGGTGGTGTCAGTGATAAGCTATGGTGGTGATGGACGTGTTGGTGCTGGCTGTGGTGGTGGTGGTGTGGTCACGATGGGCTACACCGGTGGTGGTGGGTCCTTGATGATGGTGGAGGTGGGTGTGAGGCTGGCGTTGGCTATTTCCCCCTTTGACTTTTATCATAAAAGCCAAACTGTTCCTTGGGTTTCTCTTCGTGAAGTAAAAACCCGTGTCTGTGGGGAGTCAGGAGGAGAAGGGGGCGCTGCTTAACCAGGGCGTTCTCTTCCCACCCCCCACCCTCACCCCCTGCCTGGGAGTGAAGACAGGGAGCAGCCTGGGTGCCCGAAGAGGGCAGAGCGGGAGCCGCAGCGGCTGCTGTGGTGTGTGCACCTCAGACCTCATGAACGTCTCGCACTCCTAACTGTGGCCAAACTAGCTTCCTTAGACTCTGCAGAGAGGAGAGGTTTCTTCCCGCCCAGCTTTTCAGATCTCTTGTGCTACCCTGCGCATGTGGTGAGAGCACTGGGACTGGGGCTGCTCCATCCCCCCACTGATTTCTGCAGGGGCCTCCCTAGTGCCCACAGTATAAAACTAAAACAGAAACCTTGTTTAGCCAGCTCCACATGTTTACGGAGCAGCAAGCTGCCGACCCAGTTATCTGTGACGGACATAGGAGCCGCGCTTGGCAGGATTGGGATCTCCCCAGTATCCACGCAGCACAGCGTGCGAACGCTTGTGTGTGTGTGTGTTTCTTTCTTGGGCCCCGTGCTGCCCCAGAGGTGCCGACATGCACACAGAAAGGTGGGTCAGAGAAGTGTACACCGAGGGGCCCAGGCCACCTGCGCCCTGAGCTGCCCGCAGCCCCAGAAACCTGTGTGAGCAAACAGGTCAGTGTCACTCTGCAGAATGAGTTTGCTGGATGTCTTCATTTCCGCCCCACATCGTTGGCGGTGGCTCCGTCTGTGTGTGAGATCCTGGTGAACTCTCTGAAGAAGTGGGTGTGGCCCCAAAGTGAGCTGAGCCAGAGAGCCTCAGCAAAGTGCAACTGCACCCCAGAGGGTGTGTGCACGCCGTCTGGTTCCTTCGCTTCCTCTCCGGGTGCTGTAAGGCCCTGGACTGATGTTCTGCTGCACTCTGCGGTGTAAACTCGACCCTGAAGAACCTATTTCACTGTGTCTTCTAAGTTTGCTCTGCATCTCTGTGAAAACACTGAAAAAGACAGGAGAAGTTGCGGTGGTCCCTTTCCTGCGGAGCCTAGCACCCACCGCGCTTGGCATCTGGCTCAGTTCTTGTTTGCCTTTGAGGAGCCTGATTGCCCAGAGGGCTCCACGGTGGGGCCCTAGTGCTTCCATGCTGAAGCACTCAGCCGCTGGCTGACTGAGACGTCACTGCCAGTTACTGTGGGAGGGGACTGACCAGCGATCTGCTCCCATGAAGATGACTGCCTGGGATCTCCCTATGGGCAGCTGCGCTCGTCACGTGGGACAGCTGGGGGAGGGGCGGGGAAGGGGAGGCTGCACCTAGCACTCTGAATGTGTTTGCAAAGGGCAGAGAGAGAGATGGAGGGAGTGTAGCAGGCTGAGCGTGACACTGCCATCGGGCCTGCCTGGGCCCGTGACTGCTGGCAGAGCCGTCACACTCGCTGCCATCCAGTCCGCCCCGACGCTCAGCGCCCAGCTAGGACAGGGTGGAACGTCCCCTTTGGGTGCCCGAGCCTGGACTCTTTGACAGAAGCTCAAAGCTTCCTGGTAGATGTGGACTGCCGGGATGGTTATCGGCAGGTTGGAAAACACTTCAGAACATCTCTTTTGGAAAATACGGCCGGTTGTGTAATTAAGAGAGAGCCTTTTAAGCATCAGAAAACCTATCTTCTGAAAGGTACTGCTTTTGTTAGAAGAGGGTTACCTGTTTGGGACTGGTCAAAGCAGTTAACAGTTTGGTTTCGATTAATAGATTGATGGACCATTCCTGGAGTCACAAGGAGCCCTGGTGATGTAGTGGCTACCTGTTGGGCTGCTAACTGAACGGTCAGCAGTTGACACCACTGTGAGGCTGGATGGGAGGACCGTGGGCTTTCCACTCCTGTGAAGAGTTAAGCCTCAGACGCTCACAGGGCAGTTCTACCCTGTCCCGTAGGGTCACTGAGTCGGCGTGGACTTGATGTCTGTGAGTTTTTGTTTGGTTTTTTGGGGGAGTACCAGTTAATTCTACTAAACCTGATGCCTGGACAGTGTTGGGGATAATTGGAGGTTTTTCATTGGGAAATTCCTTAGAATTAAGTGAATAATATATAGAGGGCAACTTTTTTTCCCCTTGAGTCTTTCAAGAGAACAAACTTGGAAGGAATTGAGTGTCTGTTGAGTATTGATCAACTCTGCATTTCTCTGAAGTCATTCCGTTCTCCTGAGAACGTCTGTGAGCCCCCCCCCCCAGCCCCCCCCACCCCCCCGAGGAGATGATTCAGGCTGACTGCAGCCCGGCAGGGCAGACCAGAACTGGCCCAGAGGGCTCCCGGGGCTGGAATCTTCAGGAGAGCAGACAGCCCCACCCCTTGCTCCTGCCAAGCAGCTGGGGAGCCCAAACCCCCAACCTTTCTTTAAGAGACACCAAGTGCTTAGCCCACTGCACCGCTGGAACTGCCCTCAAGAAACCTGCTAGCCCTGTGTGTGATACATGAGGAGCCTGACACACGCTGACCCGTGGCCCTTGGCCCCTCCATGGCTGCCTCCTCCTCCATGCTGCCCCGGACCCAGCCCTTATGCCCTGTCTGGTCTGGTTTTCCTGTGGACCATGGTGGCAGTGAGTAAGAAAAGCCTTTCCCTCCACCCAGACAGAGTGCCGGCTCGTGCCCGCGCCTCGAGGGCCCTCCGTGCGTAGTCCAGTCCCCACGGTGTAAGGGCGCACGCGATCTGGGCAGGGTATGCCGGGGTGATGCATCCACCATCACTGTCGGTCCCCTCTGTCATGTTTTCAGGAGTGCATGAGATTTGTCACCGAGGAATTGTAGAATCACCGTAGTATGTGGAGACGGAGCCAGCAGGGAGATGGACTACATCATTTGGATTTAGCGCTGCCAGCTGCTTAATGGCGTCGAGAAGGCTAGCTGGGTCCTGTGATCAACCATTCAGAGTGGGGACAGATGCTGTGGGGAGCGGACAGACCTGAGACAGTGGTTCCCTCCTGAATGAACCCTGTGTGACAAGAGTATGAGAAAGAGGGCGGGGCTTCCACCCGCCCCCACCTGCCCGTTTACATGGCTCCTTCTGCAAGCGCACCTCCCTGCCTGGGAGCCCAGCTCGGAGCTCTCCACACCTTATCTGAGCTGCCTCCCTACTGGGCTGCACTCCACAGCCCCGAGGCTCCGAGCTCAGCCGCTGGTTGCCCTAAATAAAGCTCCTTCTTCGAAGAGGCTCGTGCTCAGGGTTGGCCTTCTCTGTGGTAAGCTGATGGCTTCAGAGGACGCTCTGAGGTTTAGGATTTGAAGTCGATGCCAGCGAACCGCTTTGGAGCTATCTCCAGCCTCCATGGCTCCAGAAACTGCAGTTCAGGAGGATCAGAGCCCCCTCCGGGAGGGAGACAGGGCTTCCTCCTGCTGTTAGGAGCTACAGTCTTGGGCCTCTCAGGGCCGCAGACATGATATGGCAGCGGGAAGGGCACGGGCTGGTGTGGCAGATGATACGGCCGGGGATCATGGACAGAATGTAGGATCCAGACGCAGCGGTCTCTTTGGGCTAGTTTCCACACACGGCCCGTTTATACTGAGAGTAGACCACACCCTCGACGCAGCCTCCTTTGGTCTCCGTGGCATCCAGGCCGTGACCAGATGGGGCGGTCTGGTCTGGTCTCCCCACAGCAGTGCGGCTGCTTCACAGAAGATCCCATCACAGCGCTGACTGCACGGTGTGAGAGCCCTTCGTGGGAGAATCCTGGCCCAGCCACGTTGACATAAAGCCTGATCATCCAGCAATAGGTGTCAGGGCTCTTTGGATAAATGACCTCGCCTTTGGGCTGGGGCGGACATTTGCGATATGGGCGCGGAGCATCCTGTAGCCCCAGAGTTGAGGTCGCCGAACAGAACCAACAACAGCGGCAGCCAATGGCTCTAGTCAGGCAAACCAGCGGGAGGAAGGGGGACAGGAAGCCTGAGCCCAGAGCTCGGAAGGCCATGGAGTGGGAGTGTGCTGGCCAGGCCTTCAGTAAAGCTCATGGGCACCGAGAGTAGCCAAGCAGGAGGGTGGCCGGGGCAGCTGGAGAAACCCCAGTGGAGTGCCAATGGATCCAGGCAATGTTGTGATGGGTGGGACCAGGCTCCTCGGGAGTTTTGCGGGGGGGCCTCTCAGCCCCTACTGCCAGTTCCGTCCAGCTCTTGATTTCATTTTCCTTCTGGAATCTGATGGAAGCCTGCTGGGCGCTCGCCCACCCCCACAGGGGGGAACGCTTTTCCTGTCAGTGCTTTGTACTACAGCCAAAGTCATAATAATAAAAATAAAATTTCAGTCCATGCTGCGATGACATGCCCTCATATGCCCATCCCCTGAGCCTGCCTTGGTCACCGCAGCTTCATACTGAAGCGCGTCTCTGATCCATGTTTCTGTGCTTCCTCGGTGTGCCACCGCGGCGTCCTGCGGTGCCCAGCTTAGTACCCGAGGCAGGCCGGGGCCTCGTCGGTCAACACAGGGCATCAGCCGTGAGAGGGAGGCTTCCACCCCACCTGGGGAGTTTCAAACAGTGGTGGGCATTCTTGCCTCGGCTCTTGAACGTCGAGTTTAGCGCCGCCGTCGGCCCACTGGGCTCCTGTTCTTTTTGTTCTGCCTGGTTGGCAGTCGAGCCCGTGACATGTGATAGGCGAACCCTTGTGCCCAGAATCCTTCCAGGAACAATTGGAAACCATTTGCTAGCCAACATGGTCCCACGAGGATGCTGGGCTGTCCGTCCCAAGTCACAGAGGACCTCCTGCCAGCCTCGAACCTTCCACGCCCACAGACAGTGCAGAGGGCTGTGAAATCCAGAGGGCAAATGCGTCTCTGGAAACACACACACACATATACACACACACCCCACCAAAGACATCTCGGTGCAGCAGACAGGAGGACCGGCCCTGAAACCCAAACCACGATCAGCCAACAGCCTGTGCTCAACTACTGCCAGAGGGCACCTCAGTGCTGATGGGTCAGGGAGCCAGCGCCAGAGCCCAGCAAGCCCGCCCCTGTGCTCAGAGTGGACCCAGGGGTTGGACTCGGCTCATCAGAAATAGAAATCCACGTCAGCAGGCTGACCACGCTGTCCTTGGCCCCAGCCTTGACCCGGATGTGGTTGGTGGCACTCAGCCTCAACATCCTTCCCAGTGTTTTCCTCGCCCTTCCCCCCTCATGTCTCTCTTCACCCCACCCCCTCTATAATATGGCACTGCCCATTCTACTTAGCACGTCTTTTCGTTCATCAGCTTGCTCTTCCTCACCCCCCCCCCCCGTCCGCCTTCTGTGGGGTCCTCCTGGGCTGTTTCCACACTTCACGCAGAGATGTACACCCAGACTCAAACCCACTGCCGGCAAGTGGATTCCAACCCCCACGGCTCTGTATAGAGCGTCCTGTAAAGACTGTAGGTCTCTACTCGGGCAGACAGCCGCATCTTCCTCCCACAGAGCGGTCACTGGCCAGGCCCGCCCCGCCTCGATCTCGGCCTGCTGAGCACTCCACTCTGGAGTCCAGCCTTCCTACTGACCTCTCTGGAGACGGGCATGCCTCTGTGTTGTTGAGCCTCTGAGGGGAACCGAAGGGGGGAGAGAAGGGATTCTGGGCACTTCCCGAGAGAGCGCATTTGCCGTTCACTGTTAAATAGGGACTTCCTAGCAGGAGTCCTTCTTGGACAGAAACCTTTGGCAGTGGCATCGTTCCTGCAAGATGGTGAAGACAGATGATCCTGGAGGATCCCGGAAGGTGGTGCCTGGCCTTGGGGGGTCCATCCCGTGCCTTTGACTCGAGGCACCTAACGGTCCTTCCCTCGTGGGGCCCGGCCTGGGGGTGGTTCACATAGTGGGGAGAAGAGGGGCAGGCACCAGCGCATTGCAGAGCTTTCTCTGTGCTGGCGTGGCGGTTTCGCCTGAAGTGAAGGTTTCGTGACGGTCATTCCAGCAGCAGCATTCTGAATAGTCTCCCAGACTCTGCTGCAAAATCTCTTCAGGCTCATGGTGCCCATATAGGACTGCTCCACGGGAGTTCCCCAGGCTGTCATCTCCCCGGAGCAGATCGCCTCATCTTCCTCCCTTGAAGCAGCCAGTGGGTTCGAACTGCTGACCCCTTGATTAGGCATACAGTGCTTAACCCCAGCACCACCAGAAATCCTTAAAAATAACCGGAAACCTAAACCCACAGCCAGCTGTGGATTCTCCCACTGATGCCGACCGATGGGCAGGCCAGTGCGGAGCATTGGCGGGAACTGGATTCATCCTCATCACTCATTTGCACCGTCAGGCTTGGCAGCAGTTGCGACCTCACCCCATGCGCACTCACAAAGCCGGCCGCTCCGTCCACGCATTCCTCCTCGCAGCATCTTTAGGAACCTCCTTTGCGGGCTCAGGTATTTCTAGAAGCTACGGCTCCCAAAGATGGAGCTGGCCGCCCAAGACTCCATGGCTGCTAAGTTGGAAGAACGGGATTCGACCTCACGAAAGCTGTCGTCTCAGCTCGGAGTGGTTAGCCGCTCTCCTGTGTGTGCTGTCTCCCTCAGACCGCAAGGAAGCAGGTCACACACACTGTGCTCTTCCCACCACCCCATAGCCTGTTAAGTGTGCAACAGCATGATCAGAAATGTAAAATACTCTGAGAACGCCTGACTGAGACACAGAGACACACGTGGGCACGTGCTATTGGGAAAATGGGGCCGAGAGACTTGATCCAAACAGGATTGCCATGAATGCTTTGTTTGCTTTAAAAAGTGGCATGTCTGAAACACAGCAAAACAAGCCAGCATTGAATGTGGAGGTATATGTCTGCATATGAGTGTGCACACACATCTATTTATCTGTGCAAAAGGGCTTCACATTTGCATGGGAGATTCCATTATCTTTTCATCTCAATTTTTATTTTGGAGTCAGGAAAACCCAGTGCTCTTCGTGTCATTAGCATTTCAGGCTGGGTTCTCGAGAAAAGCAAAACCAGTGATGCTTATGTAGGTGTATAAAATGAGGAGATTCTCTCCAGGAAACTGGCGCACAGAGCTGTAGGTGCTGGAAAGTTCAATCTGGTTCTGGTCCACAGGTTCAATGCTAAGCTGGAAGCTCTTCCTCAGCCACACAGCTGCTGGAGCCAACGGATCAAGCAGCAAGGAGACAGAGCTGGAAACCCACAGGCATGAGTGGGTGGGCGGATGTCCGAAGATTCAGGTCTGTGGCTGGCACGGTAGAACGAATCCACAATCAGCAGACTTAGAGCTCTCAGGTTCCACAGGCAACATGGCAGGCCATTGACAGCTCCCTGGGTCACCAGTCAGCATGGCAGGTTCAAGAAGCAGAGATCAGTGGGATCCAGACCACCAAGGAGTGAGCTGGTTTCCCTAAAGTGTCAACTTCCATTAAGATGAGGCCACATCCCTGAGGAAGTTGTATAAGGACTTGAGCAGGTTAAGGAGCCAGCACTACACTCTGTTTCTCCCAGGACTGCATGGCTGCTCACAGAAGGTGGTTTACGGATGGAGTTTATTACATTACCATAGATCACATGATGGGAGACTCCTGGCCCACCCAAGTTGATGTAAAAAAAAACCTAACCATCCCCATGTTTATTTTGCTTGCTTGCTTATTTTAAGCGGGAGTAAGGTGATACTTCAATGCAGTTTTGATTTGCATTTTCTAATGAATAATGCTAAAAGAAGAGATTTTAAGCACTTACTGATGAATATCCAAGAGGAACCCTTCGTGTGGATTACCACGCAGTGTAAAGGAGAGAGCAGGAGCATTGCGGCCCTTGGATTTCTGGTGCCAGCAGAGAATATTGAAAGCACCTGGGAGTGCCGGAGGAACAAGCAAACCTGTTGTGGAAGAATGGCAAGCAGAACCATCCTGAGAAGCAAAGACGTGGGACTCATTATCAGGAAAGACAAGCCCCGGAGAAGGGCGCCATGCTTGGCAAAGCAGATGGTCAGTCAGAAGAGGAAGCCCGCCCTCCAGGAGATGGCGGACCCAGGGGCTGCAGGGGGGTGCAGCGGGTTCACGTGACATCTGTGAAGGTGGCGCAGGAGCCGGGGGTGTTTCCTTCTGTCGGGCGCAGGGTTGCTGGGTCGGGTCTGACTGGAGGGCAGTCAGAACAGCCCTGTGGGCTGGGAGAATAGCTCTTGTAGCTCCCTGTCCACAAGATGGACCGCAGGTTTAAACCCTCAGCGTTACCGCGAAGGAAGAGGCAGCCCAGCCGAGAAGGGAGCGCACCCCAGGGCCCCAGACACACCTCATGACACCCCCAGGTCTGGTCCATGCCTGCCCACTTGGGGGTAGGTACTTAACCTCCTGGGGCTGCCTTTTTCCTTTATCTAAGGGGATTAGACTCCCGTCCACGTCACAGACGTAGGAGCTCAAGGATGCTTCAGCGACGATGCCAAGCTGCCTTCCCTGCCTCAGCTAGCTGTGCTGTCACTGACCGGAGGTGACTCTGCCGTCTGACCCCCACCCTCCTTTCTTTCTCCTCTTCCTCCTCCTCCCTCTCTGCCTCCTCAGGCCCTGACAGAGCAGCCCCCTCCTCCTCGTGCCTCCTAGGGAGCTCCCTGTGAGCAGGGCCCGCGCTGCACTTCGCTTCTCCGCCCCCTGCGCCGTCCTGCACACACCTGCCCCTCCACAAACCTTTCCCTAAAGCCTGAGTGCCGCTCGCTGCTTGATTTGGCCGAGTCTCTTCACCACTCCGAAGGTTCTCGGTGCCCTCGGCACTCAGAGCTGGAGGTGAGGGTTGGGAGGCTGCTTCCTGTCGTCCTATGTCCGTTAACGCCCTGCTGCCTTGCCTGGGCAGGGGGTTTTCAGCGGTCCTGGGGTAACCCATTCGGCCGATGCTTTTAACACATGGCCTGGGCCCTCCTGTCTGGGGCTGCATGCGTCTCGCCATGAAGAGGCCATCCGATCCATTGCCTGCAGAGCTGACGTGCTCAGTCCCCCGGGAGGAGATGGACAGTGGACAGAACCAATGAGGCCTTTTGTGTGAGAGAGACAGAAACGAACAGGACGAGGCTCACGAGGGTTGTCTGGCAGAAGAACGGCTAAGTTGGCCCGAGGGCCCGGAGTGTGTGTGTGTGTGTGTGTGTGTGTGTCTTTGGGGGGACTTAGTCCCACATGACAGTTTGGCTCTTGACCCTGCTGGGGTGGGACATGGGCGGGGACCTGGTGCCCTCCAGTTCTGGGGGCTGTCTGGTGCCCTACCTTGAAAGGGGGACTGAGCAATCCCAGGAGAGCTAGGAGGCCTTGGCCCCTCCCCCTGACCACAGAGCTGGAGCGTGGAGAGGGCTGGAGGTCAGGGGAGAAGCCTCAGTGTCCCCTCTTCCTCTACAGGGGGAGGGGCTTCTTCTCCTGAAGGTGCCGGCTACGGGATTGTCTTGCCTATTGGAACTGCTAGAAGTTCTGTCCCCAAAGGAAGAGGTAGTTGACTCTCTCTTCTGCTCCGCCGTATGTTGGGCTGTTAGTTTATCCTTGGGAAATAGGACGTGTCTATGGTTAATAGACATTTGAGGTTCTCGGAATGAAATGCCGAGAAAGCAATTCGGCTGGAACTGACAGGGCTGAGCTCGGGTCTCAGCTGCTCGCCCGTCTCGGCTCGGTGACAGCCGTGCAGTAAATCATCAGAACCGGTGGAATGATAGCAAATGTCAGCATCAGGTTTTCACTTGTCACCGCTCGGATGGCCTTATCGCCAAACTATTGCCAGGCAAAATTATGCTACCTTGTATCCTCCGGTTTGTTGGAGAACGTCTTTGCCCTCTGTTCTATTTATTTTATTTGATTTATTTTTAACATGCTGGGCTGTGCCCGACAGCTTCCCAGACGGGTCCAGACTACGGCTTGTGGTGCTGCGGCACAGCCCGGTTCTCAAGGAGGCCAAGCTGGGCTCAAAAGTGGTTGGTGGGCTTGGTCCTGCGGGCCACATGGCACGGCAGGGAGGGCACTGGCGTGTCTCGGTGCATGCGTGCCACCCGTGGGTTTCAGAGCCCCTCGGCGTTTGTCCTAACGCTGTATCATCTTTTCTGTGTGTGTGTGTGTTGTTGCGGTTGTTTTGTCTTGGACACAGCGGTACTGATTACTACGATTACGGGCACGGACTCAGCGAGGAGACCTACGATCCCTACGGTGAGTGGAGTGACGGCCACAGGAAGACCCCCAGCTCCTCAGCGGAAGGAGATTGCCACAAAGCCACGCTGCTGGCCCTGAGCTGTGAGCCCTGAGCCAGCCGTGTCCTAGCTGCGCCCCGGGCTCCCTCACCATGGACATGTGATGTTTCAGGACTGCGGGAGGCTCTGGGGAAGCCACATGGATCAGATCCTGGAGGTAGATGTCCTGTGGGGACTGGTGGCCGCTAGAGGAGCCCACCAGCCTGGAGGCACTGTCAGCCGGGGCCTCGGCAAGCTGTTGCCTTCGCGTTCTCACAGTCAAGGGGAGCGGAGCCGTGAGGGCCTCGCTCCAAAGCAGCTCCCTGACCCTCACGTTGATGTTTTCCTTCATCCCCTGCACACCTACATCGGGGCTGTTTAGCGGAGGAGACATAAGCCCCTGTGCCTGGTCAGAGGACTAGCTGGGTGACAGCTCATCTGGTTGGCTCCCAGGGAGCGGTGGAGGAGCCAGGGATCCTGCCAGAGGCTCAGCACAGAAAGGATGACACACTTACTTAAAAGGCGCCATGGAAGGAGCGCCTCATGGCAGGGAGCTTCTCTGCTTCCGTGTCCAGTGGAACTGAAGGGCCACTTCCTAGCATGCCTGCCTTTGGCAGTGCATTTTGTCTGTTGTATCACCTGCCCAAAGCCACGCTGACTGACCACACTGGGCTGCTCTCCCTCTCTCTCTTTCCCTTCCCATTGTTGTTCAGTGGTAGCCAACACTTAAAAGAACATGGGTTTATGAATGCTGTCTGCTGAAATCGATGCAGGTTAACTCGGGGAGTGACGTCGATTGCATGTTTGCATCCAGAGAAAGAGGTCATTTTAAGCGTTTCTTCCCTTCACTGCTTTTTAAATTGGTCTCTGTGGGCGCATGGCTTTGAAATTGCTGCCAGTTGCAGCAGAGCTGGTAACTGTGTGTTGCCAGGGTCTTGCAGGTAAACTCCGGGGGTGGGGCAGACGGTGTTCTAGGGTGGGGACAGGAGTTTGATTTCAGGAGCTGGAGATGTGAGTGTGGTCTGGCCTTCCGTGCCATTGGCCTGTCAAGCCCAGACTTGTGCTGACCCAGCTCCACTTCCACGTTGTCTTTCCATGAACGGGCCATGAGTTGGGGTGAGGATGCCCTACTCCTCCTGGCTGCCCAGCCCCTCAGTACCCTCCCAGTGCTCTCTTCTGGGCCTTCACAGCTTCTTGGTCTCCCCCTCCTCATTGTCCACCCTCGGTCGCCTTCGCCAGCCCTTGCCTCTGCTGCTTCCCGTCCATGTGTTTAGCCTGCTGGCTTCCCAGGAGTCTGCTCCATGGGTCAGCGAGAGCAGGCCCAAGGCCTGGCCCAGAGGAACGGTCACCACCGAACTCCGAAGAGGGTGTGGACGGGTGTTGCCAGTGCAGCTACCATTTTCCAGGGCGGGTGGGAGTATTTTAAGCAAATCCCCTCGTGCGGTGGGGGTTTGGTTTTGCATTTCACCGCACGGGGACATGCCGTCTAACCAGGAGCTGAGTTGGACCTCAGGCTAAGGGAGACTCGTCCGGCGCAGGATCTCACTGTGGCCCCTCTCGTCGTTGTAGGGCAAGAGGAGTGGCCGGACGCCAGACACAAGGCTCCTTCATCGAGGACCACGAAGGGGGCCTTCCGAGAGCAGCCATACGGCAGATACTGACTGTACGGGCTTGTGAGATAGCCAGTCTCCTCCAGCCATGTATCCTATTCAAAGTAATTGTTTTCTATGAGCAACCCTTTTTAATAAGATGCGAGTGGATGAAACTTAAAAACTACTTTGCTGAACCGTCAACTGGGCAGAAAAGGGGGGGAAAGGACATGTAAAAATGTTGTTATTTCTAGTCTGTATATGAAAAATAGGTCATCAAAAGTACAAAAATAACTTTGATTAACTAGTGTTAAAACCAACCACAAATAGGTTGACTAAATATGTTAATCCGTTCTTTTAACATAAGCCTCACCTTTCCTGGTAAAGGCTCCCACAGGACTGAGCTCTTTTATCGTTCAGCCCTATGCTAGTCGTTGGACGTTTTTTGGCTTTGTTTTGTTTTTTTTTTGCTTTGTTTCCGTTTTTTTAATTTTTCCTCTCGCCAACATGCGTAAAAAGGGAAGCCAACTACAAGTGCAAATAATGTGATATTCTTTTGTAACTCCAGTCTTGAAATGTTCTGTAGTGTTAAGCAAAGCGACCTCTTGCTTGATACTAAATAAACTTTTGAAAGAAATCACTTGTGTGTGAGCTAACAGTTTCATGTTTTTCTTATTTAAAAAGGCCTTTATAAATAGCTGTAAACAGGGCAGAGCAACCATTTAACAACGCTGTCAAAAAACAAAAAGAAAGAAAGAAAGAAAAAAGGGTCACACTAAACCTTGTACAGCCTATTGTTTTCTAAAAAAACTGGTCTAAAAATTAAATGTGCCGTCCTGTACTCACCTCACCGTAGAAGTAGATGCCGGTTAAAGACGCCAAATGGAATCCGCTGCTGCGCAGGGTGGCGAGTTAAGATTCCGCCGCCAAGCCCCCTCCATCCCGTTTAAAACAAAGCAAAACGGTCTTAAAATAACGACTGGATTTTCTGCAAAAACAAAAAACACCAAAAAAAATCCACCTGTGGTCCATTTTCACCTTGTCGAGCGTTTTTCCACTAGTGCCACTTTGGAATTTTTATGAGGATTTTGGTACCTAGTGAACCTCCTCGCTCCGTGCTGGACGCCATGAGCACAGAGCTGTCAAAGACACTCTGAGGCCGGCCCTCTCACTCGCCAGGCGGAGGACGTTGTAACCCTAAAAACGGTCTTCATTTTCAAAGGTAAATAAAGCAAATAAGACTTTAATCTCACTTAATTTATTCTTAATATCACTAATAAAAACCAGGGCGCGCGCTGACCACGGAGAAACCAGAGTTTTCCTTCTCATTTGGCCGCTAGAGAGAGGGATTTTTGACGCGCACCTAAATTCTCATTTTAAAAAGCTTAATTTGCTTCTGTAACTTAAAAAAGGCCTTAGTTTAGACAGTTTAATTGGGGCCACTTCTTCCCTGTTAAACAGACGTAAAACCTCATAATTAGCTGTTGGTAATACGTTATCTGGTGATAAATGTCAGTAATTGAGGGCACTTCTTAAAATGGACAGCTATCTGATGTTACAGTTACCCTTTAATCATGTGGCTTGATTTCTCTTTGTAACTGTAGCCTGTGTGAAATGTGGCTTTTTCTTTGTTTCCTTTTCTGTATTTCCCGGAGGCTGTCTTCTCTGAGTAAACGGGTCTTTTCTCTCACTAGGCAACGTCAGCCATCTTGGAATGTCAAAGGAACGGGTACCCACCCGAGCAAACCAAGGTAAGCCTGGCCCCTTTGTGCCAACCACCCTGCCCGGGGGGCTCTGGGTGGTGAGGGGGCTCCCATGCTTCTCTAAGACAGCCTGGGCGTCTCCCAGGATGGTCCCCAGCTGCCAGCCCCTGTGATCGAGGCCAATTAGCTGGCCCTCTGCCCCCTTGTCCCCGCCCCCCAATCACGGAATGCCCAGTGTGGACACCAGTCCGATGCCACCAGCTGGCCTCAGAGGGACGGGCCCTGAAGTAGACGGTTTGCTTCTGCGAAACTGGAGCGGGTTTAGGCAGTGACATGAAAGAAAAAACATTTTCCAGATTGCTTAGGAAAATGACGTGTGGCCCAGGTTGCATCCTGTAAGAACCCTCCGGGCCTTCTCTCTCCATTGGGCTGCTAACTGCAAGGCCGGCAGTGTGAAACCACCAGGCGCTCCTCGGAAGGCAGAGCAGGCTGCCTGCTCCCGTAAAGAGTTACCAGGCTAGAAAACCCGCAGGGACCACTTGACCCTGTCTTAGAGGGTCGCTGTGAGTCGGCATCGACTCCATGACAGTGAGCTGTGAGAAGACAGGTGGACAAATCCCAAGCCAAGCCCACTGCCATCAAGTGGAGGGTCTCCAAGGCTGGAAATCTTAGCAGGACAGCAGCCTCACCTTGCTCCGCGGAGTAGGCTACTGTTTACCTGACAGCACCCCCAGGCCTCCGAGAATGTCAGGTTTCTGGATGCTTTTCTTGAGCTGTTGCTTCCCAGTTGGGGAAGAACTCACAGGGCAGAAGCACGAGGAGCGGGGCACGTACGAGAGCTAAGTTTTGCTAGTGGGCCCTCACAGACAGGAAGGGGCCACCGGGGGAAGGTGCAGAGAGGCAGGTGGTTATAGAGCACCGATCCTTCGTGCCCCTCCTCCCACCCCTCTCGGAGGGCCTGCTCTGGGTAGGCGGGCACTTTGTGCAGATGCTCCGCTGTTGCGGGTACCTTGAGATGGAAGTGGTTCCTACCCCGCCCGGTCTTCCGAACCCCTCTAGCGCATGCCTGTTCTCATGGAAACCGCCCTTGCCTTAAGGCTGGTCTCTGGGCCTCTGCTTTGCTGGTCCTTGCTGATTAGTGGGTCTTTAAGGGACCACCCCACTTCCCCTAAGCTTCCAGTTTAACAGACAGGCAGGCAGAAAATATGCATCATCTAGTTACTGGATTTGAGACAGCTTCAAGGCGCTGCAGGAGATTTTTCATTATCTTTTCATTCCATTTCTCCACGAGTCCTCTGAAGGCCCCTCACTTGTATATTCCCCCCTATGTCTATGTGTATGATTTCTCTTCTTCATATACAAAAACTACCATTCTCCCCGCCCCTAAATTCTCCAAGAAGTGAGGAGTTTGAATTTTGTGTATTTTTCTGCACGCCAGGGCTGTGTGAAACAAATTACAGGCAGCCCCTTATTTAGGACCCCCGCACACTTGCCCTTGAATGCGATGTGCATTTGTCCTCACGTTGAAATGCCTGAACCAGCCCTGAGTGGCAGCGGTTTCCCTGTCACCGTCACCGTCCCTGGCTGCGCGGGGAGCGCTTGAAGCACTGCACCACACCCACGGCCTTGGAGTCCACTCCGGCCCCTGCCACCCACCCGAGGGTGTCTGGGCCCGGGAACCTTAACGGTAGCAGACAGCCTCATCTTTCTCCTGGACGTCTGAACGGCCAGCTTTGCGGGTGTTGAGCAGCTGAATGCCTAACCCACATCACCTGCAGGGCTCCTTACTTGCGTGGCGGCGTAGTGGCTGTGTGTCAGGCTGCCAACCGCTTGCCGGCAGTTCAAAACCAAGGAGCGCTGCACTGGCGAATGATGTGGCTTCCTGCTCCCTGTAGAGCATCGCAGTCTCACAAACCCACCGTGGGCTGTCCTGCAGCTTCACCCCGTCCTGTCCGTTTGCTTGGAGTCTGCTTCGACTTGAGGTTGATTGATTGGAGGGCGGGAGCTGGGAGGGGGCGTGTAGTTAGGACTAAATAAGAACCAAATGTAAAAACCTCAGCCGGCTTACAATTCTGACAAAAACAAGCGGAGGGACAGAGCCCAAGAACGCGCCTGCCTTCCTTTTGAAAGGGTAAATATGCAAGGTGTTTGTACATTATTTCCTAACTGAACGGACTCTAAGGGGCTGGGAAGGAAGGTTCCGTTCATGTGACCTCATTCTCAGAGGCTGATTTTTATCTCCAAAGATCGGTGTCACTGCCACCTAGTCTATTCCGACTCAACTGAACCCTTAGGACACACAGTAGAACTGCCCCTGTTGGTTTCTGAGACTCTCAACCTTTACAGGCATAAAAGCTTCATTTGTTCTCTTGTGGAGTGCTTGGTGGATTTGAACTGCAGCCTGACAGGTGACCCACTGAGCCACTAGGGCTCTCTTTGCTTGGTCCCTGACCACCTAGGGATGAGCTCCTTCTGCGTGTGTTTGTATTTGAAGCCACCTGCTGCCCCGCCTTCCTCAGTCCAAGGACTGTGGTCCTTCACTCTGGTGTGGTTGTCGTCGTGGGAACTGGGTGCGATCATGTGCGCATGCCCCGTTCTGTGCTGCTGTCTGGTGCTCCTGAGTAGTTCAAACTAGCCTGTGACTGTCACACTGCCCACAGGCCCGAGTTCATCCTCTCGGTTTTTCTGCCCCCTTTCCTGCGGAGAAAGGGAGTGGAGAGGCGTTGACTGTCCACAGAACGTCAGCTCTGTGTCCTGTCGTTCCAAGGAATGAATGCCCCCGAGGCGTTGGCATGCTCCTCAAAGATGCTCCCAAGGTGGCACCGTGACTAATTACCCAGCAGCCAACCACACGGTCGGCAGTCCCAACCCACCAGCCCCTCTGCGGGAGGAGGACAGGCCGTCTGCTTCCGTCAAGGTGGCAGGCAGCCTTGGTGGAAACCCTTCAAGGCAGTTCTAGCCTGTCCTCTGGTATTCCGGCTTGGGTTTTCCCAGGGTGGAATTCACTCGCTTTCTCATTTGGCAAATGTGTCCTGAGCGCCAGGTCCGTACCATATACCGCCATGGGGTAGGGGGAGCGGCACCAGGAATGCAAAGACCCTTGAGACACAGGCCCTCCTGCTCAATGGGGTCCAGAGACAAAACTGGTCTCTGGGGGCCCATCCCCCATTGTCCACAGAAACCACAGCTCCCCGTGAAGACGGCCACAGCCCCTCTACCTGCTGGAGTGGCATGGGTGCCTTACGTGTTAGCTCACTATCTCAGGATGGGCATCCAATGACTTAAGCGTTGGTGCCAAGTTGCCATGATGACCACGTGTCCTGTATCTGGTCCTGTGCTTACCGCTCTCCAACTGTCAGAGTGGCCATTCCCACCTAACAAAGGATGACGGCACGTGGGTATCCGGCAGTGCCAAGTTCACACAACTTGTTAAAGCGGTGGAGCGGAGATTTTAACCGTCTACTGAGTCCACCCAGGGTGTTTGAACACGGCCACGTTGTTCCGCCGCCACTTCCCCATACCCGCAGCAGTGCCGGCCCTTCATTGGACTAAAGGCTAAACCCTGTGCTGCTCTGTTGCCCTCGGAGCGGCATGCAACACTGAGCAATGGCTAGACGCTATCCTTGGCAACACCCGGCCCGCCTCCCTGCCTCTGCCTATCCCTTCTACCCCAGATTCCTTCTTAGAGATGCCTGAGTCTTTGTTCAGGTTGTCAGCCATCTCCAGCGTATCTTTCTTCCAAATCAAACCAGTTCTCGATGATCGCCCAGCTCCTCGTGGCTTCAGTGGGTTCTGCTGCAGACTGTCGGTCTACGGGGATCAGAGATCTCCCTGCCCTCGAAGCTGCCTCCGGGGCCGGTGGGCAAGAGGAGCCTCCTTGTGCCGCTGTGACAGACACACGAGGGGGTTTGGAGGCAGGTGGTTAGAGGCAGGGAAGCTGCCTGTGGAGCTGTCTTGAAGGGCCAGCAGGAGGCAAGCTCGGTGCCAGGGTATGCCCGGGAGCGGCCACACGCCAGCCCTTGATCAGCCCTGTGGCCTGGGACATGCTACTTAGGTGGCCTCCCAGCACTGCAGTGAAAAATCTCACAAGTGACTAGAGAGGATAAATATTAGGGGCCTTTGGCAGGCTGAGATGGCACCCTACATGCTAGAGAGGCAGGGAGAGGCTAGACCCCAGGGGGCACCATGTAGATAGCTGGGAGCCCCTCGAGAAGAACGTGCCTGGGCCTGGGGATGGAGGGAGGGAGCATAGTGCTGGCCACTCTGCCCGGCATCCCAGGTTGGGACGTTGACTTCAAATTGAAGACGGCAGAGCAGTGCCATGTACGGTCTTGTTGTGGTTTTGCCGGCAAGAGATTCCAACTCATGGTGACCCTGGGGAGGCCAAGGAGAACTGCCCCATAGCATTTTCCGGGCTGTCACCGACCTCCAGGTCTTGTCTGCCACACCATGGAGCGCCCACACACCCTCCCTGGACCACCGGGGTTCCTCTCAACTGTGCGAAGCGCATCAAAGCAAATGCTCTGGTTTCTTAGTTAATAAAAAGGAGCTTTTTAAAAAAGAAAGAAGTTCTCTTCCATGTTGAGAATGTGTCCACTGTGCAGGGTTGAGATAGTAGACTTCCCCGGGCCCGGGGAGGGAGCCTGTCGGAAACCCCACCCATGAGCGAAGCCACGGATGGGATTCTCTCCACCACTGCTACCACCAGGTCCTTTGCCCTGCACTGATCCCTGCTTCCTCACTGCAAATTCCCCGCCGCCCGCCCCCCAGCATGCCCACCCAGCAGAGTGCCCAAGAATGGGTCCCTGGTGTGGTTTTCAATCTGGGTCTTCCTCTTTGTTTCAGGAACCTCCCTGTCCTCCACAGCTGACTCACCAATGTGCCTCGTCAGGAACTTGAACGTCCCCCACGTGTTTGTGGGTTTGTTGCTTTTTTACATTTGAAGTACACAGCTTTGTGTTCCGTGGAGTGTTTTCTCCCGGGACGCCTGTTACAGAGAAACAGGAAGCCAGAAGAAGTGGGAGAGAGTCTTGCTCCCTTGTCTCTGGGCAGACAGCACCGATCAAGAGCGATGTGTGTCCTCCTCAATAAAGGTGTCGTTTGATTCTCTCTGCCCCTCCCCTGAGCATGGCAAAGCCAGTCCGGATGCTGCACCCACCCCACGAGCAAGACGCGGGCCTGGCCGGCTGCTGCGGCTCCCTGCCAGATGCCCAGATGGGGAGACGAGATGGCGGGGGATGGTCGCCCTCCCTGTTACTGACCAGCAGACCAATAGAGCTGAGCGAGCTCACATGATCGCGCCAGGCCAAACCCGATGTCACACAGCGGGCTCATTGTCAAGGCTGCAGAGGGGAGCTGACAGCCTCGGCCCCTACTTGCTAGGCTGTCCCCTGAAGTCTGTGAGGGGTCATGGAGGTCACAGCCCCCATGGACAGTGTGCTTCTGCTCCATGGTCTGCAGGCACCTGGTGATGGTAGTTCAGCATGCCCTGAGGGCGTGTTCAGCTCCTGTGAGAAGCTTTCAGGAACATTCCTGGGCATTGTTAAATCTGCCCAACCTCAAAGACACATCAGTTCCCCAAGGCTCACACCACCTCTAGAGGGTCGTGCTAGCTGCAGCATCACGTCTGGATTGTTAGCTTTCTCTTACCTGGGATGCATCCTGAAAGCCCCTTTCTCTGCCACTGCAGTTTATTCCTCAAGTTTTGTTAGCAGCACTTGCCCCAGGAGACCCTGTGGGCCCCAGAGGGAGCCGCGCCACCGTGCAGGAGAGGAGGGGTGCTAGGACCCAACTAGGTAGACTCGGGAAGGTGGGGGCCCAACTCTGTGCAAACGGGCTTTAGACATCAGCTAGATAATTCCACGTGGAAGCAAGCACGTGTCGCCAACACAGATGGTAACCCATGTGGATTGAAACTCCCAGGGGTCTCCTGCTGCCCCCTTGGCCTCACCCTTCAAGCCTTACCTTGGGCCTCCTCGTGTCGGTGCCTGCACCCATATTTCAAGGAACCCACAGTCCCTGAGCTCCTCTGTGCTGGGCCCTGGAGGAGGGGCAGAGCGCAACGGGAGGGAGTCTGCTGAGGGCTTCACAGATGGAATGAATGGGTCATGAGAATGCCCAATGGGCTTGTTGAAGCCCGTCTATTTCAGCAGAAGGAGAAGAGCCACCCACAGCACGCACTGACATGAAGGAACCTGCACTGTTAGCAGAAGCCCGGGGATGGGAAGGCTGGCCAGGTGTCATCTGAGCAGCAGAGGAAAATGAGGGCATTTTAACAACATGGAGTGACAGGAATCGGAATTGACTCGATGGTAGTGAGTTTGTAAAGAAGGGACGACGCGCTGGTAATCATGTGCAAGTGCAAAGGTGCCACCAAGGTGGTGGCATGTTCCAGGTGCTGGAGAAAGCCTGGTCTGGGTGAGAGAGTAGAGGCAGGAACCAGGGGCAAAGGAGAATGATGAAATCGGAGGGGACTGGGGCCAGAGCACCTAAGCCGACCTTTGTGGTTTGATTGAAGTAATGAATGCAGGAGGAGGGGTGTTAAGCACAGGAGAGCAGTGCTGACTGCATCGGGATCATTGGTCGCCATATTGACAGGAGACCATCCGGGGCACAATGGTATTGGAAGGATGTGGCTATGATCCAATTGAGAGCGAGGTTGTATGCTCCAGGAAGGCAGCCGTGGGAATTGGCTGGGCTGAAGATGTCCTGGGGTTGTCAAGCCACTGGGACTCGGTGCCCAGATTGGATGTGAGGTGCAGGAAAGGAAGTCAGGTGATGCAAGGTGTGTTAGTCTGGGTACATTAGAGAAACAAATCCACAGAAACTCAGATGTATGTTTTCTATAAAGGGTAAGTGCACATCAACAACACATCACAACCCAGTGCTACGCAAGTCCAACACTAACTCGTATGTCTGACACCAATCTGCAGTCCTTCCATCTCACAAAACACTATGACGCCGACTGCAGGAGGAAAGACGAATCAGCGTGTAAGCATCTCAGCGCTGCCAGGGGTCTCAACATGGCTGCTCCAGCATCCAGGGCTGCACCGGGGTAGGTCCATGTAGCTTCTTAGGGATGTCTTGCAGAAAATGAGCCTTGCCAGCTGAAGCAGGGAACTGGCTAAGGCAGCTGCACCCTGGTCCGACCACCACAAAGCAAGAGACGTGAGAAATAGAAAGGCAAGGCTCAGTGAGCCATTTATCCCTCCACCTTTCAAGTAACCCCACGTGTATATCAGCCAGGTTGGCGCAGTAAACTGTCTCATGGGTTTGGGTCTAGCACCATTGGAAAGGCAGAATGCCCATTTTCAAAGTCAGAAAGATGGTAGGAGGAGCAGGTGTGTCGAAGGGGGAGGTACACATCCGGAGCTTAACTCCCAGGTGCCAAGAGAAAACGGAGTCACTGGAGGGCAAAAGTGTGCAAAGCTGTCCTGTGAAGGGAGAGATTCACGGGAGCCATCGCGGAGACATTGGTGAGATTAGGAGAAAGGAGCCAAGGTGACCAAGGAGGAGCTGCTGGTGAAGTAGGAAGAGGACAGGGGACCCGACCGTCTGCTGCACATTGGTCCAGCAGCAAGATGAGGGCTGACCACTGGATATGGGCCATAGCAGCAGGGAAACCCTGCAGTCCCTTCCTGGAGTGAAGGGAGCAGATTGGACAAGTTGATGGAGCAGAATTGGTATAGTCAACCCTTGCATGTTTCTGTAAAGTGTTCATGGAGAGGGGTGGAGAGGTGAGATGGGAAAAAATGAAAACACGGGGCAGAAAGGTGATTGCTGGAGAGGCAATAGCATAGTCAAAGCCCACACAGGCGATGCAGCTGTGGATAAAGGCAATGTAGGTTATACTTCAAATCGATGGCTTCTGATGTGGTCCCTAGGTGTCTCCAAGCAGTGTTGTAACATAGTCATTAATTGCTGCCCGCCCGCCTGCCCGCCATGATGAAGCCCTTAAGGGTGGCCCACAGCCTTCAGGCCCAGGATAAGTTGATACCTGGGCTTAGCACACTAGCCCCCTTGAGACCTCTGACTGACCTCCAACCCCCACCGTGGTGAATATCAGCTACTTCTAACATCTGTACCATTGTTGTCTCACGGTCGTCTCAAGTTGAGCTTTTCCTGGTTTTCAGTATGATGGGTGATTTTTTTATTGCAGTGTGGACATTTTGCCTCTATTGGTTATAAGACATTGGCTGTTTAGTTCTGTTTGGGCTGGTCTTTTCAAACATTGTGCAGGTGGGAAAGAGTTACTAGGTGGTCCCCCACTTGGTCTGTGTTGACAAGAAGGAAGGCTCAAGGGTCTCCTGGTGACTGTGGGCACGAGAGGCTCAGCCCTCCCTAGGTCTCTGCCCTTAGCATCCTGGCTCCAGCAGCATTAGGTAGCAGGTGGTGAGACACTGGCCCAAGTCCTGACTCAGCACTGAGCCACCACTGCAGTGGAATAGGAGTGGGGCACCCGGCGACCACTAGGTCGTCTCCACCAGGACTTTGGGAGTTGCATGAAGCTCTGAACGGAATGGATCTTCCTCTCTTTACTGTCTTCACACCTATGTGCAGTGCTGTTTCTGCCTGCTTCACCTCTCTGCTCTCTCTGACCCAGGGCTTCCCGACTTTGGGATTACAGGATAGGTTTTACAAACGTGTGTGTGTGTGTGTGTGTGTGTGTGTGTGTGTGTCCACAGCCCATGGGTGAATAGAGGAGACTCAGCTGCCCCCTATGACCCATTCACAGCACAGCCATTGGAAGCTCCAAAACTCTTGTCAACAAATGCCAGCCCTATAAGACAGCCCCAGAAACTCCCAGTAACCACCACACACCTCTGCATCTGATGAGAGTCAGGTTTTCATCACCGACCGCCAACCTGGGCCTCCACCCCTGGGCTCTGTCCCGAGGGCAGGAGCCAGGCCTCCGAAGCTGTGTGTCCCCCAGCTCTTCATCCAGGGCCTAGCCAGCAAGTGCTCACTAAACACGACCCGCGGGAGTCACTGGCCCAGTACAGAGAGCACCCTGCTCTGGGAGGTCACTCGCCTTTCACGGTGGGGAGGAAGCTAGGAGGATGAGGAGGTCCTCATCCTAGAAGAAGAAGCACACAGCCTGTGGATCTAGCGTGCCACGTCCCCCAGCAGAGTCCATTTCTGCTGCTCTGAGAGCGGGCTCCCTCCCTGACAGCCTCCTTGTTATCACCAGCTGCTTCAGCAGTCAGGCTGGAGCAACGCTTCCAGGGTTTGATCGCAGAGCATCTGAGCCACTTCCTCTGGTTTTAAAAATAACCACTGAGAGCGTCTTTAAATCTGTCAAACTCTGGGGCTACCTTTTTAAAGCCATGTCTCCATGGGGTTGTCAACATGGAAGTCTCCATGAAGCCTAAAGATTCCCTCCTTCCTGGGAACCAGAGATCCTGCCCTTCAGTAGGACCAGAGCCTTCTTTCTGCACACTGGCCCAGGTGACATGGTATGGCAGAGCCCATTGGAAGCACTGGCAAAACGATGCTTTGGGCATGGGACACTCGCCTGGCCAGTTTCTCGGTCAGTAGTGACATGGGCACGGTTTTGTCCGCTGTGGGCCTTGTGCTGGGATCCACCTCTAACCTTGCCTGCAGGCCCAGGTCTGTGGCCTCCCTACCTGCCTGTGGACACCACCTCCGTGTACATAGCACTTCCCTTCAGTGGGCCCCCAAATGACTCATGACTCTTCGCTGGCCCCCAGTGCACTTCCTGCAGATACCTCCCTCAGGTTGGCCCATGGAATGCTACAGCAGGGTGATTCCAATCCCAGCCTGGGGAGTCACGCTCCAGAGGCAACTCCCTGGTGTGATCTTTGCCAGCCACCCTATAGCAGCCATTCCCCGTAGCCAAGGGTCTACACCAGCACACCTTGGTGAGATCCTGGAGTTTCCAAGGTCCCAGCTGGCTCCATTTCTCATGTCATTGAGGTTGCACCCACTGTCAGCCTGCATGTCCTCTCCACGCCGGGAACACACGTGCAGGGCCACACACCGGCTGTGGGCCAGCAGTCTCCCTTCCTTGCCACGCTGGGCTCTCCACAGGCTGCTTTGTCTGCACCGCATGGGCCCCAGAGCAAGTGGGCCACCACAGGGAGGGCCACATGCGATAGAACGGCCAAGATGGAGGCCACAGTCCCTCATCTCTGATCTCAGGAGTGGCACACTGTCGCTTCAGGGCTAGGCCAGTGGTCACAGACAACATCCCGCGGTGGGACCGTGAGGGAGAGTGTGACCTCACCATGCACGTTCAGAGGTGGCTCCTGCCCACAGGCAGTGATCACACTTCTGCCCCAAGGTCCTCAGCCACTGAGCAGGGAAGGGCTCAGCAGTGCGGTTGTATGCAGGAGCACACACACTCTGAGCAGACTGGGAGCCCCACGTGCAACCGCCGCTGGCCCTCAGCCATTACACCTGTGTCCTGTCTCCTACCCCCCCCCCCCCCAGAGCTCCTTGCATTTCCCGCCATAAGCACAGAGGAAGCGCTGCGTCCCAGCTTCTCTACCAGTTCAAGCGCTGCCCCTTCCCCTTCCTGAATGGCAAACCACCTGCTTCTTCCCCACACCCACCCTTCTGGGGCCCGCAAGGCTCAGCTCCCTAGCTTGGCCCTGGATGCCCTGAGAAGTCTAGGTACCATCCCCTCTCCTCTGCCACATGGGCCATTCACTCAAACACTCCCCTGTGTGCCCGCCTGCACTTAGTGCTTCATCCCCCTTGGTACCATGAAGGGCAGCAGTGCAGCCTTGCCTGCAAGGGGACAAAAGCAACCATAAGCTTGGTGGCTCATGGGCATCTCCACATGCTGGTTGGTGCTGCGGCCCCCAGAGCGAAAGTGATGAGTTGCCCACCCACCCAGAGAAGCAGGTTCACCTGCTATGAGCAGCCTGCACTAACTGCCCCTGTAGGCAGGATCCATGGCTTGGGCAACCCTAACCCCTCAAGACCCCAAACACTGCTGGGACGAGCCCCTCAGTGAGATCACCCCGTGGAGGGTAGGGGTCTCAGGACCCAATGGCTCTCCTTTGTGAACCAGTCCACCTCCTCTGGCAGACACCCTTTCTGTTCTGGGACCCAGGTAGCGGCTCCATTAAAGGTTTCAGCAAGTGAACAGCTCTTCCATGCTGGGCTCTGCACCCGTCATTGCAATGGCGAAGCCCCTACTCTCTGTGTGGGCGTGGCCCCTCTGAGACAGTGAGCACCCTGTGGGCAGCGTGGGCCCCAGCTGGGCCCCATCCCCCACTACACTGCCCATACCTGGCTCAGTATGGCAGAGTCACAAGCCCATGGAATGACAGAGAATGACACCCTCACCCACTGCCTCACTCCCACCAGAAATGTGGGCCCGAATCCACCGGGCACCATTTCTGTGCGTGGTGTCCCCACCTGGTGGAAACTGAGCCCCAGCCTTGCTGTGCTGGGCCTTGATCAGACTTGCTCTCCTCCTCCCCACCGGGGAGTTCCAGAGACGGCTGCGCTCTGAGGCTCCTGCCCTTGCACACTTGGACCCTGCATTTCTGTGGCTTCCTTCCCAGGCTGGCCCACTGTGGGCTCAGTCACAGAGTGTGTCATGCCCTCTGATGTCCTAGCCCCTGACTCCCCATTATGGGGTTCGGTGTCCAGAGCCAACCTTACATGTTGCCCTTTCTGTCCCTTCCCACCGGCCGGGTGATGTGGAAGGGAGACCACTCTGAGCCCCTGCTCTCATGACAAAATGGGGACATGTCAAGCCCTACTTCAGAAGGTGGTCAGGGACTTGGGAGTTTCATGTCGGGGAGGGTCTCCTTGGACCCCAGTGGTCCCAATGGGTGAAGTGTGGCTGAGTACCTATTGAAGGCAGGAGGTGCAGAACAGAAAGATGCCTGCCCTCTGGCCACTCACGGGGAACAGAGTGAGGAGGGCAAGAGGGGAACAGACACCCATAATTCCCCAAAGCCAAGAATCAGAACAAGAACGTTTTACGTGCTTCCTCATCGGAGTTATTCCCGAGGAAGCATGTTCAGGATGATCAGCGTCACCATCCTGCCTGGGATGAACTCATTCCCGGGACACCCCTCACTTCTTTAGAGTCAGGACCCCTTGGGGAGGTAACTGGCTGCGGTTGAGGGGACCCTGAGACCGTTCCTATGTGGAGCAAAGAGCTCATGGACCAAGGGACTAGGACTCCTTCGTTTGATGGGAAGAAACTAACTGGATAAATCCATGAATTCCAGCGATGTCCAAAGATGGTCAAGGATCATTCCATGGAGGGGCCGGGGGTGGAGCAGGACATCCCGTCCCTCTGTCTGCTGAACTCAAATGGCAGCACCATCGACTCCCACTGCGGTCACAGCACGCGGTCTGTGCAATATCCCCTGGTGGAACCTTGACCTCCAAGCAGATCCCCGTGTGCTAGGTGTGTGGGAGGCCTGTCGCCAGGGGCACTTGAGATGTGGGGTGAGGCAGCATTTCTCCTGGGAGCCCACAGCTTCTGGAAGACCACACTGCTGTCTTCTGCTCTGAGATGGCAGGGCTTTCCCGGAGGGGAGCGGTGGCTTCAGCCTCCGAATCCCACCATCTTGAACCAACAGGTGCAACTCTTTACAGCCCTTAGACGTCTTTGTTCCTACGAATCTCCTACAAAGAATAACTGAGCTCAAACTGCAGATGTCGGTTGCTCCATCTACTCTGTTTTGACTCATAGCGACCCCAGTGTACAACAGACCAAGGCACTGCCCGGTCCTGCATCACCCACATGATCCTGGCTCTGTCTCGGCCCACGGCCACAGCCACTGTGGTGTCCACCCATCCTGCCGCAAGGGCCTTCCTCTCCTTCGCTGCCCCTTCACTTCACCGAGCATCCTGTCCCTCTCCAGGGACGCGTCTGGCCCTCCACACGTCTAAGCGAGTGCTCTGGCTGTTGGCCTTCCAAGGCATGGAGCCCATTCTTCTGTTGGTCTGAGGCGTCTTCCGCTTCCCTTGGCATCGCCGTGATTCATGTGTCAATTCTCCCCTCTTCCTTGTTCACTGATTGCCCAGCAATGGCATGCCTCTGAGGTCACTGGGAACACCAGGGCTTGGGCCAGGTGCAGGTTAGTCATCTGCCATGTTCCAGATGCCTAGTTCTCTGTGTCTACAGAGCCAACGCTGTGTTTCCTTTGGCCCAGACGCAGTGGGAGATTAGACAAACGTCTAGATTCTGGCTTCTCATGAAAAGGCGGGTGGCTTGCACCATCGGCTAGCCTCCTGCCTGGCCGGATCTGCTGGACGTGGAGTGTGGGACCCACCACAAGTCCTGCACGTTGATCCAGTCTCCAGCCCCTTCTACTGCGCTGGCAGGAAGCCGGCCTGCCTTCAAGAGGCCCTGGGCAAATGGCCACTTCCTCCAGGGGTGAGAGTGGTGGGCATGATGTGGTGCCCATAGTGTGAGGGATCAGCCCCCAGAGACAGAGCTGCTGTCGCCTTTTCCTCACCACTTTCTGGCTCTGTGATCTGGGCACAATCCCACCACCCTTATGGTCTCAACTGCCAGCCCCCCACCCCCGCCCTGCCCTCAGAAGAACTACATTCAGTGCCACTGAGTTCTTTCCAATGCACAGTGAATCCAAAGCACGGAGTAGAGCTGCCCCTGTGGATTTCTGAGACCACAGCTGTTCATGGGAGTAGGAAGCCCAGTTGTTCTCTCTCAGAGCAGCTGGTGGTTTCGAACTGCTGACCTTGTGATTTGCAGCCCTAAGCCTAATCCACGGTGCCACCTGGGCTCCTCTAGGTCTCCAAGCCAAAAGCCCAGACTCCCTGCCATTGAGTCAATGCTCGTTCATAGTGACTCCGCTCGGTGGGTTTCTGAGACTCTGTCTATGGGGGTAGAAAACCCAGTCTTTCTCTGTGGAGCTCCTGGTGGTTTTAAACTATCAGCCATGTGGATCACAGGCCAACACGTAACCACTGCAGCACCAGGGCTCAGTTTCCTCAAATGACAGCACTTGCCTCATGTGATCTGTTGCAGGAATTCTAGGGAATCACTGGGGACCCACTAGCTGCCTGAGATCCTGCACAGAGTAGGCTTGCAGGAGAGTAAGATCCCTCAGGGAGGGAGGTGAGGCACATACCAGGGTCCCATAGGCCCCACCCGAGGGAGGACCAGTGTGGGAAGAGGGAGGAGTAGAGTGTGGAGAGGCAGCCAAGGGGCGAGAGAGAAGCCAGCAGCCGGGCTCTGAGCTCTCAGGAAAAGGCAGAGGCGAGTCGGCTCGGAATGACTTTCTATTTTTAGGTGGCGGCTCTGTTGTGACCTGCTTCGTAAATAGATACTAGGCAGAAATAGATTGGGGCCATGCAGTCGGGGTGACGAAAGAGGTGGTGAGGGGGCACCGGAGGGGCGCCAGGGCTTCTGCCTCTGGACGGCATCCAAGATGGAAAGCCTGGATGGGGAGGGTCCTACGTGGTACCCCGGGCCATGTTGCGGGTGGCTGCAGACCAGCTTGTGTCTTCCCAATATCCGCTGCTGGTCCAGTGTTCCCAGCAGCCCCTCACTCACCTGGGATATGAGTAAGTCCTTGGTATCTGTCCCTGAGGAGTGGTTTAATCCGAATGCCAGTCCCTGCAGCTGAAGGGGAAACTAAGAAGAGTCAGTGGCCGGGCCCCACTCTGCATGGTAGACAGAGACCAGCCCCCAAGGGAGAGAAGTAGGCTCCTGTTTGAGGACACGCCCGTGGCCGGTTGCAGTACTGGACACCTGACATGGGAGCCGGCGGTCATCACAACAATTCCCGCAGGAGCCAGCAGGCCTGGGGCTCGGGGCCACAAGCCACTCCTCAGGGACAGATACCAAGGACTTACTCATATCCCAGGCGAGTGAGGGGCTGCTGGGAACACTGGACCAGCAGCGGATATTGGGAAGACACAAGCTGGTCTGCAAGAGCAGGCTCAGGGGTCATGAGTACAGGGTCCAATGGACTTCTAGAGGACCCTCAACGGTCTTACCAGGTGTGTTCATCTGAGTACACTAGGGAAACAAATCCACAGAAACTCTTATGAATATAAGAGAGACTTTTACATAAAAGGTAAGTGTACATTAAGAAAGCATCCCAGCTCAGTCCAGTTCAAGCCCATAAGTCTGACATTAGCCCATATGTCTGACACCAACCTACAAAGTCCTCCTCAAATTCCCAGAAACACACACAAAGACACCGAATGTAGGAGGAAAGCTGAATCAGTGAGCTTGTAAGCATCTCAGTGCTGGCAGGGGTCTCCATACAGCTTCTCCAGCTCCCAGGGCTGCATCAAGGTAGGTCCATGTGGCTTATCCTCAGGGATGTCTCACAGGAAGTGAGCCTTGCTAGCTGAGGCAAAGAACTAACTAAGGCAGCCACACACTGGTCTGACTATCAAAGACCAAGAGACCCGAGAACTCGAAAGGCGAGGCTCACTGAGCCATTGATCTCTCCGCCCTTCAATTAACCCCACATGTGTTTAATGGCCAGGTTGGCACAATAAACCTTAACTATCACACCAGGGAAAAGGAAGCGACCTGCTGACCTGTCCGGATCTCAGCGCATGGCTGCTTCCTGGTTCCTCAGGCTGAGTGTCAGGGTGGGCTTGGCAGCAGAGGGAAGGTGAGTACACACTTCTTCCGGCATCGAAGCATCCACTGCTGCTGCTGTCTACCTTCTGCCTGCTGCCATCTCTTCTGCAACAAAGGCACACAACCTCTCCAGGGCGTTCCCACCTCTCCACCTCTCAACACTGTGGGGTCACCTGTTAGTCCTTCCTCCCACCCTGGAGGCTGTCATGGACAAGTCCCCACCTCAAGCACCCACAGCTCTCAGCTTAAGGATTATTGAAGATTCAGGGACTTCCTTGCAAGTTCACATCCCAGGAGAATGATCAACTTAGGAGCGTCAGGACCCGCTGGGTCAATCTGTCCAGTCAGGCTCTCCACACAAATACACCAAAAGGCTGTGTCTGTAAGAAGCTGTCCAGTCACCTCTGAGCCACAGACCTGACGCACAGCAGTGGGAAACACCGCATGGTCCAGCACCATCCTCACAGCGGCTCTCTGTGTGAGTCCATCGACGTAGCCACGGTGTCCCTCCATCGCCTTTTCCACTGCCCCTCTGTTTGCCAAGCGTGAGGTCCTTGTCCAGGAATTGGTCTCTCCTAAAACCACATTCAACGTACGTGACACAAACATAAAAATTGTATGAAATACGTAAATGTCTACAAATGAAATAAGCATAGAGATACCCGTATATTTGGTTCTGTTTTTCCATGAACTTTTGGAAGTCCCTCGAGTCTTGTATAACTAATGGGGGCCCTGGTGGCACAGTGGTTAAAGCATCAGCTGCTAGCCCAAAGGTCAATGCTTTGAACCTGCCAGCCACTTCCATCAAGGTGAGCTTGGGAAGCCCAGGGGGCGGTGGTACTCTGTCCTATCGGGTAGAAATGAGTACAAATGGATTTGCTGGCAACCAGGATTTTGGTAATCCTGGAGCCGACTGCCCCACCACAGCATGTGAGGGATAGTGTCAAACAGAAGCAGAGAAAGACCCACAGACACTTGTCAAGGAATGAGCTCACGTGACTCTGGGGCTGGGGCAAGTCTGAAATTCATAGGGCAGACCCAAATCCCCAAACTCACTGCCCTGGCGTTGATGCCAGCTCACAGCGACCCTATAGGGCTGGGTAGAACGTCCCCTGTGGGTTTCCAAGACTAACTTTGCGGGACTGGGAAGTCTCCGCTTTCTCCTGCGGAGAGGCTGGTGGTCTTGAACTGCGGTCCAGCGCGGAATCCACTAGGCTTCCACAGGGCAGAGCAGGGTGCTGGAAACCCAGGCAGGTCTGCAATTCCCTGGGAAACTCCTTTTGTTGTTCTTCAGGTCTCCCGCGGATGGAGAGAGGACTGCACACCTGATTACCGGTGATCTCCTTGAAGTCCTTGAACCACAGACACAGACAGCATCTACAAAGCACCTTCCCAGCAACCCCCAGGCGGGTTGGTGTTTGAGCGAGAAACTGTTGTCAGTTCACTGGCAGCGCGGTGGTAAGGGGCCCTGCCCGCTTGCCGAGGGGAGACCCAGCCCTGCAGTGGCCTGACCCTGAGCGGCCAGCTCCCAAAGACTCTCTAACTGGACTCGGGCTTTTTTACGGACTTGAGTCAACAACTTCCCCACTGGCATGCAGCTGGCCTGTTCAGGAGTTCTGACCCTGACAAACTCCGAGGATGTCTCCCAAGGGGTCAATCTCCACATCTGGCATTGGGAAATGGAGGAACCAGAGAACCCTTTCCTATCCTTGCAGAGGCAAAGTTGGGCCCGCAGTATCGGGCCTCAAAGACTGGGGCTCCCCTTGTTCTCTGGGGTTCCCTTAAGCCTCATGTAAGTCAGATATTCTTAAAGCTGTTCAACAGATGAGGGCACGACACTGATCTTTACTGAGCAAGAAACCTGGGTGATTTGCCGTTAACCAAAAGCTGGGTGGTCCACACCCATCCTGTGGGTGCAGCCAAGGTAAGGTCTGGGGACCGGCTTCTGAAATGTCTCAACCTTGGAAACGCCATGGGCAGTTTTAGTCTGTGCACCAGGGTCAAGTGAGGGGGCCGACCTGGGGACAGTGAACCGCACAGCGCCTCACCTCCTTGGTGCCCTCCCTTCCCAGACCTCTCAGGCATCTTCCTTACCCCGCTCTGATTGGACAGACAGGTCACGTGCAGGCCACAGCCAATCAGGCTGGTGTGCCATGATGCAGCCTCCACCCTGGCCAGGCTCAGCAGGGTGGGGCCTCTCGGGAGGCACCCCACCCCCAATGCAGACAGTAGGCACCATGCACACTTCTGAGCAGGGCTGGAAGGGGCTACATGGTGGATGAGAGTGATCTGGCTGGAATGACAAATGCTCTCGCAGGAAGGAAAAACTGCTTGCAGAAAGACAGCTGTGTCTTTACTTATTAATGTGTTGATTCATTCATCATTTATAACCTGTCTACTCTGGGAAGGGTCTGTCTGAGGAGTCTTACATATTAAAACACATATAAAAGGAGCAAGCAAGCAAGACCCCCGAAAAGCAGCAGCGAGAAGCAGCTGTGCCAGTTAGGAGTGCCCGAGCTGACTGGATATGACCCAAGGGAGCCTACCAGGAGGTGCAGCAAGAGGGGGTGCCGACCTGCCGTCCCCCAGCTTCCCGCGACATCCCCTCCAGCCTCTCCCTCCCCTGCTTTCCGCCCCAGGCTGCAGCCTCCTCCTCTCCACCAGGCTGTTGCCATCCTCCCCGTGGCTCCTAACTCCAGGGGACCCCCCAAAGGTACAGAGGACAGCTGCTCCCCAGGGGCTTCCAGACTCTTTCTTATGCCAGCAGGTTACCAGGTCTTTCTTCCGTGGTGGTGCCATGCTGTGGGTTTGAACCTTCAACCTTTACCAGAGTGGCGAACAGTAACCAGTTGGCCCCACACAGGTGCCTTTGTTACGAACTGGAAGTGATCTTCGCTGAGGCCTAGTGATTCTGAGCTTCGATTTCCTCCTCTGGAAATTAATGTTGGGTGGGGCAGAGTTGCCGGGGAGGAGGCCTTCCTGCTGGGATGCCCCAGTTCTTTGGAGAGGAAAGTGCTCAAAATGGGGATCAGAGCTAGACGCAAACCAAGAGGCATCCCTGTTTTCAACTTTGACATGGGAATTGGCTCTTGAAATTCTTTTTTTTTTTTTTTTTAAGGACTTGGTGGCAGTAGTGAGTACGTATTTGGCTACTAACCAAAAGATCCGCAGCTTCTAACCACCAAGTGCTGCCGGAGAAGGAGACTCGGTAAATGTGCCCTCAGTCTAGACCCCCACAGGGCCAATCTCACCCTGGCCCGTAGGGTTGCTAGGTGTTGGCATGGGCATCGGCATCGACTGGAGGGCAGGGAGTGTTTGGGTCCAAGATGGTCAGGAGGACTCGGCAGCACAACCATGGTGTGTGCTTAGCACGCAGTGAGGATTCCTTTGCGGTCGGTGGCGTGGACTGGAGTTGCTGTGGTTAGTGTGTGCATTTGTCGTTGTTGATTTTCAACACAAGCCTTCTGTGAAATGTGTCCCAGCAAGTGCATTGGATTTGTCAGCAACATGGAGCCAGAAGAACACTTTGCATAACCTCTTGGCAGGCCAGCTTGCCTTCTCGGGAGTCACGTGCCAGCGGTGTTTGATGGAAGATCAAAATGAGCTGCTGTCCCACCACCTCCATGTGGCCCGAGGTACCTTGGGAGCCCCTCCGCTTTTCTCTTGAGCACATTGGCCAAGTTCATTGAACTGTGTCTACTTGGCTGCTTCCTGCTCCTCCGTGGTTTTGCAGTTATGTCGCGATGTAATCATCCCCAGGATGTGATTGGCTGTGATCAGCCCTGATCTGATCTAATCTAAAGAGATTAAGGTGCGATGCAAAGAAGAACTGATGCATTTGAATGGCGGTGCTGGGGAAGAATCGTGAACGAACCACGGACTGCCAAATAACAAACAAATCTGTCTTGGACGAAGTACAGCCAACATGATCCTTAGAGGGAAGGACGGTGAGACTTTGTCTCACATACTTTTGATAGGTTGTCAGTAAGACCAACCAGGCCCTGGAGAAGGACATCATGTTTGGTAAAATAGAGGGGCAGCAAACAAGAGGAAGCGGGTCTGACACAATGGCTGCAACAGTGGCTTCAAGTGTAATAACTACTCCCAAAAAGAAGACTTGTTAGCAGAGCGTGTCTAAGAACCTCCTAGACCCAGGGGATGATGGATGCCAAGAGTCGTGCATGTCTCCCTGGGACCAGCTATGTTGAAAGGAGACCAAGACCTCCCTCTAGCACTGACACAGAGAGCAAGCCTTCCCCTGGAGCCAGTGCCCTGAATTTGGACTTCAAATTTCCATCCATTACAGTCACCCACTGTGGTTTACCTGTCATAGCAGGACCAAGGAGCGAAGACACCATGACAAGGCTTGGGCTCACTGAAGTACATCTGCGTTTTCATTCTCAGAGAAACTTGTTCAGCCTTGACTGTTGTATTAGGCCTGTTGACTAGAGAAACAAATCCAGGGACACTCATGCATGAGTAAGAGAGAGCTTTCTATCACATGTATCAATTGTACATTGAGCAAACACCCCAGCCCAGTCCAGATTAAGTCTATAAGTATGATATTAGCCCATGTCTTTGATACTAGTCTATAGATTCCCTCTTCAACTCACACAGCACAGATAATGATGCTGCATTCAGGAAGATCACAGACTGGTGGGTGAAAAGTGTGTGGATCCAATGGTGGTGGAAGCATCTCAGCACTGGTGAGAGTCTCCATGTGACTTCTCAACAGAAGGTGACGCAGAGAGTGTGTGTTTCTCTTCTCCAGGAAGAAAAAAAAAGGTCATGCCCACCAGAAGGCATCATCAGGCTGTGATCTGATTGACAGGCTAGACTCCACCCCTTCACTTAATTTATCAAGTCAACATGAAATTATGTAACTACCACAACTTATCTAAGCACTGGGTTCAACTTTCTGCTGGAATCTCTTCATTTCATCCTGATGATTCTGAGCTTTGTGCGTGCTGAAATAGAAGAGGTCTGGAAATACATACTGAGGTGGATCACAGTCTACAGCCTCTAGGCTGGATTATATTTCGAGACAGAGACAACCAGAACGCTTATAATTGGACCAATAAGCCAACATCATGAGAACTGGAGACCTCTTTCATACAAAGCAAAGATGTCACTGTGAGCAGGAAGGTGAGCCTGCTGTGAATCCTGGTGTCTTCAGTAGTCTTGCCTGCATGTGAAAAGCCCTGGGCTATACATGAAGAAGGCCTGGGAAGAACAGATGCATTGGCATTGTGGCACTGGACTGTCCCATGGACTGCCAATAGCATGAACAACCCTGCCTGGGAGAAAGTACAGTCAAGAAGGCTCCTTAGAAGCAAGGATGATGCGGCTTTGCCATGCCGTGAGGAGGCACCAGTCCTTGGTAAAAGACATCGTACTTGGTAGATTCGAAGATGAGATGACAAATGGATGTAACATAGCAATGACTGTGATGGTACAGAGCTGAGCAATATTATATTCTGCTGTGTTAGGCCAGGTTGGCTAGAGACACAAGTCCAATGATGTGTGTGTGTGTGTGTGTGTGTGTGTGTGTGTGTGTGTGTGTAAGAAAGAGCTTTATATCAAGAAGTACTTATATATTGAGATAACATTCCAATCCAGTCCAACTCAAGTCCTTAAGCCCCATACTAGTCCATAAATCCCTCCTCAGACTCAAGCATCCACATGCAGCGATGCCGAATGCAGGAAGATCACAGGCTGATGGGTGCAGAGTCATTTGGATCCAATGGCGGTGGACGCATCACAGGGTTCTGGTAGCAACTACGGTCCGCCAGCAGGAAGGGAAGGCACAGAGAGAGGCTGAGTGTCCGAGAACCCTCCTTATGGTAAAGCCACACCCACAAGGATCACCAATAGGCTGTGACCTGATTGCCAAGTTGAGTACCACTCCTACACTATCCTCTATCTTTAAGTTGACACGAAATTACGTAATGACCACATTGTCAGATGTGGGGGCGCCAGAACTCTGAGCACATCTGACGGTCCTTACACAGCAATCAACTTTGAGGAAAGAAAGTCCTGTCCGTTAAATCAGCCCACTGGATGATATTTCTGTTATAGCAGCACTAAGAATCTGGGGCAATTCTTATACTCTACATTACTGACATTTGCCGTTTCCAAAGCTTTGTATAAATACAATAATATTGGGTCAATTGTTCTATAACTCGCTTCTTTCACTCAACCATTTGCATTTGGGATTCATCTGTGTTAATGCGTTCAGCTATTGTGCAATCATTTTCTCCTCTGAACAATCAATTGTATGAATAAACCATAATGTATTTGGAAGTGAAAAAAAAAAAAAGGAAAAGCAGGCTTGGATTCCTGAGCTTTCCCCCAGAGCCTTCCCGGGGACCTGGGGAGTTTGACTGGGGCACGGCTGGTGACTGGTCAAGGATTTGGGAATGCATTCCCTTGACACATTGCTTGCTGCCGTCCTTGTCACCAGAGGCCTGCCGAACAATTGGCTTTCCCAGAGAGGAAGCGATGATTTTTAAAAAGAGAGGAAGATGAGCCCACTCCACGCGCTGAAGGCCCGGAAAGACCAGCAGGAGAGGCATGCGCTGTGTTCCCGTGCTTCCTGCTTGTACTCCTGTTACACACGGCCTTCCCTGAGACCCAGCCCTGTTGTTGTTAGGTGCCTGCGAGTCTGTCCCGACTCATAGCGACCCTGTGTATAACAGACAGAAGCACTGCCTGGGCCTGCACGCTTACTGTCTGCGTGAGCTCACTGTTACAGGCTCTGTGTCAATCTATCTTGTTGAAGGCCCTTCTCTTTTTCCCTGCCCCTCTGCCAAGCATGATGCCCTTCTCCAGGGACTGGTGTCTCAGGTAACATGTGAGATGAAGTCTCGTCATCCTCGCCTTGAAGGAGCACTCCGACTACTCCTTCCAAGACAGTTTGTCTTGCTCCGCTCCCTGGGAAGTAAGGCCCGAAACACACCAGCAATTCATTGATGCCCATGGTGAACTCGGCCCCTTCTGATAGGAGTTCACGGTTCCTTGGCCGTGGTGGTGGAGCAGGGTGTAGGCATTAGGATTATGTCATCATGGAGATAGTTCCCAAATGGTGGTTAAAAGATGGAAGGCCATCCTCCCAAGATTCCCATGGGGATTTCCAGGGGAGAACCATCAGCCCATCCTTTCTCTCCTTGACAGTCCATTCCCTTCCCATCCATGCTGTTGCACTGCGTGCTGCTGTGGGGTACAAACCTCATTGCTTTTCCAAGAATACCCACGTGGGTCCCAGGGCTCCCCACCCAGGGGCGCCGAGGGCCATGGCTATAGCTTCCGTCCTCTGGGACCTTCCCTGCTGTTCCCTCTGCTGCTGGTTCACTGGAGAGCCAGCGTGGCTGCCACGAAGTCCCACTTGCTTGCGTCTGCAATGGGTTCAACAGATCATCCTTAAATCCACCGACTATGGGGCGGAAAGAGGGGGTGGGGTGGAGAGAAGCTCATCACAGGCTGGCTGGCTATCAGTACATGTCGGGAAAGCGGTACGTCAGCAGGAAGAGCTGAGGTACATTTAGGGACGTGTTATTTGCTTAGCTCTGGTTTGAATTTCTCACGCTTTTTAATGTCCGTCTCCAGGGAAGTGGCTCTACACAGCGTGTCAGGGATGGAGTGGAGGGAAAGCAAGATGTTTTGTGTCGGTGCTGGTTTGGGTTCTGAGTGAGTTACAGGCAAGGAAGTGGAGACAAGAGGAGAGAGGTGGGCAGGGTATTGGGGTCTGAGCATTGGTTGGTGCCAGCATGTGGCTGAAATAAGGTCCAGCGTCTTTACGGCTGTCTGCAGGGAGTCAATGGGACCACAGGAAAATGTAGGCTCCCCGAGTTTGAACTGGCCCCTTTCCTGGGATTCACATGGATGCATTCGGGTTGGCGTGGTCACTCGATGAAGGTGTGCTTCTCGTGTGAAGGGAGAGCTGCTCGGGCCTGAGAACCGTGGCTGTTTGGGGTGTTCTCATTCAGTGTCCCGGCCCATAGCAGCCCTGCGTACAGCAGACCATGTACCCTCACAATTGTTCTTATGTGCGAGCCCCTTGTTACAGCCCCCGTGTCGATCCATCTCGTCCAGGACTTTCCTCTCTTTCTCTGGCCCTCCTCGTCACCAAGCAGGATCTCCTTCTTCAGGGACTGGTCTCTCCTGACAACATGTTCCGTGTCCCTGGCCTTACCTCTAACGAGGATTCTGGCTGTACTTCTTCCCAGACAGATTTGTTTGTTCTTCTGGCCGTCGCGGGACTTTCACTGTTCTTTACCAGCACCCTAACTCAAAGGCATGATTCTCCTTTGGTCTTCCTTATTCAGTGTCCAACTTTCACATGCACACGGGGCCACTGAAAAGACCATGGCTTTGGTCAGGCACACCTTAGTATTCAAAGTAAGCTCCTTGCTTTTCAGCACTTCAAAGAGGTCGCGTGAAGACATTTACCTAATGCAACAAGCCATTCAATCTCTTAGCTGCCGCTTCCAGGAGCATCGACTGTGGATCTGAGCAGTGGAAATCCTTGACGACTTCTATCCTTTATGCATTGATCGTGATGATATTAGCTGCCGGTCCAGTATGAGGATTTGGGTCTTCCGGACACTGCGCTGTAATCCACACTGAAGGCTGCGATCCTTGGTTGTCATCAGCAAGTGCTCCAGGCCTCCTCACTGTCCGCAAGCCAGGTTGTGCTAGCTGCATGTCACAGGTGCTTCATACGCTTTCTTACTGAGGGGGGCAAGTCAAAACCAGAATTGAAACCAGCTGCCACTGAGCCAACTCTGATCATGCGACCTCAGGTGTGTCAGAGCAGAACTGCTCCACACGGTCCCTGGCGGCTGAGTAATAGGAGTTTGGAAGACTGTCCCTGCTCCACAGGGAAGGAGATGGAAGGAGATTGGTAGGCTTTCCTAAGGTGCCTCAGAGTGGACTTGCACCTCCAAACTTGTGAATAGAAGCCTGGCACGGTAGTGGTTTACACCCTCCAGGCTTCCTCCAGGACTTCATCGTGGTCGTCTTGTTGAGTCTAGTTTAGAGAAGAAACAACTGGGGCTCAGAGAGACCGAGTACCTTGCTAAGGACCACATAGCAGACGACATCAGGACCAGCTTTAACTGCAGGCAGGCCTGACACTGAGCTTGTTCTAGCCTCCTGGCTGTGTTGCTGCTGTTTGGGGCGTGCACACCTGATGCAAGTGTCTATAGAGACGGCTTTCTTAGGCGCAGGGTCTTGCCTTTCTCCCCCCTGGGGACTCGCAAACCCTGCAATCATTGCCACGGGTCGTGGTGCTGTTCCTTAACTCGTGTCAGGCCGATCAATTAGCCCATGTCTATAGTTTCAGCTCTCTGCAGACTTCAATCATCTGGTAATTATCAAGTCTTTCAGCCAGTAATTATTTTCCTTGCCCGCATGACCTTGTGTGAGGAGGGGCCAAGGTGATCCACAGTAATATTAACTTCCACATCTCGGGGTTGTGGCGGATTTGCCTGTGTGTGAAGCCACAGCTGGGCTTTGCATCCAGGCACTCCCCTCCACAGCACAGGGAAAGTGAGGCCACTGTGGCCAGAGCTCCCTCCCTTGCAAACTCTCAGTACCCAATGCTGCCCGCCCCCCTCTGGGGAGCTTAGAAGATCCTATTGATCTGTGTCTGGGTTCTGCAGCAGATCAGCACCAGTGAAGTACAGATACAAGCATACAGAGAAGACTTGACTTCAAGGAACTAGCTCACACAACTGTGGAACCTGTCCAGTCCCAGCAGGCCTTCTACTGGCTTATGTGGTTGCATCGATGAGCCCAATCTTGCTGGTCAGATGGCAGGCTGGAAGATTCTTCTGGCTCACATAGCAAGAACTGGACATCAGGTGATGAGAAGCGTGAGGGAGAGGGAGAAGGAGGGGGGTGGCAGGGAGAAAGGATATTAGCCAGAAAATCTATTTCTATACTTGAGGCAGATGCTACTCCCAGGGGAATCCCCTCAACTGATCAGCAGCTCACAGTGGATCTGAAAATGGGAAGTGATCCCATAGCACTTGCTAAGTCACTGAGACAGCCTGTCCAAGTTGACACACAGCATCAGCTGCCACGCGAGCCACATGGGGAACCCCTGCAGAAACTGTGCAGGTGCAGAGCAAATTGTAACAAACATGAGGGTGCACAGGGGTCGCCTGGGATCTTGGTAAAAGACTCAGGCCGCCTGGGTAGCGTCAACAGTTTGCACTTGTCTGCTAACACAAAAGCTGGCCCTGCCACCCGTCTCTGTGACAGAGAGAAGAAAGGCCTAGTGTTCTGCCGCTGGGAAGAATGACAACAGGGGCGCCATGAGTTGAGTAGACTCGGTGGCAATGAGCTTGGTTTGGCTTTTGGTCCAAGAGGTCCAAGACAGGACCTGCGACTCTGCACCTCTGTGAAGTTTCCGGGGATAGGCATTGCTGCAGGTCCATGGACCCCACGTCGGTTTGCAAGCACTGTGCAGCCAGCATGGCTACTTGGTAGACAACGAAGCCCAAGAGTGCAGATAGTTAACCAATGGAAAGCAAAGCTGAAAAAGGGACAGTGATGGTCAGGGGAGGAAGGTCAACTAGACACTCTTGGGCAAGGGGAGGAAGGTCAACTAGACACTCCTGGGCCAGGGGAGGAAGGTCAACTAGACACTCCTGGGTCAGGGGAGGAAGGTCAAGTAGACACTCCTGGGTCAGGGGAGGAAGGTCAACTAGACACTCCTGGGTCAGGGGAGGAAGGTCAACTAGATACTCCTGGGTCAGGGGAGGAAGGTCAAGTAGACACTCTTGGGTCAGGGTAGGAAGGTCAAGTAGACACTCCTGGGTCAGGGGAGGAGCAGAGCTCAATTGCTTTGTAACCTAATGACAGCTCTGAAGTGTCCTACTTCTTTTTGGGTAAAAGAGAGAGCAGAGCTGGATCCTCTAAGGTCCTTCCATGGTTGCCAGGGCTGGATCTTTGCATCTGGTTCCTTGATCTCCTTTTGTGTTACCTGCTGACCCTGGGGGCCATCAGTGGACTATAGACAGTGGATTCATTCAGTCAACTTTGGACCTCTGCCTCCACCAGCCAGTAACCGCTGTGGTCTCTGCCTTGTAATCTTGATTGCTGTTCATCAGCTCCACACGTCAGGAGATGCCTGACTTGAACTGGACCAGACGTAACCTGTTCCTACAACTGTGTGTGCTGTTTCTTAATGTAAGTATCTTTCTATATACAACACAGCTACAATCGTCCCTGAGTTTGCACCTCCAGAGAACCCCAGCTAACACAGGCCCTCAGGATGCTGGGAAGAAGGGAATGGGTGGGAGTGTCAGGCGGTTGGCCTCAGGCTTCACACAGTGAACAGACCCAGGGTTTAAGGCTGACTCTCAAGGGATTTTAAGCTCAGAAAACAGGGATTGTGTTAGGTTCCATATATCTGACTAGTGAGTATATACTTTTATCCCTGTTTCACTACTGGTGAAATGGTACCAGAGAGATTGTGTGAGCTGTCCAGGGTAATCTGGGGGAAGTAAGCCAGAGCTGGGGCTGAAGCCCAAGTTGTCTGCCCTCGGACTTGTAACTCTCCCCCACATCAGAAGTCTAGCAGGGCACGGGAGGATACAATCAAGGAGCCTGGGAGAACATGCTGGTAGTCCTGGGGCTCTGGGTCCACACTTACTTAAGCCAAAGCACATAAGCGTCCTCCTTAAACCTTCTGGACCTCAGGTCCAGCCCACAGTGACCCCATGTAAAACAGAAGGAAACAGTGCTTGGTCCTGCACCATCCTCACAGCTGATGCGACTTCTCGGGCCCTTGTTGCAGCCACTGTGTCAATCCATCTCATTGAGAGCCTTCTTTTCCTGCGGACCTACTGTGTCAAGCATGATGTCCCGAGACAGATGTCTGCCTTCTCCTGGCCATCCAGGGCACATTCATTAGTCTTCCCCAACACCATATTCAATGACATCGATTCCTTCCGGGCCTTCCTCATTCACCGGCCAGCTTTTGCATGCTGATGCAACATCAAAGACGTATTTAAATGTTTTTAAGATGTCCCTATGATGACCAAGGTGTTTTTCCCCCAGCCCTGGTCTCCTCAATCACCTTCTGTGCAGGGGAAAGCTAGCAAGTGAAGAAGGAAGACAAGTGAGAGACGTAGCACCTAGGAATGGGGGTGCTGGTGTCGAAGACCAGATGCACCAGAAGGATGAGCATGTCAGACTTAGAAAAGATGCAACCAGGCCATCCCTTGGAAGTGAGCATGGTGGGACTTTGGCTCACTTGGTTTAGAGGGAAAGACAAGAAAAGGACACTTGGTAAAGTTGCCAACTGTCTGAGATGACTCAGTATCACAGCCAGGAGCAGCAATGCAACAAAGTACTTCTGGCCCAGGGACAGGGAGATGCTCTGCCCGTGCTTGGTGTGGGGACAGGAAGGAAATCCGTCAGTGTAGGTGGCTCTGAGGCCGAGGGATCAGAGAGCCAACAGGTCACAATGATCTCAGACATCCACACACAGCTGGCCCTCCCTCAGAGCCTGCTACACACAGGAGGCTCCCAGGCGGGAGCAGGAGTTCCACTCTGGGTGTGGGCACACTGCCAGGAAGTGCGAGGATCACTGTGGTCCTCAGGTGTGGGTCCTGAGCATATGAGAGGAAGGGGCTTGGTGGTAGTGGGGGCGGGGGTCCCAAATACCACATCATCCTGTGCCATGCCGCTGCAGATGGACACATGGCCCCTCTCTGAGTGGTGTTTGTGATGTTCTCATGTGTCAGTGCACAAGAAGACAGGTCCTTTTCCTCCCCATCCACTTCCTTGCCAGTCTCAGCTGCATTGTCAATCCCCCCTCGCTGCCCTAGTTTCCTGCACGATACATGCTTGGAGCTCCTTGCTGGCTTGCTGATGCAGGAAGGCAGTCAGCTGTGTTCCCCTTCTTCTTGTGTGTCCCGGGGCCCGCCGGTGGTTACAATTCGCATCAGAGCAGATGGAGACTCTAGAAGACAGCAGTACTCCGCCTGGACGGACAGGGTGGGTTTAGAAAACTCTGAGTGGGAGGCAGGAGGTTGCTGAGCACGTGCTGTGGATCCACCTGGGAGGGACCATGGGCTCTGACCATTTTCTTAGCTGTAACCAACCAACACGCATTCTTCTTTTTAAACAGATGCGTAGGGCATCGTGCAGATTTCCAATTCAGCCGGGTGTCTGGGGGGCTCAGGGCTAAATGGGGCTGTTTGTTGGCTGTGTCTCCAGGTCTCAGGATGCTGCAAACCACTAACAGCTCCATCGCTGACTGACAACCTCGTGGTTCAGAAGGAAACCCTGGCTGCCTCCTGAAATGTGGCCCCAGGGGCCCCAGGAGCCCGGCTCTTCTCCGACAGACAGGGTCACCATGAGGCAGAGGTGACTTGCTCGGGGGGGCGCCACCTGCTGTGTCGTTGACTCTCCCTGGTTCAGAAGACTAGAGCAAGGTTGCCAGGTATGAAGTGGCCTCCTGGGGACCCGCAGGGAGTAGGTTGCAGAACCGGTTGGAATGCTAGCCTCCTGCTGTCTGTACCTGGTGCTGGCACACTTTTGAGGTGGGAGAGCCAACTTCCTTTAGAGCCCCGTGTCCGTGCAGAAAGAGCCACAGCTGGCTGACTGTGCACTCAAGGTCCACGTTCAGGGAGTACGGATGGCTTTGAGAAAGTTTTCTTTGTTTTCTGGGGAAGAGGGTCAAGCAGTGTCTTGTTTCACCATCAACTCTGCCACGGACAAGTGTGTGGAGATCGCTGTCGTAAGGTACGTCGGGGTCAGTTCCCGCTCATGGCGACCGGGTGTCCACGAGAACAGGACACCATCCTCCCCGTTGTCCTTAGGTTTGGGCTCCGTTGCAGCCACCCACCGTGTCAGTCCATCTTGTCGAGTGCCTTCCCCTTCCTCTTGACCAAGCGTCCTGCCCTCCTCCAGGGACTGGTCTCTCCTGACCATGTGTCCAAAGCATGTGAGATGATGTCTCTCTGTTCTCGCTGTAGCCTAAGGAGACAAAAGCAAACTTAGTGTCTTTGAGGCTTGGCTTCATCATTTAGAAATGAGAGCCGCATTCCCTCCTCGGCCTGCAGTGCTCTCCCCCGGGTATTCTCCACGCACATCTTCATGGGTCCCTCGGGACCAATACCTGGGCTCCCTAGCACCTCCAGGTCCCCACTCTGCCAACTTCCCCTCCACCCCCCTCCAGAGCACTGATGACCACCTCAGAGGGTCTTGCATGTTCTAGTCCCTTGCAAAGCACATCATACTTGGTAAAGTAAGGGGGAATTGTGGGGAGAAAGGGGGAACTGATCACAATGACCGACCTCCTCTCGGGGGAACCAACAACAGAAAAGGGGATGAAGGGAGACAGCGGTTGGTGTAAGACATGAAAAAATAACAATCTATAAATTATCAAGGCTTCATGAAGGAGGGAGGGGAGGGAAGGGGGGATGAACTGATACCAAGTAGAAAGGAAATGTTTTGAAGATGATGGAAACCTATGTACAAACGTGCTTGACACAGTGGATGGATGTGTTAAGAGCTATAAGATTGTGATAAGAACTATGAGTCCCCAATAAAATTGTTATTTTTTAAAGAAGGGGGTCAATGAAATAGAGGAAGTCCCTCATACAGAGGGGTGGACCCAGTGACTACAGTAATGAGCTCCGACAGCATGACGAGGATGGGGCAGGACTGCACAGCGCCTTGTACTGTGGTTATACATCGAGCCCCTGTGCGTCGGAAGCTACTTGCCTGGATCTAGCAGGAGCAGCAACTGACTCAGTAGCAGAGCGCACACTCAGATGCAAACACTCAAGTCCACCCAGACAAGCTTGGGAAGAGCAGTCTGGTGATCTCCCTCTGAAGAATCAGCCTCTGGAAGCCCTGTGGAGCCGAGTTCTCCCCTGAAGAAGCCCTGGGTTGGGGTTGACTAGAGAAACAAGTCCGGAGACACATGCTGTATGTGTGCGTAACAGAGAGCTTTATATCAAAGAGTAATCGTATATTGAGAAACATCGCATGTGCTGTCCCCTGCAATTTCCCCAAATGTGGGAAACTCGACTGCATAATTTGTGGTAGTGGGGCACTGCGTTTGTTCTCTCCCCTGTAAAAAAAGAAAACAAAAGAGCATCGCAGCCTAGTCCAGATCAAGTCCATAAATCCAATATTAGCCCATATGTCTGATACTAGTCCATAAATTCCTCTTTAGCCTCATGCATCACATGCAGTGATGCCGAAAGCAGGAAGATCACAGGCCAGCGGTGGATCCATTGGCAGTGGAAGCATTTCAGTCCTGGCGCGGGTCTCCACGTGGCTCCTCCAGCTCCAGGGTTCTGGCTGCTATCAGCATAGCTCCATGTGTCTTGTCAACAGGAATGTGGAGGAGAGAGAGGGTGTGTCCCGCTTCCAGGAAGGAAGAGAGTAAGACCCAGAATCCTCCAGAGAAAGCCATGCTCATACAGTGGCATTAGTGGCTATGGCCTGGTTGACAGACTAGACTCCACCCTTTCGCTCATGTTGACAGGAGATGATGTAACTGCCACGGGCACTGTTTTTTGTTTTGTTCAGAAACCAACACCATATGTAGGACTGTATTCCTCCCCACCCACCACCCCCCTCTACTGCCCTCTGGCCACATCCTGCTCTTAGGGCTTCCAAGGCTGTACATTGTTAGGGAACAGGTTCCCCACCTTTGTCGTGAGTTTCTGCTGGTGGGTTTGAACCACCAACCTTGTGGTTAGCAGACCAATGCTAAGTCCACTGCTCCAAGGTACTGACGATGAATTGCCTGTTTCCCTGTTCCATGAAGGAATGTGTTCAGCACTGTCTCCGGAGCAATAAGAAGATGCTTGAAACACTCGGGCTTGCTCTGGGGATGAGACAAAGGACCACCTTACTCTGAGGTGGACCCTCACTGTGCAGTGAACCCTCAGAGAAGAGCCCCTTGTCCCAGAACCCACCTCAGGCTGGCCCCTCCCCCAGGCACAGAACTTCCCTCTGCTCCGAGCTGTCCTGTGGCAGAATCCCATGGTCGGAACCGGCACCGCCTTGCAGGGAGTTGTCACGATTTTTCTTTCATTCCCGAGGGCCGGCCCCATCTGGCCAGGCCAAAGTTTGCTTTATCCTCCGTGGCTGGGCAGTCATGCATGAACTGAGAGGTTTCAGAGGGAGGAAGCCTGAGACATGCCCCTGCTTGCCCCTGTCCCTCTCAGGCCTTCAGCAATGCTTCCCCCAGCACCCTGGGGGCAGGCAGTGGGGAAGGGCTGCACCTGCACCCTGGGGGCTGAGCCATTGTTGAGGGCTGTGCAGGTAGGTGTCTTGGTCTCTTGTTGCTAAGTGCTGCCGCATTGATTTAGATTCAGAGTGACTGTGTGTGGCATGAGAACTGTCCACAGGGTCCTCTGAGCTGTCCCCTTTCCGAGAACAGACTGCCACATCTTGCTGGGTCCTAACCTCCATCCCCTCAGCAAGCAGCCTAGTGCTGGACTGTTGTGTCACCACGCCATCTTCTCAGTCCCTTTGGGTGGCTGAACTCACATGACAGAGTGTGCGCCACTTGTGTCAGGCCGGGTTGACTAAAGACACAAACCCAGCGACACTCATAAATGTGTAAGAAAGAGTTTTATATCAAGAAGTAGTTATGTACTCAGAAAGCATTCCAGTCCAGTCCAACTCAAGTCCTTAAGTCCGAAAATAGTCCACAAATCCCTCTTCAACTCACGTCACGCAGCCACATGCAGTGATGCAGAACGCAGGAGGATCACAGGCCAGTGGATGCAGTCATGTGGGCTCTGACAGCAATCAGGGTCAGCCAGGAGGAAGGTGAAGGCAGGACCCTCCTTATCAGAGGGCCACACCGACAAGAGGATACATACCATCAGGCTGTGAGCTGATGGACAGGTTGAATACCACCTCACACTTTCATATGTCTTCACGTTGGCACGAAACTATGGAATGATCCCACCACCGAAGAACAGGAATGTGGCAAAATCTGTCTCAAAGCCGCAGCTGAGCATCCAGAGAAGGCACCATGAGGAAAACGCATCCACGGGAGCTGCAGACATTTATGGACAAGAAGTTGCCGTGGACATTAAATGGCGGCAGATATGTTCAAGGGATACTTAGGGGATTTGATCTCTTTGTGACTCTTGCGGTAGATGAATGTGTGGACATGGTGACTATCAGACAACAACATCACTGGACGGCGGTAGTGAGGCAGACACATCCTCAAGTTAGAAGCCTGGGGGCGACTATAAGGAATGGCTGTGCTCAACAGTCTTCATCATTTGCTTCCACACCCCACTCTCCAGAGAACCTGTTTTACTATGGTGTGAAGAGGAGGCTAGGTACATTTTTCATGTTCATTTTTTTTGTTAAATAAACTTGCGTAATGGTAAAAAACACAAACACACAACAGAAACGTGTTGTGTGCCGGCCCTCAGTGCTGGTCTTTGTTGGTTTTCTCTGGGGCCCCAGAGCTGATGCCTTGAAAGTGGATTTCCAGCTCCTGAAACTGAGACCAGACATGTCCGCTCATCCTGGGAGAAGCACTGCTCGGATGTACCTTACAGGCCACGGGAGGGAGACGTCTCACCCACGTTGGGAATGCTGTCAGGAGAGACTAGTCCCTGGCAAAGGACGTCTTGCTTGGTAGAGTAGAGGGGCAACAAGAGAGGAAGACCCTTGGTGAGATGGATCACACAGTGGCTGCATCGACACATTGGAGGCGGGCACAAGACAAGGTGGTGCTCTGTTCTCTTGCGCACGGGGTCTTTACCAGTCAGAACCTACTCATGGCACCAAACAACAGCAGTCTCCTTATTTGTGATATTTCTGCAGCAGCAGCCGCTCTGAGCCATGAAGTCAATCACGTTTCTCTCTCCCCATCTTTCCCCCAATGCTTCCTCTGGGGTTCTTTGGCTCTCTGACTGCAGCCACTCTCTCATTTAGAATTCCCAGGCAAACACCTCATCTCACTTCTCATGCTGCCGGGGCCCCTCAGGGGTGCACAGATTCCCATGTGGGACCAGAGGCAGGTGACCAGCAGTGGAGCTGGAGCTGGTTCCCCATGGGGAGATGGGTGGTGGTGGTGGAAGTTATCCCTGGTTTGAAGTGCATTCTGGGTGTAGAGGCAGCAGATGTCCATGAAATGGCAATGTTTACTTTAATCCAGCCCACCCCCCACCCTCCCCACCTACGCCAGGGCAGAGATGCAGTTTCTACAGGTGAGAATACAGGGTTTGTGAGAGGCTAAATGACTTGCTCCAAGCACCTAACCAGCCAGTGACTCACCGTGGATTTGAACTTATGAAGGTCTCTGTTTAATTCTTTCCATATCCCTGTCCCTTTTTAAGGAGCAAGATGAGGCTTTTTACTACCATAGAGCTAAAATCCCGGAGGGGCCATTTCTACTCTGTCCTACAGGACTGCTCTGAGTCACATTGGACTCGATGGTAGTAAGTTTGATTTGATTTCACTTTTTAATTCTCCAGCGGATATATTCCTACTCCGGAGGCCACCTCCTCCAGGCAGCGTTCCATTGATTCCCCAGCTGGATTCTCATCACCAGTGTCTCTGTCAGGTCCCAGAGCCTTTTGCGTGTTTACTTCTATGATGATGCTTGTTGTTCAGAGTGGCAGAGTGCCCGCGCCTTCACTCTCTGTTGGCTCAGGAGCACTGTAGGCATTAGAACAGCACACACTAATCAAGGCATGATGTCTGGGGGCCAGGTGTCTGGACACGGCTTAGTTGTGACTCAGCTCAAGGTCTCGCAGGCTGTATAAGATCTAGGCACTCAACGGGGGAAGAATCTGTGTCCACGTTCATGCTGGTGTTTGGAAGAGGTCCCGCCCTTCAGTGGGAAGACAGAGCAAGGCATTTTGGAGACCGCAGGCTAGAGGTCCCAAGATACCTACTGGTCCCAGCTGCAGGGCCCCTTCATCTGCAATTCACAGCTGGGCTGTCTGCGTTTTGAGGCCAGCAGGGAAGTCCTTGGTCTGCTTCAACAAGTCTCCCAGCCCACTTCCTAATCAAAGGAGTGGCCTCCCTGGCCTGTCTCATACTCTGTGGGTGAGAATCAAGTCACAGGCTGGGTTTGTACCCACCAGGCAGGGCTTATGCAGGACGTGACCTTTCGGGACCACTGTGTGCTGCGTCCATCAGTCATCAAGGCCCGCTTGAAAGGTGATGTCCAGCAGCCATTCTCCCAAAGTACAAAGGCTGGGCGAGGTGCTTCCAGGGCGATCCAACAGCCCAGGAATGCCACTTGGAAGCTCGCTGCCATCCGTGGATTCTGATATACAGGCAAAAACTAAAACTGTGTGGGCTTCCAAGACTGTGCATCTTGATGGCAGTTGAGCATCTCATCTTTTTTTATAACAGTTAAAAAATTTTAAATTTAATTTAAAAAGTATATACAATTCTTATCTTCCCGACACAATCACAAAATGGGTGCATAAGCAAATGTGGTGAAGAAAGCTGGTGGTGCCCGGCTATTAAACGATACAGCATCTGGGATCTTAAATACTGGAAGTTAAGCAAGCAGCCATCTAGCAGGGAAGCAACAAAGCCCATACAACAGGAGCATGCCAGCGTGAGCAGCAAAGCTTTTTGATGGATCCCCATGACTGCCTGATTGTCAGTTATTTAAAAATTGGAAGAGACAGACATTATGCACGGGAAACCTCACAATCTACTTCTGAAGAGACAACAAAAGGAGGGGCCATTGAGAAGGCTCTGGGGGGAGGCAGTTCCACTCTGACGTCCGTCTCCAGAGGTCTCGTGGATTCAGAGTCTCCCACCCTCTACTGCTTTCACGTGATGGACCTACCATACATTATAGCAGTGACTCTCCAAAGGGGTATTATGATTACCAGGCATCGTTCATGCAAGGCCACTTTGCACTTAATAGGTCGCCTATAAATTATTCTGCTGGAATTATGTTCCTTTGATAAGCCCAAACAGGTATTTCCAAATTTCAGTTCAAAAATAAATACATAAAAAACGCTCACTCAATTAACTCTGTGTTTTCAAGCATCAATCAGGGCAGGGCGAAGGCATTCCTTTGGTTCCCATCTTTACAGTCTCATCATGCATGATGGCTTTTAGATGGGGAAATGCGGTTGCCAATTAAGAGTCAGGAGAGGAGTCCCTTCATGCAAACACACGCACCCACAGCATAGGCACTGCCTTTCACGGGAGCCGGCGCTGCGCTTGGAGAGCGGAAATTTACCGCCTCGTGTCCCGGCAGAGAGATTTTGCAGCTGGATTAATGCCCCTTCATCGGGCAGTAAATCAATTTCCTACAGACAGGCCCTATTTCCACCCAAGTGACAGCCGCGATGGCTGTGGTTTTGTAGTCGCTGCAGAAAACCCCGGGCTGGGTCCCCAGGCACTGCGAGAGGCCTCCTCCGGGAATAGCACAGAGCTGGCACGTTTTCCCAGGGAGAGGCAGGCTGGACGGCTCCGCCTGGTCCAGAGATGGGGAGATAGAGGTGAGGACACAAGCCGTCTCTGCATCCGGGAGCCCTGGAGGCACCGTGGGTCAGACATCGGGCTGCTAGCTGAAAGGTCAGGGCTGTAGTTCCAGCCAGGTGGGGCACTCTACTCCCGGGAAGAGTTGAAGATTTGCAGCCTGGGGAATTTCGTGGGGGCAGTTCTACTCTGGCCTGTAGGCCCTGTCTGAGGCACAGTTCCCTCCACTGTAGTGGACCTCCTTGGCTGCGAACCCGAAGACACACAGTATGGCCCTGCCCAGAAGCTTGGGAGCCTCCGATCTGCTCTCTGAAAGAATACAGTTGAGAAAACCCAACGGAGTAGCTTTCCCTGCCACTTGGGGTCGGGATGAGTCCATAACTAGTTCCATCGTCCCCAACAGCATCAATAAGGTCTAGCAGGCCAGGCTTCTTCCTGTGGCCTGGGGGTGGGGCTTGCTGCCCTCCGGCAGGCTCCTGCTCGGGGACTCGATGCAGGACAAGACCAAGTGATGACCCCTCCTGCGCCAGCTTCAGGGTGCTGGGACCACAGGGTCTCTTGTTGAGGCCACTGTGTCTCCTGAGCAGCTCCCAAGCTTTGTTGTCTTTGTTGGAAGGTGTCGTCAGATCTGCCCGCATCTGACAGCTCTGCTCATCATACGAGCAGCACCCCAGCCCCATTGACCTGTGGGTGCTGGTTGTGAATGAGGAGCGCTGGTCCTACTTAGGAAGAGACAAGTCATTCTACCCCTGACCCACCTGGGTGTGGCCACAACGTGCTTAACACAATATAATTCATTGAGCCAAGTGTCATCGATCCATCGATACTTAATGTCTGATGGCCTGGATAACATTTATGTTGAGTAACCTAAACTCCATGACTGGGCAAGTCCTGACTCCCCCACTGAGTCTCTGTGCTTGTGTGTCTGCGTGTTGTCTGAGAGTTGGTTCCAACTCAAAGCAACCTCAACTTCAACAGAATGAGCACTGCCCAGTCCACCCCTAAACACACAACTGTTGCTACGTTGGAGGTCAATGTTGCAGCCACTGTGTCCGTGCATCTCGTTGCATGTCGTCTTCTCTTCTACGGACCCCCTACTTAACCAAGCCCATTGTTTGTGTCAGGCTAGGCTCTCCAGAGGAGCAAAGCCAGTGATGCCTATACGCGTGTGTAGACAGATTGATATCGAGGAATGGTTCACACAGAGGTAGAAGTGGGTACGTTCAGTTCAGTTCAAGTCCGAGAGTCATACGTCAGGGGAAGGCTTCTCTTGGCTCCAGTAGCTGCAGGGACTGAGGAACGGGAAGCAGGAAGATGACGCAGGAAGACCTGAGGCTGGTGGGTGCAGAACGGAATGGATCCTGGAACACCTGAATGAATCCATGGCCGGCAGTCTGTGGATGGTTCCTGGGATCCTCAAGCGATATAATGGGAGGCTGATGAACCAGATACGGACTCCAGATCCAGCAGTCGATGTACGCGAGCTTCCGCACACTGTCGGTCGATACTAAGAGCAGGCCATGCCCCGAATGAAACCTCCCTCCGCTGTAACAAGACTGTGACCAGAGTAACCGCTCGGCTACTTCCCAGAAGATCCCACCATGGAGCTGACCACACTGCTGTGTTAGAGCACAGGAGGGGAGGAGCCTGGCTCATCCACGTTGACATCAACCCCAACTGTCACCATGTCCTTCTCCAGAAACCGGTCCTTGCTGAGCATGTGTGCAGTGCAGTGAGACTGAGTCTGACCCTAGTGGCTGCTGGCCCATCAGTGTGTGTCAGGGGAGGGGAAGCATGAAGGGCAGCTGAATGCATGGACGGATGGAAGGACCAGAGGAGAAACACACATCAGCAACAGGAAGAACGGTATGTTTGCAGTCGGAGGTTCTGGGAAGGAATGGAGAGGCATGGGTTTGGAGAGGCAGGTTAGAGGTCTGGGGACAGGGCTGTGGGAGGTTTGGCCTTTAGTTTTTGAAGATTGACCTAGAGGGATTTGAAGATCGATGTCTGGCAGGATTGGTGGTTAGCATGTGTATCCGTTCCCCCACCAAGGGTCCTACAGGAAAATACATCAAGACCAGGGGTGGGAAGGGTGTGTGTGTGAATTATAGAGTCATAATCCAAGGGAGGAATACCCAGTCGGCATTCCTTCCTTTACTGATATGCAGTGAAGGGTGTCCCCAACTCTGTTCACTACGGATTAATAAGCAAGCATAGGTTAAGTCAGTGTTTCCTTTGCCGATGGAGTCCTCTGTCTCCAGGGAAGACACGTTAAAAAGAGTCTTTGGTTCTGTAGGAAGGGGCTATGGGCTTATGGGAGAGGCAGATGGCAGCCAGACCTGGAAGCAGACTCTTCGATGTGGGCAAAGCATGTAATACTGCTCCCCACAGTTGTGAAAGTAAGCACAGCTCACCCATGCTTGCCTTGCTCGGTGGGGACTCAGACACTGCTGGCCTCACAGTTCTGGAGCTGGGGTTGGCGTTACCTGCAGAGATCTCTGAGGGAGGAGCTGCTTCACCGTCTTTCCCAGCTTTGGGGAGCCCAGTGGGCCTTGGCTGGCTCCTGCCTCCTCATCTCTTTCCAAGGACACCAGCCGTACATGCTGAGGACCCACTTTATCCAGAGTGACCATCCATTAGCCAGACAGACAATGGGCCATATTCCCAAGCAGGGTCCCATTAGGGGCACATGGATCAGGACCCCGTCACGCTTTTGGGAGGGGACACAATTCAGCCGCTATCAAGGAGTGAGAACCCAAGCCCATCTCTTCCATCAAGCTGATTGTGAATCCTAGTGACCTCGTGTAGGGTTTCTGAGGCTATAGGTCTCCAGGGGAGCAGATAGCCTCAACTTTCTCCTGCAGAGTGGCTAGTGGGTTTGAATCTTCCATCCTGAGGCTGACAGTCCAATGTTTAACCCACAGGAACACGAGGAGCAAGGCTCCTCAGATGTTTTTTGTTCATAGGACTCAGCTGCAGAGAGTGAGGCAGATGGGGCTCCCACGTGAAGCCAATGGTTCTAGATCCTATGTTTTAGATCCTAGACCGTGGCTTGGAGGAGAGGGGGGCAAGCTATCAGGAAGATATGGGATCCAAGAGGGAGGTCCAGGACTGAGGAACACTGGGGCGGTGCAGGGGACAGTAAGACTAAGCTCACAGGCCCAAGAGCCTGCAGCAGAATGGGGTGGACAAAGGGAAGCATCTCCACATCCAGTGGTCCATGACTTGGGCTTCTTGAAAACCGTGTTTGGTGGAACCAATATCACCTGTCAGAGCTCAAGGTATGTTTACATTAAAGGACCATGAACTTTATTCTGTTGCATATAATTCAGTGGCCATCTGGTTCCCCTACCTGGCCTCACAGAGCTCACGCATCCTGGACAATGCTGGGAAGAAGGCTGCTCCCTGGCTCCACCTGAGGTCCCCAGCTCCTCTGCCCAAAGTCCTTTGGCCAGCCATGCTGCCGCCCCCCCCCTGCCACCCCCTCCAGTTCAGCTCTGTTTCAAAGGTCTCAGACCAGCCAGCTCCAAGTAGTGCTGACATTGCCCAGAGACAGGTCTGATGTGCTGGCCACTGCCCTCCTCAGGTCAGCCCCTCACCTACCTAGACCACCCTACCTGGGCCCTGTCTCATTCTGGGTACATGTCCCCAACCCTCTGACCTGCCATGAGGTCCCCAGCATCTTTGACCAAGCGCCTCAGGCAAGACAGCGAGAGCTATCACCTGTGGCAGAAACTGCTGGTCACCTGCCCGTATTTCTCCTCTCCTTCTTCTCTAATAACAAAGCAACACAAGTCCCATTTCACGAGGGGCAACGACGTGTAAGTGTGTAGGAGTGTGTATTACTCAGCTGACCTGTGCTTGATTTGGCCCCATGACAGAGGTGTCCTCTGACGACGCCACACCGTGTTTCTTCGTCCTGTCTCCATAATCCTCTCCAGGCTGCTCTGTCTTTGCTGGTCTTCTGTGGCCTTCATGCCTTTGATGAAACTGCAGGTCCTTCTGAGGAAGGTCCTTCAGCTTGGACTTGCCGCCTCTGTTCTCATGGTGACCCTGTGGTGATGGCTGTTAGTGGTTGCCTTGCAGCATCCACAGGGACTCAGCTCCGGGAGAAAGACGCTGTATAATGTGGACAGTCATCACACAAGAGGAAGACCCCCAGCAAAGCCAGTTTCCGTTGAACAGACTTCCGATCCACAACCTCCTCACGCGTGTCCATGTGGAGCTGTGACCCGGAGAGCCTGCAGAGGGCGGTCCTGGGGAAGAGAGCTCTCGGATTGTGTGTGGACTGTAACCTCCAGCCCTTCAGTTGGAGACCGTGTGCATTAACCTTGGCACCCCACAGGGACTCCCCAAGGGTAGCCCTAAATGTGACACCAGTGAGAGCATTGGGCCTGGAGCCTACCTCCCCTCTGAGAGCTTGGGCAGTGTGTGGGGGAAAGAGTGCAAAGACCCCACAGAACTGGTTCACTTTGGGGAAAAGTAAAGTAGCCCACTGAAAGGCAAAGGCCTTCCACAGAGGATAGAAGAAAGGAGGAGGAGGAGGGAGAGGAGGGAGAGGAGGAGGATGGGGAGGAGGAAGGGGAAGAGGATGGGGAGAAGGAGAAAGAGGAGGAGAAGGAGGAAGAGGAGGAGTAGGAGGAGGAGGAGGAGGAAGAAGAAGAAGAAGAAGAAGAAGAAGAAGAAGAAGAAGAGGTAACTTTTCAACCATCTGAAATGAAAGCTCTCACTCTCATCTTGTACCTTTCTGTCCTGACAGCTGTGGCCACTCCTGCCCTGCTGGCTTGTGACCACCCAGCCCGACACCAGCTCTCCTGGGCGTGGGAGCAAGCATGTTTCTGTGAGTGCTCTGTGCCTTCACGGCCCAGGCATTGCTTGGTTACAGTCATGGATTGATTCATCTTCGACTTCCAGGTTTCAAAGAACGGACCTATTGCCCAAGAGGTTCAGGTCATGATGACTCTTTCAATGGTGGCTCTTCCCAGGATTTGCATATGTAGGGGGGGCTGTCCTCGGGAGCTGGGGCACCAAGAGATAAATGCTGGTCCTGGTGTAGCTGATTCCTGCTGACCGAGTCCTGGGAACACCGAGGCCATCCTGACCTCTTGTCGGTTAGAGAGCCCATCACGGGACCGCAATACCAGCAAACAACTCAGTATGGACTTGATTCCCACTCCCAGTGGCCTCGAGGACAGAGGAGACTGCCCCCGTGGGTTTCTCGGGCTGTCGATCTTACGAGAGCAGAAAGCCTCATCTTTGTCCCCAGGAGCAGTGGGTGGTTTCCAGTGACTGACCTTTCAGCTAGCACCCCAGCTCATGACCCCGCCCCCCCGGACGCCTTACACAGGACCTAGGGGAGTTGTTTTCATAGACTGGGAAGCACGGGGGGCCCATTCCGGACATTAGGCATGATGGTCTGTTTCTCCGATCCCTTCTTATTCTCTTAGGGATTGGTGGGCCCGGAGCAGTGGGAAGAAAAAGGTCGGAGAGGAAAGCCGAGAAGGTTGAGTGTTAGGGGCCCCTGTCCCCATTTCACCCAGAGACACTGCCCCTGTCACCTCATTTCCTTGGAAACGGGATCACACTTTCTTATTGTGCTTCAGATCCACTGGAAGAAGATACATTTTTGATTCCGACAGAATTAAATTGAACCGCTGACCTCTCCCCCGGCTGCTGCAAGAGCCACTGCTGTCCGTTTCTGAAGCCCCGATTGCTATCTGTTAACTGGAGATTCAAACTGTGACAGAGACCATGAAGACGCGGGCGACCATGGATATGCGGTGCCCAGCTGATGAACTGTGCGTGGGGGCCCTGAACTGGAGAAGCCACCATACTGTCACGTCTTCTGAGTTTCATCCACAAAATGGGCTTTCGAGTCTTTAGCGAGACGGGCTAATCGTTGCTAACTCGTTATTGCCATTGCTATCGGTTTCACGTCTGATAAAAGCGGTGACGGTGTTATGAGAGCCCGCAGCCTCTTTGGGAGGAATGGTGTCTCAGCTCTCCTTCCTCAGCGTGGAGGCCAGTGACCGGGCATGGTCATTTCCATGTCAAGGGTCAGTAGACTGACTCGTGGCTTATTCTGGGGCTTGGGCAGAACAAGAAAGTAACGTGAAAAGCAACATCCCACCCGGCCTGTTTTCCGGTGTAGCTCAGCCAGGGCAGGTGTCCACTGAGTCTGGTGGCCTTCACAGCCCTCCTTGGGACAAGTGGAGGCTGAGGCTGGAACCCACAGAGCTTGTGCCCAGTAAGGCTCAGAATGTTCCCCTAATCCTCACTTTTTCCACGATGGTGCCCTGGCCCTCTAAGGGGCTCGTGATGTTGGGGATGGGGACGTGGTGACGGCAGTGTGTGCGTGCAGAATGTACCTGTGTTGGAAAGTTTTATTAAGTTCCCTTCTGTTGTCCTTCCAGATTTATTGCTTTAATTTGTTTTGCCCCCCCCCCCTTCCTTAGGTGCTGCGTTTTCCTTTGTTCTACCTCTGTTTGAACCCGCCTGTGGGGTATAAAATATATATTTTTGTATCTCTCCCTCTATCGCTTCCTTCTCCGATGACCCGTGTTAAGCAAGAAAATGATTTACTGTGGATTTGAGGGTCAGCAAAATGTTAAATCATTTGTATCTGCCGCGCTCATGTATTTACGGGTAAGAACACCACAGTGGCGTGAACCTGGACTGCTATCAGAGAAGGGCCTGGATTCCCAGGGAGCTTGTGAGAGCTCGCAGGCCTCCCAACCATCTCTGGTCCTGCTATTATCGACTCCAGGGACATCCTCCCAAGACCCTAGCCCTGGGTACCCCCTTTTCCCTCTAGGCTTGTCTCTGCACCCTCTCTACACTCTTGCTGCCCCCCTCCCCCGCCCCTGTGTGAGTGCTCCTGTCCAGCATGCGCTCACAGGATGCCTGCCTGGTGACGAATGTGAACACCCGCCTGGTGACAAGTGTGAACACCCGCCTGGGCACAGTAGGCCATGCAACAGCTGGATTAAGCACATGATGATCATATTTGGGATGCTGGGTCTCTGCGCAGCGCACATGCTAAGTACTTGACCAGGAACGTAAGCTTGCGGCCTGCAAAGCTAGGCCAGGTGATCTGCTTCCGGCAGGAAGGCCCACTTTGGAGACCCCCATGGATCAGTTCTATTGTGTACTCTTGCAAGTGACACAATGGCCGTGCATGACTAAGAACTGGGGCCTTACCCTTCGTCAATATGTGACTTAGGAACAAATGGCCTGACCTCTCTGTCTTCCTTCTCTGCAAAGGGAATGAACCACGCAGCCCTCTGGCAGTAGTGGGTGGGGGGGGGGGGACTGCTGGATGGGTCACATTTGCAGCACAGGTGGTCCCTGAGTTCCTGTGTGGAGCAGCACTATTCCCTGACCTATTACTCTCTGTGGTTTTGGAGTACGACTCCCCCCACCCCAAGGCTATTTATTTAAATTTATTTTCCCCATTTTATTGGGAGCTCTTACAGATATTCTAACAATCCATAGTTCAGTGAGATCAAGCATGGTTGTACAATAGCTGCCATCATCATTTTCAAAAACGTTTTCTTTCTTTTTGCCCTTTTTGGTATCAGCTCCCCTTTATCCCTGCCCTCCCCCACACTATCCCCCAAGAACCCTTGTTGATATATTAACTATTGTTCTTCTCACCACCCCATGTCTTCCACCATCCAATGCGTCTGTGCGCCTGCCGTTCTGTTACTGGCTCCCCTCGAGTGGGGTTATAGAGCCATCATTGCTGTCAGCGGTGCCCCCCACCCCAACCCCCACCTCTTCTGTACCCTCAGGAAATCATTTCTCCCATTATTATTCCTCAAGGATTTGTCTATCTTGGATTTCATGCATCAAAAGATCTTAATTAGACACATGAACATATGCAGGTCTAACAGGATTAATGAGGTGAAACTAAGACCATAAAAGTAGGGGGAGGAGATATTGAAGAACTAGAGGAAAGTTATGTGTTTCAACAGTGCTATACTGCACCGTGGATATAGCGTCGCTCCAGGTGGCCCTTCTGTGAGGGACTGTTAGGACACATCTTATTGTTAGTGAAAGAAGCGTGGGGATGCAGTTATTCAGTACTCGCTGATGACCAAAGGGCCAAGCCACCACTGCTTGTATACTGAGGGAGGGTGGTCTGCTTCATAAAGACTGACCGCCATGGGCCCTCCGAGGCTCTTCTGCTCTGCCCTCCAGGGCTGCTATGAATAGGCATCGACTTGACCACAGTGGGTGTGGTTTGGGTTTTGGTATCACCCTGGTTTGGTTTCACTCCATGAAGAAACTCCTTGCTGAAGCAGGGCATGGGAATGTGGGGATGGAGGAGAGAGAGAGAGAGAGAGAGAGAGAGAGAGAGAGAGAGAGAGAGAGAGAGAGAGAGAGAGAGAGAGAGAGAAAGAGAAGTCAAGACTGAGGAGGGGGCTGAGGACTGGGCTGTCAAGACAGCATGCTAAATCTCTCTTCTTCGATGGAGGGAGGCACTAGGGTTCCTTGGGCAGGAATCACAGGCTTGCAGGTCACCTGTGCAGGTCCTCCTTGTCCCATCCTACCTGGTAGCATTCTGAGCTCTACAGGGTACAAGCTCTGAGGGCAGAGGCATGTCTATGGGCTGTTGGTTCCAGCCGCAGCCCCCACTTGCCCCATGGAGGACAGTGAAGGCCGCCCAGCTCAGAGGGCTCGTGCCCTGGCTGAGCTACACTGGAAACTCGGTCAGGTGAGATTGAAACCAAAGGGTGGGGGCTCCAGGAGAAGGGAGCAGCCAGGCCAAAGGCCGGTAGCATCAACACCTGGGCTTTTCCCAGTGAATCCACTACCTCTGGGGACTTTAATGAGTCCTGATGGCACAGTGGTTAAAGTGCCCGGATGCTAACCAATAGGCTGGTGATTTGAATCCATCAGCCGCTCCACGGGAAAAAAATGTGGCAGTTGTTTCCATCAAAATTCCATCTTGGGACCCACCGGAGCCAGTCTGCTCTGTCCCGTAGGGTCAGAGCAAGTTAGAGTCTACTCAGGGCCAGTGGGGTTGGGTTTTTTGGTTTAGGAACATTAACAAGCACACAGCTTCCTCCATCAGGGGTGTCACATGCTGGCCCATCTCTCCAGGTACTTAGGAGCCTCCCAAGAGCTGCCCTCATCTTGCTGGGAGGCAGGTGAGCAGAAACGGGGTCTCAGTATAGCTGGTGTATGTTGGGTCAGGGGTGAAGCTGCTGGGTTGCTATGACCAGATGGGGGTGGGGATGTTAGTTCTGAGTCGGAACCCAGGCTGGGAACAAGGCTAGACAGAGGGGCTCTGTCCAGCAGTGGTCATTGGCTCAGTGTGTGGGGTGCAGAGTGGCCTGGTTTCATGCCACTAACCAGAAGGTCCCTGGGGTGTCATGAACAGAGAGGAGGCATGAGCTGGCTCTTATCTCAAGACTGACTGACAGCGGGAGGGAAGACTGTCCCCACTTAGCCCTCCAACAGCCCCTGGGGATATATATGGGTAGGGTGGGAAAGGGGAGGTACTAGAGCCAGGGAGCCTGGGAGATTGCAAGCTCAGCTTGGCAGGTGGGACCCAAACATGAAATTTATAAATGAAAGCATCAAAACCCTTGTTCATCATCTCTGTCTGAGGGCTGGGGAGCCAGTGAGGAGTCCACTGCAGGTTCCGGTCCATGGGGCCTCGGCCCTCAAAGGGGGTGTGTTCCAGGAAGTCCCCTAGCCTCTCCCCATGCACCTCAGGCTCTCTCTGGGGCCCCAGTCCTCCTGCGGCACCCTGCTGACGGCTTTCCTTCACCCTGGGCGATGGGTGCTTCGGGCCGCCTGGGAGGTGGAGGAGCTCAGCAGCCTTTATCTCTGTGTTTCAAATGAGGACTGCTCTCCAGGAGCCAGTTTTCACAGAAAAGACTTTCCAACGCAGCAGCTTAAAAGCACTTCTCAAAACACGCCTAAAAGCAGCAGCCTTTCCTGTGGCTGTCCTGACTCCAGGCAAAGAAGAGAGATGAAAAAAAGAAAAAAAGAGGAAAAACTGCGAAGGCAAAGAAGACAGTGTAAACCTAGAGGGAGCACCCAGGAGTGCTGTTGCCGGTGGACGGGCCAGCAGGCTCCCCCGCTCTGTTTTCCTGACCTTGACAACACACAGTTTCTAGCCCTCCTTCATTATGGGAAGGGAGGCCAGGCTATTAACTTTGCAAGCCTGGTGGTGTCCTGGGTACTGTATTTTAGCACAAATAGCAGGTGTTACACACTTTGAGTGTGTGTGTGTCCCAATTCCGCTGCCCTCCGCTGACAAGTGTGTTGTGCTGTTTTTCTTCATGTTGTGGAAAAAAAAGTTATATAGCACTTACGAAGATACCCTGTGGGTGGGGCGGTGTGGTTGACAAAGTGTCGTATAAGATGCTCCTCATCCTGATGACAATAACCAAAGCCACTGCATGGAGTCACCTCTGACTTGCGGTGACCCCTTAGGACCAGGAAGAGCTGCTCGAGGCTTTCTGAGACTGTATCCCTTTATGGGAGTAGAAAGCCTCATCTTTCTCCTGTGGAACAGCTGGTGGTTCTTGAACTGTTGACCTTGCAGTTAGCAGCTCAAGGTATAGCCTCTACACCACACTGTGTCTCTAGCTTTGGGCACACTGTAGTAATTACAGGGACCCTTAGTTTCTTCGCCTGATTAAAAATAGAGGGGGATGTGTAGGAGTACATTCTCTGAAGGATGGTCTGGAGGGTCTAAAAGTCCTGGAACCGAGGCCAGCATGGCACATAGCGGGTGAAAGGGCTCAGTATTCTTTGCTATCCCAACTTCCTCTGACCTCCTGGGTCTTGCCTCCTCTCCCAGAGGTTCAGCCCTGGTGGGGCCTCGCCCAGCTTGGCAGGGAAGTGTCTGTGTGGTTGGGGAGTGTTGTTCCGACTGCTGGGGCTTCCAGGGCTCTCCTTACTTCTCGTCCAGACTTCCCCCATCTCTGCCTGCCCGTGGGTCTGGGCCAGGGGCTCAGGACTGGGGCTGAGGCAGGGCACAGGAGATGCTTTGTGAAGAGCCCCAGATGTGGACTCCCAGTGCCAACCCTTTGGGGTATTACTCCTGAGTCACATGCCCACCTCTGGGCCTTCTCTCTTCGCCTGAACACTGGCCGGGCTAGGCACCCCTGTGTGGGTGCTTGGGAACACAGAAAGGTAACAGTTGAGACTCTCATGTCAGGTTCAGAGTTAAGGAACCAGCATGTCAGGAGGAGACTAGGGAAACCCCCCTGGACTTTGCCCTAACTCAAAGGTCCTAGCAGAGCCAGATGTCCACCTCCTCCTTGTTTCTCTAGGAGGACACTAGCAAGGCCGTCCGTTTTGTGGCTCCCACCCCCAGCCCTCGCCAACCCCTAATACGAATGGGAGAGGCTATTGGTCTCTGTCACTATATCGACTGAGCAAGAGTAGGTCCTCAAGGAGATGGATTGCCACAGTGGCCGCAACATTGGGCTCAAGCACAACAGCCATTGTGGGGATGACGCAGGGCAGTGTTTCCTTCCTTTGTACATCGGGTCCTGATGACTCAGAAGCAACTCATCGCCCTCTAACAACAGGATTCTCTCTATCCTATCTATTTACCTACCTACCTACCTCCTGACCAAACTGTCCAGCTTTCCACCCATCCATCCATCCACCCATCCATCTACCCATCCATCCGTCCACCCACCATCTATCTGTCCATCCATCCATCCGTCCATCCATCAGTCCGTCCATCCATCCATCCATCCATCCATCCATCCATCCATCCATCCATCCATCCATCCATCCACCCACCCATCCATCCATTCATCCGTCCGTCCACCCATCTGTCCGTCCGTCCATCCGTCTGTCCGTCCGTCCGTCTGTCCATCTGTCCATCCACCCGTCCGTTCATCCATCCATCCATCCATCCATCCATCCATCCACCCACCCACCCATCCACCCATCCATCCATCCATCTAGCTACATATTGATTTATCTGTTGACAAAGAGAGTCAGAAGGCTTTTGCACGGCCCATTCTCTCTCCCCAGAGCAGCCATCCTGGGGCGTCCACATTGGGCTGCTAATTCCATGGTCAGCATCCACTCCGAGGAGAAAGATGGGGCTTTCTGCTCCCATAGAGAGTTACAGTGTCAGCAGCCCACAGGGGCAGTTCCACCCTGTCCTGCAGGGTCACTGTGAGTCAGAAGAGACTCGATGGCAGTGGGTCAGTTTCTTTGATTGGTGTTCTTATCAGCTGTCCTATCCCTGCCCTTGACACCCCCTGCATGCAGCTTTGTCCTCAAGGTCAACATCTTCTTTACCCCTGAGTTCTCACTGGCCACCATGATGTGGGGGATGGAGGCAAGAAGGGTCCACCTGTACCTGATCCAGCCCGCCACCAAGCAGCCACAGAGAGAGAGAGAGAGTGTTTTCAGCCCAAGCCTATGTTCTGGTCCAGTGGGGGCAGAGCTGTTTCTTAGCCAATAAATATTAATAAGGAAAATAAAGCAGTCTTTCGGCCTCTCCCCCCGCCACTGCCCCAGGGTTATAAATTATGTACTGGCTGAGTCGGTTTTGACAGCTGTGATAAAGTGGGTTTCAGACTCTGCGGAGCGGCTTCTCTGAACGAATGCAGAGACTGCGTGTTCTGCCCCCCACCCCCACCCTCACCCCCACCGCCGCTTGTCTTGGGGAGGACTTCACTGGAGCTCTTTCCTCCTGGGACTCCTCTGTCCCCCTGGGACAAACAGACATTGTTGTTTCACCCTGCCTTCGGATCCTGTCCCAGAAACCTGGGAAGAGTGTAAGAGCGCAACAAGATAGTCACCCTGTGATGACCGGGGGTGGTCACTCCTGCCTTTGACCTTGTGGGTCTGCATTTGCATGCTCCGGGAAGCGCCCACCTCTTTCTGGCTCTGTGGGCAGCCCCGTTTGCTGTTTTCTACTGTAAAATTGTGGGTAAGCTGAGGGGCGCCCTGGAATATTCCTCATTTTAATGCTTTCCTTTAATTCATACCCCACCAAGCTTCCATCTCGTTGACCTGGGTGCTCATTACTTGAAAACAGGCAAGTAGAGTCTCCACAAATGTTTACACAGAATGCTCTGCCCCAGGGAGGCCTGGTGGCACCACAGGTTAAGCATCGGGGCACCATCCACAAGGTGGGTGGTGCAAACCCACCAGCTGATCCAAGAGACCAAGGGATGGCAGCCTGCTTCTGCTAAGATGTACCACCAAGGCCACCCTGTGGAGTCACTCAATTGTCCTGCTCTGTCACAGGGTCGCGGTGCCTCAGTCATAGGACAGGGTATCACCGTCTCAGTGGGTTCTTGAAATCATACTTATTTTTTTTAAGATAATTTTTATTAAGGGCATTTACAGCTCTTATAACAATGTATACATCAACACTATCGAGCATATTTGGATATATGTTGCCATCATTATTTTCTAAAGATTTACATTCTATTTGAGCCCTTGGTATCAGCTCCTCTTTTTTCACCTCCCTGCACCCTTCCATGGCCATGACCCATTGGAAAATTATAAACTATTATTTTTTTCATATCTTATACCCACCGTGGTCTCCCTTTCCACCTCCTCTCCCCACTTTCGTCCTATCCTCCTGGTATCCCGACTCTCATTCCTGTTCTTGAGGGGTTTAGCTGACCTGGATTTCGTGTGTCCTGAGTCCTTGTCTGTACCCATGTACATGCTCCGGCCTCGCCCACAGTAAAAGGCAGGATTAGGGTCCTGGTAGTGGAGGCTGAAGAAGCCTCAGGAGCCAGAGGAATATTGTGTGGTTCATCAGTGCTATAATTCACCTTGGTTGTTTCATCCTTTCTTGGTGACCCTTCTGTAAGGGAATGTAGCATTGTCTACAGATGGACTTTGAGTCTCTACCCTGACCCCCTTTGTTCTCAAAAATATGTTTTTGTTTGTTTTGCATCTTCTGATGCCTGTTACCTGATCCCATCAACACCTCATGATCACCCAGACTGGTGTGCTTCTTCTATGTGGGCTTATTGCTTCTCTGCTAGATGGCCACTTGTTTAACTTTGAGCCTTTAAGACCCCAGATCATATATCTTTTGATAGCCAGGCACCATCAGCTTTCTTCATCACATTTGCTTATGCACCCATTTTGTCTTCAGTGGTTGTGCTGGGAGGCTGAGCATCACAGAATGCCAGGTTGTTAGAACAAAGTGTTCTTACGTTTAGGGAGGGTTTGAGCAGAAGCCCAAAGTCCGTCTACTTTCTCAGTGTATTGCCATATATCTATATCTATATCTATCTACATCTATATCTATCTATATCCATATCTATATCTATACGTATACCAACACCTCTATTATTATGAATTAATATGTTACATACGTGTACACCTATGTTTGTACCTCTATCCATAGATTTGCTTCCTAGACCTTTCCTTTGTTTCCTTTTATCTTCCTCATTTCCCACCATTACATACCTTTCTTCTGCTTCTTAGTAATTCCTGTCAGCTAGATTTCTGTTTCTCTAACACCCCCAGGATCTCTATGTCCTCCTCATTGTTGATTTTAATTTCCTAGTTGTTCCTCTGCCTCCTTCTCCCCGCCAAGTCCCTCAGGAACCTTCAGTCCCGTTGCTTTCTCCTGGGGCTTACTTCCTATGCATCTCTTCTACAGGTAGGCAAACCAACAATAATGTAGACAATACACCCTTTGGTAGCTCAGCTGGTAGAGTGGAGGACTGTAGCCAAGACTTGTCTAGACATCCTTAGGTCACTGGTTCTATTCTGGCTCAGAGGAGGTACGTGACGTTTCTATTTTATTGTTGGTTTGCCTGCCTGTGTTAGATAGGCATGAGAAGCAAGCTTGAGGAGACCATGCATTTCCATTGGAGTAGAAAACTTCATCTTTCTCCCAGGAAGTGGCTGCTGGGTTGGAACTGCTGACCTAGAGGCCAGCTGCTGAACCCATCCTTCCCTACAGGTTGCCACGAGTCAGAATTGATTGGAAGGCAGTGGGATTAGAAACCATCAGAGTAACGTGTGGGGTATTTCCAATACCCAAGCAGACCCCTCAAGAGACACTCAAAGCTAACACGGATCCTTATCACTCCCTCTCAGGTGATTTCACCTCTTCAGGAACTGTGTATGGATGCGTTCAGAGAGTGTACTCTTCTGTGTGGTTTTCTTTCCCTCCTCCTTCTCATCATATAGTTTTATGTTTATCGATGTTTTCCCCTATTACGAAGATGCATGCCCCCGATCTAAAATATAACTATTGGTCTCAACTTCTAGGAGCAAGAGACAAAGTAAACCCAAACTCTCAGAGAAGAAACTCATCTGCCAGGCTAATAGCCTACCTGAGCTAGGGCCTCACTGACTCTAAGACAGGAAGGTCCAGATGGTGCCTGGCTACTACATCCCAAGCTCTGATCAGGGTCACGGCAGAGGGACTCTATTCCAACAGGAGAGGAATGGAGAACAGAACACAGGATCTTGAAAATGCCTGGACTTCCTGGGCTGGGGGAGGTGGGAGGACTCGCTGAGACAATGATCCTGAAATGTTCCTTAACCTTCGAACCCTTCTGTCCTCGGAGGCCACCGTTTAGTGAGATGACAGAATGGCGCACAGGATGAAGGGTTCTATCCTGAGTACAGTGTCCTAACATGTCCCTAGTTGCTCTAAAGCCAGGATGAGATGATAAAGGGACAGAGATACCAGAATACTGGGAGCAGAGCAACCCAAACACATGAAAAAGGACCTTGACCATCGTGACCAATGGAACCCGTGCCCCTCAACGGTTGTGTAGGCGTTGTCCAGTGGAAGTCAAATGTGCTGTGTAGCCTTTTAAAGAAGGCACAATCTTTGGATTATTTTGAATTGTTCTCCTGTTGAATATACAACATATATTCTGCTCATCATGGACATCTGGTGACATCTGGTTTTAGTCATGATGCATAAACACTGGGGGCAGCCGTCATGCCTGTCTCAGGGTGGGGGGGAGGGGGCCGTGTGTCTTCATTTCTCAGGAGTAGATGTTTTGGTTCCTGGGATATCTACATGCAGCTGTCATTGATACTGCCAAAGCATTTTTGGAGGTGCTCTAACCAATTTATGTCCCTACCAGTGGTGTAGAAGGGCTTCAGATAGCCCACATTTCAGCAGTACTTGACATTGTCCTTCGATTCCCCTCCCTTTTAAATCGAGGCATCGGTCTTTGACTTGTGGGAGATCTTCATGCCTTCTAGCTGTGAGTCATTTTTCAGATCCATGTACAGCGAGGCTCCTTTCCCAGCCTGGGGCTGGTTTTATCCCTCCCCTAATGCTGTCTTTTGATGAACAGGGGTTCTTAACTTTAATGAAGCCCAATATATTCCTCCTTTGTTTATGGGCAGTGATTTGCTGTGACAAGTTTAAGAAATGTTTGCCTACTGCCGAGGTCAGGGGCTCCTCTCTTGTGTTGTCCTCGAGAAGCTTCCTCGCGTGACCTTTCACCTTCCGGTTTATGGACCGTGTCACATTAAGCTTAATGAGTTGTGGGAGGTTCACCTTGACTTTTCACTTCTTCCCTTGGTATGCAAAGTTCTCAACCAACACAGCTATTTGTTTGAAAGCCAGGTCTGGCCCCGTGCCTCTGTGGCTTAAAGCCCGTCAGTGTTTCTCTCAGGAGCCCTGGAGACTTACTGGTTACACGTTGGGCCGCTAACTACAAGGTCAGCAGCTTGAAACTACCTGTTGTTGCCCCTTGAGAGAAAGACGGGGCTTTCTACTCCCATGAAAAGCAACAGTTTGGGAAACTACAAGCACAGTTCTACTCTGACCCATAGGGTAACTATGAGTCAGCATGGACTCACTGGCGGTGAGTTTGGTTTTGAGTTTGCTGCTTCTCTGATCTTCATGGCTGAAATCTTTAAGATGACTTATCCCACCTTCAGAATCAGACAGCCACTTGCCTTTCTAGAACCATCTCTTGCTTTTCTTCCACATGGATCATATGGCCCTGCCACACAAGTTACCAGACACTACTTTTGTGCTTGTACATCTTTGCATGGGGAGGGTGTGTCTTTCTTCCAAGATTTATTGGGAGCTCACCGCCATCTGCACCCAGTTTAGCCATCCTTTGGCTGTAGACCCCCCTGATCTGTTCACATCTGTTCAGAGTAGGGTCCCCGTACCCCTGGATTCTGTACAGTACACGACACCCACCAAGTATATCTCCAAACATTTGAACATGTCCCCTGGAGACCAATCACCCCCTAGGTCAGAACAAGTGTTCCAGAAGCTGGGTGGCTGTCATGTTGTCCTTTGTCTTGTCTTGCTCATCCATGGATTACTGCCCCCAAATGTGGGTCTGTACATTTTTGTTTTTTACCACATCGGTGGGAATGTATAAAAGCTACTGTTTTGAGGGCACCTTCTGTGCTAGTTTTTAGTGGACTCGCCCAGGAGACTCTGTGAAGGAAACATTGGAATGATGACTGCACATGTGACTGTTCAAACCCAGCGGGAGAAAGGTGTGGTCAACGGCTCCAGTAAAGCTCTCCAGCCCCCAGAACCCTGTATAGGGGCGCTGTAAGTCAGACTGGACCAATGGCACTGGGTTTGGGGTGTTTTGAACCATAGTAGAGAAAAAGCCCTTGGCACGGTGGTTAAGCACTTGGCTATTATCTGAAAGGTTGGTAGTTTGAACTCCGCAGTTGCTCTAAGATAGAAAGAGGAGGCAATCTGCTTCCATGAACATTGATTGATAGCCTAGAAATCCTATGCATTCATTGCCTTTGGTCTGAGAGGGTTGCTATAAACCAGAATCGATGCCAGGACAATGGGTTTGGCCCTTTGGTCTCACTGTGTTGATGAAGCCCCTGCATCAAGCCTGAGCTGCTGACCGAGAGACTGGAGTCTCTGCTCAGAACCACGATACGATAGCTCAGAACAAAGCCAGGGTCAGTTACTTGTGGAAAACCAGCCACTGCAAACCTTTTAGAGCAGCAGTTCTCAACATGTGGGTCGCAACTCCTTTGGAGGTCAATTGACCCTTTCACAAGTGTCTCCCAATTCATAACAGTAGCAAAATTATAGTTGTGAAGTAGCAAGGAAAGTAATTTTATGGTTCAGGGAGTCACCACACAAGAGGAATTGCATTAAAGGGTCGCAGCATTTGGAAGGTTGAGAACCACTGGTTTAGAGCCTGATTCTACTGTATTGCACCTGGGGTTGCCCTGGGCCTGAGCCAACTCCATGGAGCTAGTGCGCTAGACACGCGCGATGCCACTGGCATACCCATCACCCACGGAGCTCTGATGGTGTGGAGCCGTGGCGCCTGAGAGGGTTCATGGTGTGGGCTCATGCCACTTTGCTGAGTTCATTCCCATACAGGCCACTGATAGCTGCATGCAATCTTGAGCCCGGGACTCACTGTCCTCTCAGTGCCTTAGTTTCTCCATCTGTAAAACGGGAGCCCCACGGTGGGCTCCGACATAACCACCATTGGGTGAATGACACAGGTTGAGGCGGTGTTTCGGTCTCTTGAACACACGGTCTCTTTAGGAGCGGGAACCAACTCATCTGCACCTAACAACAACAAGAATGAATGGAAGACAGAAGTATTAGGGAGAGGAGAATATTTCAAGAATGTAGAGCGGTGCTGGGCACTTCAGCAATATTATAGGATCCAATCCCTGATCTCAAGCACTCCTGTCTCCAGGTTCTCATGAAGGACACTGAAGCAGAGGGGCCATTGCCCTGGGTCCTGCAGTGGGGGATACTTGGGGTTCAGTGGCAGCCCCGGGACTTCTGATTTCACAGCTGATGGGACCCAATCCAAAGAGCCACAGCTCTCCTCCCGGCCACCCTCTGGGTCCAGCCGCAGTGGCAGGGAGCTGGAGTCATGGTCTGTGCACTGCCTTATTCAGTCAGGGTCACCAGGGTCTCAGGCGAGAACACCTGGGACGGAATTGGTGAAACAAGGTAATGAGAAAACACCGCGGGCTGTGAACTGAGTAGAGGAGAGGCATGCAGAGAGCAAGGTGGAAAATAACAGATGAGAACCAATATAGAAGACGCGAGGCAGGCCGAGCTGGGGCTCTGGAGGTGACAGGGTCAGTCTTTCTTATCATAAGCTTGTTTGAGTGCCTGTCTGAGTCTCGCTGCCGGAGTCCCTGGCTCTACCCATTGTTCGCGGACCCCAGCTCTAGTGCCTTCGCCTTTCTCCCTGGGGGACCATCCCACTCCTCTCTGCTGGATGGAGACACTCCAGAAGCTGCGTGGAGCAGCCACAGCTCGGGGCTGTGTGTTCTAGTCTCATGTGGACAATGCTCAGCTTTTCAATCATGCAGGAGCAAAGGATCACGTTGGACCCCCCTGGGACCCTCTGATGTGAACTCTCATCTCCCAGGGAGAGAAGGGGTGCAAAGAACATTCAGGTATTTGAGCCCAGGACACATGGTTAGTGAGGGATGGGTCGTCCCATGTGGGCTCTGCTCTTTCCCCAGCTCTCCTCAAAGATGGATATGTAACAACTATCCATAATGAGCAGGGCACCCCTCCATACCTCCGTCCTTCATTCATTCAGCCAATATGCTTATTGGTCCCTTCATATGTACTGACTTCACCTCCATCATCTGAAAACTGTATATAATAGTGACCTCTGCCCACAGCAAGAAACTCTCCTGGCACAGTGGTGAATGCATTGAGCTGCTAACTGCCAGGGCCACAGTTTAAACCCACCAGCCGCTCATGGGGAGAAAGATGAGTCTTTCTACTCCCATAATGCTTTGCAGCCTCAAAAGCCCACAACTGCGGTTCTATCCCATCCCATAGTGGTACCATGACTTGGAACCAACTCAGTGCCATCTAGTTTGGTCTGTCTGATTTCTGACTACAGCAGTGAGGTTTAAGTGAAACAGCACACATAATTGGCTGGCACAGTGGCTGGCAAGAGTAAATGTTCACAAAATAGGACTTCTTTGAAACACCAAGTAGATTTTCAGCCTTGTATCCAGCTGGCACCACAAGGCTGCTCCAGAAAGAACCAGGGCTTGGGGCAAAGCCATTGCAGAATGAAGGACTGCCCCTCCTGCCAGAGTAGCTCATGTCCTGGGACAACCACATCCCCTCTGTATCCCCTTCCTGCTCAGCACACGTAGTTTGTACAGGATGACACTCACTTGACCCAGGCTCGGTCTTGGGGCTCCTTCATCCTCTTCTCTGACTGTGTTGAGGGATTTGGCTCTATCCCTGTGATTGCTCCCTGAGACGGGACCAGTGCAATTGAGAAAGGGGCTTTCTCTTTTCATGATGTCTTGAGCACTGAGGACCATGCAAATATGGAACTGCTTGGGTCCTATATTACATCCAAACTTGATAAAACCAAACTCAATATCATCGAATCTATGTCACTCATGTAGATTCTCTAAGACAGAGTAGATCTGCCCCTGTGGGTTTTCAAGACTATAACTCTTTACAGAAGCAAAGCCTCATTTTTCTCCCACGGAGTGGATGGTGGTTTCGAAGTGCTGACCTTGAAGTTAGGAGCCAAATGTGTAACCCATGATGCCACCAGGGTTCCTGCATCGTACATAGAGAGACTAAGAGTGAAGCCACGCAACGGCCCACAATGCTGAGTGCCTATGACAGACGGAGCCTCTGGCTCAAGCTTGACCTGAAGTCAACACTGCCTTTGGGTTCCCTAGACGTGTGGGCTATTTTTGCTGATTTGTTTATGTTTATTTGAGGTGGTTTTCTATCTGCTGTGGTGAAACAACTCTAAACAATGTATCAGGAAACTTCTTTGAGTCTTGATATTCTCGCCCACAAACTACAGGAGAACACCATCTGTTTGTCACATTAAGTGCACATCTTGAGTGCCGAGCATGGGAAAGGCAGACATGGGAAGCATCCATGGGACGGGATACCAGGCTGATCGGTGCGGACTGTCTCATCCTTTCTTGGTTGGCGCTGGAAGTCCCCTAACTTCTGTAAGCTGTCGGTGGCTGGGATAGGCCAAGAAGTCTGCTTAGCTACAGAGCAAAACAAATGAAAGTCTGAGAAGGAAATGAGCTCCCAAGGAGGGACAGTTGAAGTGGCTGGTCCCGAGTCCCTGCTCATCTTCTACACTCCCTGTTTATTAAATGTTCCTGTGGGCTTCACTTTTGAGGACTCTGTTGCAGATGGTGCTGCATCCTAGTAATGGACTCTCTTGCCTTCAATGCCGAGTGGTCGTTGGAGGCTGTGTGTACTTACAGAGAACTTTTCCTCAATTTCGTTCTCCCAAAGCCTTCTGCCAATCATTTACAGCCCAGGTCCCTCCAGTCAAGCATTTTTGGTAAAAAGAGAAGGCATAGTAGATCATTTACCCGCCACCCCCACCCCATTTTTTTGTTGTCCCCAGTGAATGATCTTCAATGAACCTCATTGAATAAGTATCTATTGAATTTCTCCTTGGTGCTACTGTGGTAGTTACATAATCTTGTGTCAACTTGAGGGTATTAAGAGTGAAGAGTGAAGTCTAGCCAGTCAATCAGATCACGGCCTGATGATGCCTCCTTGTGGGTGTGGCCTTCTCATGAGGATTCTCGGAATTTTGTCTTCCTATTGACAAGACATGTGGAGACCCAAGCCAATCCTGAGATGCTTCCACTGCCACAAGACTTTTCACCCTCCAGCCTGTGATCTCTCAGCATTCCGCATCATTGTGTGTGCTGCATGAGTCTGAAGAGGAGTTTATGGACCAGTGTCAGACATGTGGGCTAGCATCAGACTTATGGACTTGCTTTGAACCGGCCTGGAATGTTTGCTCAATACACAGTTGCTCTTTGATATTAAGTTCTCTCTTGTGCACACAGGAGTGTCACTGCATTTGTTTGTCTTGTCAACCTGGCCTAATACAACCCGTAGCTGTGCTTGGTAGAAAACAATGTTGAATGACTATGGATGACTTTGGCCTCCTAACACATAGACAATAGGGTCCATGGATAGGACAGTAAAAAAATCCTATTGTGTGTTGTTAGTACTTACTGAGTATCTGTTAGGGGATGGGCCCTCTGCCAGTACTTCCTATGCATTAGCTTGCAACGTCCTCACAACTGCCCTAGGATGTCCGTAGTCTGTTGTATATGTGACAACATTCAGATTCAAAAGAGGCAAGACAACGTGTCCAACCTTGCAGAAACGCCAAGTTTCCTACTGGACACTCATTGTTACCTTCTATTTTCATGAGGGAAGCCCTGTAGATCTTGCTAACCATGGAAATGTGCCCAGCTATCAACATGTCTTTCCATTGTGCCTTGCTGATGGGAGGGCTCCTTAGAGAAATGAAGAGGTTGTTGCTTGGGGCTTCTTGAAAAAACATTTTAGAGGAAGAGGACTTAGCACAGAGAAGCATCCTTTCTCAGGTTCCACACTCACTCCTGACTTGGGACAAGGATGTGATGGTTGGAGCATCTATAAACTTCTTAGACCATGAGATGAGCTCAGAAAGGGATTCACAAGCAACGAGTGACAGAGGAAGATGGTAGAGGTCTGAATCCTTTATTACCATGGAAAGACCAGCACAACGCTGGATTGCCTGCCTCAGATATTCATGGGAAAATAGTAATCCCTGCCTTAGGGAGTGCATTGCTCTTAGGTTTTCTGTTGTAGTGAGCCCAGGCCATTTCCTAAGGGTGCACTGTCAGAGGTTGTAGAGTGGAGATTTGAAGTAATATTTTGCTATCCTCTCTGGATGTTTCTGGCCTGCAGCTCCACTTTCTTCTGAAGAATTGGATAGTCAGTGACCCAACTTGGCAGAGAAGTATCACCCTGACGGAGCGTCTCACTCAGCCAAGCATGCATTTCAAATGGAATGCTACAAAGGAGGGACAATGGGCCAGTGTCTAGAGAGTGGAGCTGACCCAAGGTGATACAATGCAGAGATATTGACTCTACTTTTACAAATGTATATGATCACTGAGGGAATGAGAGTATATATGAATGTGGCAGGGTAGGGAGAACTTTGGATACAATTAAGGTCCATCACTCACGCTCCCTAATTTGATGAGGTTGCAAGTGTCACGGTGATGATAAACTGTCATGGTGCTAGTGAGTGTGTCTTATTATGACCATGAGCAGCAGGGCTTCTTTTGATGATTTCTATCCTCACCGAGCATGCTCAAGGTGGGAGAGAGTTCTCTAACTTCAGGACCCTTGAGTTGGTAAGTTTTACTGGTTTATCAACTGAGATCTTGACCACTCCCTTATTCTGAGGGTGATTTTTTTCTCAGTGGTATTTTTCAACTCCCTGTTCTGTTCCTAGACATTTGTCTCATTGAGGGCTCATCTAACTCACCGTAATGCTAAGGAGCCCTGGTGGTATCGTGGCTCATACTTCAGGCTGCTAACTACAAGGTGAGCGAACAGTTCAAGCCCACCTGCCACTCCTCATGAGACAGATGAGGCTGTGTGCTCCTGTAAAGTCCTGTAGGGTCGCTATGTGTCAGAACCTACCGGATCACAGTGGGTTTGGGCTTGGATTTTGCTGAGTGGTATATCCATTCAGAGAACAGTGTCTTTTATATGGCTACCACTATGCTAAGTAAGAATAAGCATAGTATGGCTGAGTCATATCATCCACTAAAGATACCCGGGAGAGAGAATAACTGGGTAGATGGGGAAGGAAAATTGCAGAGAGGGTGGCTAATGGAGGAATGTTTAATGTTTGGAGTTTACGAGCAGGGAGGAGGACAATAGGGATGCAAGACAGTGGGTATGCTGCTGTTGGGATTGTTAGGGGTTGTCACCATCCTTGCTTCTAAGGAGCATTCTGACTCTAGTCCCAAGACAGATTTGTTTTATTCTGGCCGGTTGTGGCATATTCCATGCCCTTGATAATCCCTGAGGAAACAGCAGGGGACCAACAGCAGGGTGCTCCTCAGCACCCAAACCCAACTGCAGACAGCCCACTTGCCTCTGCCCCCAATCTTTCTCTTGCCCTATACACCTTTTCCGCCCATGGCATTCCACTTCTCCGCTGGGTTCCATGATCCTTTGCAACAGCCATACAGAACCCGCAGACCGTACTCATGAAGAAGGGGACTGAATTAGCAAAGGTAAAAGGTGACCACAAGGACCAGAAAACATTAGAGATGCGGCCATTGGTCCAAAGCAGTTCCTCTCCTCAGATTTGGCCATTGGTCCAAATCTCTCTCATGCTTCTTCCTCTGTGAGAATGGACTCCGTGACTAGGGAGTCCAGGCCTTGAGGGAACCCCACGTACAAAGTGACATCAAGGAGAAAAGAGAAAAGTTCCAAGTAGCAGAGAGCAAACATTCGAACAACGTCATGCCTGCACCTGGGGGGATCAACGTTGAGATGGGGAGCCTTCCGCAGGGCCAGCCTACATGCCGCTCCACCTCACTGACAAATGGTCTCAGTGGCACAGCCCCTCAGCTGCTTGAGCCTGGCCCTTTTGCCCTGCCCCATGGTCTCCAACGCAGCAGCCTCCAGTGCCTCTGCTCTTGACTCTACCTCTTCAGGCAAGGACCTTGCACATATGCCAGTGCTGGCTCTTCTTCTTTGTTGTTGCCAGGAATGATCTCTCACGGCTTCCCAGATGGCTCTCATACTCAGAGGAGCGGCTTCCATGGAGATGCGGTCTTATCTTTCAGCAGACCATACCCATACCCCCAAGGAAGCAGAGTGGCAGCGTGACGCACATGTTCTCACAAAGTAGAGACTTAGAATACATCCCACTTAGAATACATCCCACCTCGATCCTGTCCATGAGCATAACAAAGAATGCCCCACAAAGTAGGCATTATAACTATAGGTATAGAGGCTGGAATCTATAATACACCCACCAAGGGATTATGGGTATAAGAGTCCTATTAAGCATCTTCCCTTCATTCCAACACCGTAATTCAAAGGCATCGATTCCTCTCCAGCCTTCCTTACTCACCATCCAGCTCGCACGTGCATGCAAGGCGAGAGAGCACCAGGTGTGCCTTATGCACCACAGGGACCTCCTTGCTCAGTTTCGTGTTTTAATGTGTCCTTTGATTACTTGACTGCTGCTTTGGTGGGCCTGGACTTTGGAGCCAAATAAAATGAAATCTCTGGACTTCTCCTTCTTTTTCTCTGTTTATCATGCTATTATTACCTTTTGGTCCTGTTGTGGATATTTTTGTTTTGACCACTTCGAATTTTTCCCCTATTTCTTTTCTCTTTTTTTATGAATCATTTTATTAGGGGCTCACACAACTCTTATCACAATTGCCCATTTCTCATGCTGTCTATTGGTCCAGCTGTGAGAATTTCATTTTGCTTCACATAGCGTAATCCATACTGAAGCCTGCAGTCCTTAATCTTCATCAGCAAGAGCTTCAAGTCCCCTTCACTTTCATCAAGCGAGGTTGTGTCGTGTGCAGGTCACATGGAGTTCCTAAGCCTCCCTCTAGTCCTGGCCCTTCCTTCGTCCTCATATAGACCAGCTTTTCGGATGATTTGCTCAGCATACAGATTGAATAAATATGGTGAGAGGACACAACCCTGACACACACATTTCCTGCCCTTCAACTCTCTATGCATTCTGCATCTACATATACCCCCAAAGACTTGGAAAGCCGAGGCTTAAAAATAGACCTGTGCACCAATGCTCTTTGCTGTACTCTTCACAATAGGCAAATGGTGGAACCACTCTAAATGCCCATCAGTAGAGGCACAGATAAACAGAATGTGGGACATAAATACTTGGGAATACTGCTTAGTCAGTAGAAGAAATGAAGTCTTGATATGTGCTGCAGTATGGATGGAGTTTGAAAGAATTATTATGACCAAAATAAGCCAATCACCAGGGGAAGTATTGTATGACTTCACCTGGAAAGTAAAAAGTTAAATTGTAGAGTCTGGAGTTTATCAAAGGTGATCAGGGCTGGAAGGGAGGAGAAAAGGGAGGCTAATGGTGGTGAGTTTTATAGATCAGTCAATGCCAGCAATTTATTTAAAAATCAGGCAGCAATATGAGCATTTCCCCAATGGATTCAGATAATCAACACCTTCTCATTTGTTTGTTTTTTAAATCATTTTATTGGGGCTCATCCAACTCTTACCACAATCCATACATATATCAATTGAGTAAAGCACCCTTATACATTCATCACCCTCATCATTCTCAAAATTGGCCTTCTGCTTGGGTTCCTGGAATCAGCTCATTTTCCTTTTTCCCTTCCCTCTCCCTCTCTGCTCCCCTCTCCCTCATGAACGCTTAATAATTTATAAATTATTATTTTATCTTATCTTACACTGCCCGGCATCTCCCTTCACCCACTTTCCTGTTGCCCATCCCCCAGAGAGGAGGTTATATGTAGATCCCCGAGATCAGCTCCCCCTTTCTACCCCTCCCCTTCCATCGCGGCATCTGTCCTAGATTCCCTCTGTTTCCAGATCCCATATGTACCACTGTGCATCCTCTGGTCTAACCAGGTTTGCAAGGTAGGATTGGGATCCTGATAGTTGGAGAGGAGGAAGTGTTTAAGAACTAGAGGAAGGTTGTGAGTTTCATTTTTGCTACACTGAACCCTGAGTGACTCATCTCCTCCCCACTACCCTCTGCAAGGGATGGCCAGTTGTCTACAGATGGACATTGGGTCCCCATCATGCACTTCCTTCATTCACAATGATATGATTTTTTCCCCTTCACCTTTATTGTTGGAAACCTGGTCCCCCGGCCCTTCATGATCACACATGTTGGTGTGCTGCTTCCGTGTGGGGTTTGTTGCTTCTGGGCTAGATGGCCGCTTGTTTACTTTCAAGCCTTTAAGTCCCCAGATGTCTTATCTCTCATTGCGGGGCACGATCAGCCTTCTTCACCACACTTACTTATGCACACATTTATCTTCAGCGTTTCTGTAGGGAAGGTGATCACACAATGATGGTTTTTGTTCTTTGATGTCTGCTACCTGATCCCTTCAACACCTCGTGTTCACTTAGGCTTGTGTGCTTCTTCTCTGTGGGCTTTGTTGCTTCCAAGCTAGATGGCCGCTTGTTTGCGTTCAAGCCTTTAAGACCCCAGATGCTATATCTTTTTGATAGTGGGGCACCATCAGCTTTCTTCACCACGTTTGCTTATGCACACGTCTGTCTTCAGTGATCATGTCGGGAAGGTGGGTATCATGGAATGACCATTTAGCTGGGCAAGGTGCTATTGTATTGAGGGAGTGTGCGCGAGGAGGCCTGATGTCCACCTGCTACCCTACTACTGAACCTATAAATATATGCACATAGGTCTATTGCCCCCATAATCATAAATATATTTACATATGGGCATGTCTGTATTTAGGTTTCTATGTATGTCCTTTGCTCCCTACTCCTTTCCTCTATTTCCTTATGCTTTCCTCCTGTCCCACTATCATGTTCAGCCTTCATTCTGGTTTCAATCATTCCTTTCAGTTACCTTGCCCTTGGCCACTCCCTACCAGTCCTCTCATCTCCTCCCTCCACTGGTTTTGAACCACTCGTTGTTCCCTTGTCCCTGGGTTGGCCAACACCTCCTCCCTTCCCCTTCCTCCCACATTCTCATGTCCCTCCAGGACCGTTGGTCCTGTTATTTTCTTCTCACATTGTTTGTCCAGCCTATCTTATCCAGGTGGACCTGCAGTTATAGTAATATGTGCATAAAATGCAGATGGCTTTGACAGCACCAAAGTGGTACATAAGAGCTTGGCGTCGATGGCAGCAACAACGACACACTAATAAACAAAAAAGCCACTGACATACAAAATTTAAAAGAAGAGAAAATAAAGAAGAAAACAAAACAGAAAGACAGCAAAAAACAAAACCAAAACCTGTTAGTAGTTCGAGGTCTATTTGTTGACCTTTAGGAGTGTTTTCCAAACAAGTCTGATGGGGTGTCACATCCTGGACCCAAAGTCATCCTTTATACTCCCTCGGGACCTCCTTGCTCTGCTTCCCCCGCCGCTCCATTGCACACCCCCAGTGTTTTGCCTCATATGGTGGGGTTGGCTCAGTAGCACATTCCCCACTGTGTCTCAGGTGCTGTCACATTTAAGGCCATGAGTCAGTGCAGAATGTCGCATCTCATTGTGGGGCTGGCTATATGGTCCTCTCTGTACATTGGGCCCTTCAAGCTGGGCTATCATCCTCTGAGCGTGGTGGGTCCAAGTCAATATCTTAATATTGACTGAGTTATCCAACAATCTATCTAGGTGGAGCATAACATAATTTTTTTTAAAAATGAGCTACTATCTTCAAGTAGAGGGACAGTGAAAAAGAAAAAAAGACCCTTAGGGAAATAGATTGTCACAAGGACTACAACAATGACCTGAAAGGTCAACATCACTGGGAGGATGCTGCAGGACCAGGCAGTGCTCTATCCTGTGTGTGTAGGGCTGCTAGACTCAAGATTGACTAGGTGGCACTTAACAGCAACAACAACAGCAGTTGCATTTAGGGTAATCTGAACATTGTTTTTGTCAAGATAATCTATATTGGTTTTTTATTGATTATAGTTTAACTCTATTGTCATTCATTTTATTTCAATTTCCTCTCATTTCCTTAGTACAGAAATCTAAAGATGACAAGCGAACACATCCTTCATGAACATCTCATCCAGGAGCCTGTAGTTTCTTATTTGTTTTCTTGAAGCATTCCCAAACACCTTTTCACATTACAGTTAAAATGGATCATTGAAGCTCTATCAACCATTTGAATACATTAAAAAATGTGTTGTTTGTCCTCAACATTCTCTTCCAATTCTTTCAAAAATGCCTGTCAGCGTCCTTCACATGTTTTTATATCCACATAACGAGACTTGAATAGTTTCGTAATGGGGAGGCCATTTTTATCAACCTTAAGATTGTTAAAGAGGAATTCAAGTTGGCATGTGTATATAAAATAACGCATCTAGAATTCAAACCTGAAAAGAAAGCATTCGATGTAGCAGCATTCCAGGTTGTCAACAAGCTCAGCACTGTGGACACAACATTTTCAACAGGATTCCAGGAGCTCACAGCTCACAGCACACCTGGTACCATTTAAAAAATATTTTCAAAGAGAACATGCTGCCCTTTGTCCTCCCCGTCATAACAGCTATGCTTTCAGACTTCTGGCTGTGAGAGACATCCAAGGGCAGGCGACCATAATCCCAAACTTGTTGAGTCAAGTCATAGACAGACAGTCATCCATTGGCAAAATGTTAGACATTTTTTTGTGAAAGTTTCTATTATAGAGTAGCACAAAATGATCACAATGGGTCAGGGTTTGTTACACACACTGGAGGATCTGCAGCCATGGAGTGTTTCATGTCTGGTCTATTTGAGGCATCCCTTGATGGAACGTGTTTACAACTGATAAAGCACTGGGCTCTTCAACTTAGAATAGACTAGTCCAAGATCTCAGTAGTTAGGTCCCTCCTGGCTTTGAAACTAGAAGCTGTATTTTATTTTCATAAATAGTACTATGATTTCAATATTGGGTGGGGGAGAAGCAGACAAATGCAAATGAAAATATGGCTCACCAAGGACTTCCTGCAAGATGACCAGGGGACCCTTCAGAAATCAGTGCAGGAGAGCCACAGAGGGAAATTCCACTCTGCCAGGTCACAGGGGGAGCATCATAAAGATAAGTAGACACAGATCAACTAGGTTTTGAAGAGCTGTGAGCTTTGGTTTTACCACTGCAGAGACCAGCTGAGGCTGAACCTTAGCCCCGCCACAGTCTATGCCACAGCCAGACTCCTTTGGCTGATCCAAGTACTTTACTTCAATACAACCACAGCTTGCCACCACCTTTGGGCAGGGTTTAAACCCCTCCAGCCCCACAGTCAGGCAATCAGAGCTCAGTTATTTCTTTACTTTTGTTTATTTCTCTCCCCCGTCCCCGTCAAGTCTTAGTGGGATCAGGCATTTTTCTCTCTCCTCTTTCATCTCACAGCCACTCCTGGCCTCCAGAACACTCCCCCTCACCTAGGGCAATATACCCTCCCTCCACCCAGCTGGGGGAGCTCCAACCTCCTGCAGCTTTATACTTGGCTGAGGAAACCACACCCACCTTCTGCCAAAGGGGTACTCTTGTTTAACCTCCAAGGCCCTTTAAGTGGCTGAAGGAACTCTCGCCCATCCTTTGGGGTGCATCACTCAGCTGGGGGGAACCTTTGCCTGCCTTCCACCATGCTCCATATGGCTAGTGGAGACCTTGCCTGTACTCCACAGTTCCACGTGACTGAAGGTACGTTCTCTCACTTGCCATAGTGCTTCACATTACCTAAGGCAGGTCCACCAACCCTGTCCAGCACTATATGCTGCTGCAGGAACCTCCACCCAACCTATACCACAATTATGCTGACTAGGGCAATTCTGCCCACCCTTCACGGTGCTCTACATCAAAGTCGACACACCCACCTGCCCTCCACAGCACTCCCATTGCAGCAGGCACCCTGGACACCCTCTGAGGTGCTCCAAGCCACCATGAGCCACGCATCCATGGCTTCCTATGAGATCATCCAGGGCAGCACCATCCTTGTGAGTCCACAACCACCCAAGTCGCATACCCTGAGAGAACCATCCAACTTGCCCTCCAAATAACAGAATACTGGTTGGCTAGGGACAGATTGAAACCACAGGAGGATAAAGTGGTGTCCCTACCCTACAGTGCAATTAGTTACAGGCAGTTCAAAGAAGTGTTACTGCAAGTCTCACAAAGAGCGAGCCTGGTGCTCATTGACTCTCTGGAAAATGGTGAAATACAGAGGAGATAACAACTGCACACTAAAGAGAAATACAAGACTCAAAGGTGAGAAAACAAAAGCCAGTAGCAAATTCACAGACTTCACCAACAGACACGAGGAGGCAGAGAATCATGCCAGTGACTTAGAGGATAACCGGGCGGACTTTAACAACTGGCAAAGGCAGTCAAATAAGATAATCAGAGAAGATGAAGAAAACCTGAGAGACATGTCGATGCTATGAACAGGAACAACATTAGAAAAATTGGACCACCTGAATAAGATACAATGAAGAATCAACCACAAAAATAGCGAGGGAATTCTTAGAGGAAAACTTCCTCCGTTTAATGAATGAAACCAAGCAACCATTCAGGAGACCGAAAGAATAACAGCTAGACTGAATCCCAACAAGTAAACTATCCAACTTTGGGGAAAGGGAGAAAATCATGGGAGTAGCTAGGGAAAAACAAGCAGTCACATATAAAGGTACACAAATAAGAATATGTTCAGACCTATTAGCAGACACTATGAAGAAGAGGAGAGAGTGGAGTAACATATTCAAAAAGTAGGTGGAAAATAATGCAAACCCAGGAATACTCTATCCAGCCAAATTATCTATCAAGACAGATGGAGAAGTAAGAGTCTTCCCAGACCAGGAAAAACTCATAGAATATATTAAAAGAAACCCAGACCTACAAAAGATCCTTGACAAACCAATATGGACAGAAGAACAGCACTCACTGAGCACAAATAAGAGAGCACCACACGGAACAAGTCCACCCAGAGAACAACACAGAGAAATCAGCCCCCAAGTTAGCATTGCCTCAAGGGCGGAAAGAAGGAAAGAATGAGAAGGACCAGACTTTAACTTGGTGCATCAAGACATGAGTGTAGCATACTGGCATGAGACAGGGACCCAATAGAGATGCCTGTGAGGCCAGCCCCAATCCAAACTACGTGGACACCCCCCACTCCCTCCAGAAGAATTCACTTCAGAGGACTGAACTGAAGCTATAGCTCAGGGAGAGGGGTGCTCTGATCAGAGCACACAAGAGCAAATGAAGAGGGAAGGAGAGAGGGTGGAGCACATCCTGGCTCACCAAGGCCCAAGGACTATATTCCCACTCAGAGCAGCCAATGCACAGAGAGGACCATAGAGGTGACCCCACAAGGAGACACGACATTCCTTACTGACCCATGTCACTATGAGGGACAACACTGGAGGCATAGTGTGGGAATTGTGTCCCGTCTGATCCCATCACACTGGGGTGAAACACTAAGGGTATGCAACAGAACAGCAAGGGAAGCAAAGCAATGAAGTCCTTGGGGAACACCAAAAATAGACTTTGGGATGAGGGCATGGCACCCCATCTGACTCAACCAGAAAACACCCCTAAAAGTCAACAGACCTATAACTATTTATAGTAGTTTCTTGTTTTATTGTTGTTGTTTTGGTATCTTTTGATGTTTTGTTTTGCTCTTAATTTTTGTGTTTATTATTGTCTCTGTATGTCTACCTAGATAAGATAGGCGGGATAAACAATCTGGAGGGAAAAACAATGGTACCAACAGTTCAGGGGTGTGTATGGGAGAGGGGAATGTAGGGAAAAGGATTGGAGGTGTCAATCAACCCAGGGACAAGAGAACACCAAGTGATCTAAAATCAGTGGCAAGGAGGGTATTAGATACCTGGTGGGGGTTGATCAAGGGCAATGTAGCTGAGAGGAATTATTGAAACCTGAATGAAAGCCAAGCATGATAGTGGGGTAAGAGGAAAGTAAAAGGAACTAGAGACAAGAACTAGGAGGCAAAGGACATTTATAGAGGCCTAAAATATACATGTATACATATGTAAATATATTTATATATAATTATAGGGAAATAGACCTATGTGCATATATTTATATGTTAAGTATTAAGGTAGCAGATGGACATTAGGCTCTACTCGGGTACTCCCTCAATGCAAGAACACTTTGTTTTAATAACCTGGCATTCCGTGATGCTCACCTTCCTGACACGATTGCTGAAGGCAAAATGGGTGCATAAGTAAGTGTGTTGAAGAAATCTGATGGTGCTTAGATATCAAAAGATATAGCATCTGGGGTCTTAAAGGCTTGAAAATAAACAGGCAGCCATCTAGCTTAGAAGAAACAAGGTCCACAATGAAGAAGCACACCAGCCTGTGTGATCATGAGGTGTCAATGGTATCAGGTATCAAAGACCCAGAACAAAAAATCATATCAATGTGAATAAGGGGATGTGAGGAATGGAGACCCAAGCCCATCTGTAGACAATTGTACATCCCCTTCAGAAGGGTCTCAAGGAAGAGATGAGCCAGTCAGGGTGCAGTGTAGCACTGAAGAAACATACAACTTTCCTCTGGTTCTTTAATGCCTCCTCCCTCCTGCTATCATGACCCCAATTCTACCTTACAAATCCAGCTAGACCAGAACTGGTACACTGGTACAGATAAGATCTGAAAACACAGGGAATCCATGACAAATCAATCCCTCAGGATCAATAATTAGAATTATAATACTACCAGGAGGGTAAGGGGAAGGTGGGGGAGGAAAGGGGAACCAGTCACAATGATCGATATAATTACCCTCTCCTAGGGGGATGCACAACAGAAAAGTTGGTGAAGGGAGACATCAGTTAGTGTAAGACATGAAAAAATAATAATTTAAAAATTATCAAGGGTTTATGAGAGGGAGGAAATGTAGGGGCGGGATGGCGGAAAACTGCTGATACCAAGGGCTCAAGTAGAAATAAAATGTTTTGAGAATGATGATGGCAACAAATGTGCAAGTGTGCTTGACACAGTGGATGGATGGATTGTGATAAGAGCTGTATGAGCCCCCAGTAAAATGATTTAAAAAAAGAAAATATTGCTCACTGTAACAGACCGTCCCAGAAGGCAGCTGAACTTGCATAGGTGAGGAAGCTGCAGACCACAGTTCAGCTCAGTTGGTAGTACAGAGCGTGGTTTTCTTACTTTTATTTCCATCTGTCCTACGATTTTCTCTCGCATGGTTTCTGTTTGGGACTGTCCCATTTTCCACAATCTCTTTCACTACTTCAGTTGTCATTTTAATTTTGTAATGCATCTTTTCATTACCTTGATGTTTTGGAGACTTCCTTTTGTCATCTGTTCTACTAGTCTTTGTTCACGGAAGTTTCCTTTTGTCATCTGTTCTACTAGTCTTTGTTCACGGAAGTTTCCTTTTGTCATCTGTTCTACTAGTCTTTGTTCACGGAAGTTTCCTTTTGTCATCTGTTCTACTAGTCTTTGTTCACGGAAGTTTCCTTTTGTCATCTGTTCTACTAGTCTTTGTTCACGGAAGTTTCCTTTTGTCATCTGTTCTACTAGTCTTTGTTCACGGAAGTTTCCTGTTGTCATCTGTTCTACTAGTCTTTGTTCACGGAAGTTTCCTTTTGTCATCTGTTCTACTAGTCTTTGTTCACGGAAGTTTCCTGTTGTCATCTGTTCTACTAGTCTTTGTTCACGGAAGTTTCCTGTTGTCATCTGTTCTACTAGTCTTTGTTCACGGAAGTTTCCTGTTGTCATCTGTTCTACTAGTCTTTGTTCACGGAAGTTTCCTGTTGTCATCTGTTCTACTAGTCTTTGTTCACCGAAGTTTCCTTTTGTCATCTGTTCTACTAGTCTTTGTTCACGGAAGTTTCCTGTTGTCATCTGTTCTACTAGTCTTTGTTCACGGAAGTTTCCTTTTGTCATCTGTTCTACTAGTCTTTGTTCACGGAAGTTTCCTTTTGTCATCTGTTCTACTAGTCTTTGTTCACGGAAGTTTCCTTTTGTCATCTGTTCTACTAGTCTTTGTTCACGGAAGTTTCCTTTTGTCATCTGTTCTACTAGTCTTTGTTCACGGAAGTTTCCTTTTGTCATCTGTTCTACTAGTCTTTGTTCACGGAAGTTTCCTTTTGTCATCTGTTCTACTAGTCTTTGTTCACGGAAGTTTCCTTTTGTCATCTGTTCTACTAGTCTTTGTTCACCGAAGTTTCCTTTTGTCATCTGTTCTACTAGTCTTTGTTCACGGAAGTTTCCTTTTGTCATCTGTTCTACTAGTCTTTGTTCACGGAAGTTTCCTGTTGTCATCTGTTCTACTAGTCTTTGTTCACGGAAGTTTCCTTTTGTCATCTGTTCTACTAGTCTTTGTTCACGGAAGTTTCCTTTTGTCATCTGTTCTACTAGTCTTTGTTCACGGAAGTTTCCTTTTGTCATCTGTTCTACTAGTCTTTGTTCACGGAAGTTTCCTGTTGTCATCTGTTCTACTAGTCTTTGTTCACGGAAGTTTCCTTTTGTCATCTGTTCTACTAGTCTTTGTTCACGGAAGTTTCCTTTTGTCATCTGTTCTACTAGTCTTTGTTCACGGAAGTTTCCTTTTGTCATCTGTTCTACTAGTCTTTGTTCACGGAAGTTTCCTTTTGTCATCTGTTCTACTAGTCTTTGTTCACGGAAGTTTCCTTTTGTCATCTGTTCTACTAGTCTTTGTTCACGGAAGTTTCCTTTTGTCATCTGTTCTACTAGTCTTTGTTCACGGAAGTTTCCTTTTGTCATCTGTTCTACTAGTCTTTGTTCACGGAAGTTTCCTTTTGTCATCTGTTCTACTAGTCTTTGTTCACGGAAGTTTCCTTTTGGTCTCCACTAGGTCACTTCCTCTCTATAATGTCTTTATTTTGATACGATCAATGTTCCTGAACAGATAGAAAATTGATCTGAAGTTAGGGCATGCACATAGCAGTTCAAATGCTTTGAACAAATTGCCACTACTTTGTGATGAGACCCTTAATTGTGCAACCCAATCACTGTTGCTCTGTATTGTTTGACTCACAGGTAGAGGTGTTTCGGTTTGTTTCTTCAGGCTGCTCTTCTGGGTCAGTGGCCCTACTGAATTTCTTCCACCTGGAGCCAGTAGGCTTCCTCAAGATAAGAGTTGGTATCCAAGGGCTCAAGTAGAAAGCAAATGTTTTGAGAATGATGATGGCAACAGATGTACAACTGCGCTTGACACAATAGGTGTATTTGTGGATTGTGATAAGATTTGTATGAACTCCCAATAAAATGATAAAAAAAAAGAGTTGGTATCATCGATGTTTATCTCTGGTTCTGCATCTTGCCAGCAGACAGTTGATTCCCATATGGGGACACAGGAGTGTGAAGATGATGAGAGTATAGGCCATATTCAAAATCACCCTGCATTCTGAAACAACAGAAACCCAGGAGCAAACTTTGGGGAATCTTGACTCACCCTGGAGGTAGGTTGTGTGTGTGTGTGTGTGTGTGTGTGTGTGTGTTTGTGTGTGTGAGAGAGATATCAGGGACAAGGGTTACTGGTTGTAGACTAGCTTTTTACAATTATTGGTAGGTGCTGTCAAGTCCATTCTGACTTATGATAACAGAGTACCATGGGTGCAGAGTACACGGATTCACGGGGCTTGCACAGCTGGGACCTTTCAGAAGCAGGACACCAGGCCTATCTTCTGAGGTGCCTCTGGGTCTATTTGAATCACCAGCTTCATGGCTAGTAGGTGAGCATTGAGTGAGAAGACCAGTGAACTTCAGTAGTTGGGAGAAATCATCCATAAATAGGAGGCAAGAATTAAAAATTCATAAATAATTTAAAAAACACAAAGGAACGAGGTGGGTCTGTCTGATAAAAGTGCAAGTGCCAACTGGTTATTTTATGGACTTGGGGCTGCAGTTCCTGGTCATGGTTTTAGGAGAAGTTCATCAGTGAGGTGCAAGGGGAGACAGACAAAGAGAGCCCTCGGGCCAAGAGGTCATCCAGTGGGTAATCCTGGCTTTGTCAGGAGCTGAGCTCTCAGGGTAAACTCAGGCCTTTTCTCTGCAAAAATGATTACATCACCCTTGAGGAAAGGGCCTTCCCCGGGCACCTCATCACCAATTCCTGGTTCCTGGAGCCCTAGGATAGCATGACCTGCATCAAGACACCGATGGCAGTGGCATGCCTGGCCACCCCCTGCATTTGGAAATGGGAATTTAAAAAGAGCATGAAATTAGTCACACTTACAGAAGCACCTCTGGTCACTGTTGTGTGATTTGCACGCAGCAACCCCTGGTGATGGCGTAGACGTTCCTCGTGGGTTTTCCTAGGTTGAAATCTTTATGGAATCAGTCCGGGCTGTTTGGGTCAGTTCTGTCCAATGGCCCCTGGCCTAAAAGGCCATCATGTTGTTGTCGTCGGAATAACTAATTCTACCCTCATCCCCGAGATCTGGTCTGGGTAATCAGGAGGGAAGCTCACCTAAGGACCCAGCGCTTGCTTTTAAAGAAGAAAACAAAACACCCCCCCGCCCCCGCCGCCCCAGATGATTTCCAAATGTCATCCTCTAGCTCCAGCCACCTCTGGGGTCAGCGTGGAAGGAGCAGACCCGTGTGCAGTAGGGTTCCGCAGGTCTCCCTCCGGTCATACATGTGAAAACCCGCTACACAGGAAAGCATTCCCTGTCCATTCTGAGGGAAGGCTCTTGTCTTCTTTGACCTGTGGACTCATTGCTCCTTGAAGATCTTCCCCTGGGCCTCGGAGGTTCACAGCACAGGGACACGGGAGCCTCCAAATGTGCTCTTCACGTGGCTCTTCTTCCTGGGCCGTAGTGAGTCCATCCCTCTGCTTGCTTTTTCCTCCTTTGAGCTCTTGTTAAATACCACGTGATACAGGCCACACTCTCCTTATGTAGCGTCAGGGTTGTCGCCCACATCACCCTCTCATTTACAATGTATTGACTGTTCACATCAGATCACATTACGGGGAGTGATTACATCATTATTTAACTGATAATCTACACCATTACATAACTACCAGTGGGAATTGTGGCCCAGCCAAATTGACACATATTTTTGAGGGGGACATTTCTATGTTGGCTCAAGTAGCTATGTCTGTAACAAGTTGGGGTGGGGGCTTCTGATGCATTCATGTGTACCCACTCCATTAGACAAACACCAGCCACATAGCTCCTTGAGGTGCGCTTTTCGCCCTCGCGGACTCTGCGAGGTTTCTGTGTGTAATGAAGGTAGTCTCTGGGGACTCCTCTGAAGATTCTTCGTTGGCCTCTGTCTGCCTGAGGGGGTGCCCACGGCATCACCTTGCAGCTTTCTGACATTCTAACAAAGCATATTTCATGCCCATCCTGAGTGTGACCTTAGCTCCCAGCCGCCCCCCCCCCTTTTTCCCATTGAGGTTTTTTGGCTGAGAGAGACTGGGGATGAGAAATGGGTTCGTTCTCAAATTCAGCAAATCCTAGCTCCTTGATTGTTTTTCAAAATTCCACTTATAAACTAAAGAATTCAGTTTTCAGCTCACATGTCTGTGTCTGTGTTTTATCAAATCAACCAAAAGGAAGACTTTGCCACATACGACACCATCCGGCATTGAATGCTCCGTAGGCACATCGCTCCTTTATTAGGTATGATTTCCACTGTTCCTATCACAAAGGAAGTGGTCTGGCCGAGTTTTGTGGATAGACATACTAACAGCCATCTTCTTTTCTACCTTAAACAGCGATTTCTCCTGCCCCCTGCTCCTCAGCAATGGTGTCCCTCAGGTCTCTCTCAGACCCATCTTCTTCACCCACAGCCACAGTTAATGCCACTAATTTTAGGCTGTTGGTGCATCAGCACCTCACTCTAGGCATCATAATGTTACTGATGATGCCTAAGAAGCGACTTCAAGTTCAATGTTGGGGAATAGCAGCTGTGTTACGATGCGCACTCCACTGTGACTGTGTATTGCTGTCTAGGGTGGTGGTGGTGGTGGAATCATCTGAAGGCTCATTCTATTGCACCTTGACACCTGTTTTGGGTTGACCTGAGACTTGGACTTCCAACCAGAATGCTGCCTGCCACGTGGCTTCTCCCCGTGGATTCCCACAGTGCAGCAACCTCAGAGCTGAGGGAGGCTCCATCTCTAGTGACTCACAGGTGCTAGAAAACAAGACAGAACCAGAGTTGCTTCCTTTGATTTGACCTTGGAAGTCACGTAGCGGCCTGCTGGAGGCTGGCTCTAAGTCAGGGCCAGCCAGAGTGAAGGGAGGCACATAGACGCAGTTTGTAGAGCAGTGTCAAGGTCGTATTGCACAGTGGTATGCGGTTCGGGAGCTATCAATGTTGCCATCTTGGTAAAACGAATCTGATACAAAGGCTGCCTGGTGGAGTTGTTGGAGGTGTAAATAGAGTCCAGTTTGTACATGGCATTGCTCTCGTCAGGGGCGGTTGGGCTGGTTTTTGACTTGTAGCAGCAACCCCAGGTGACAGAGTAGTGCTGTCTCACGGGACTTTCAAGACTGGCTTCTTGACATGAACAGATCATGACACCGTTTTGCCAGCATAGGCTCTGGGAGGGTGTGAATGGCCAGTCTTTCAGTTGGCAGCTGTCTGCTTCACCACTGTGCCACCAGGGAGTTCTCAACACAATAAGGGCTCACATCCACAAGGTAGGAAGACCAGTGAGTCACAAAGCAGAGAGGATGCCTGGAGAGGAGACAGGTGAACTAGGGACTTTGGAGGGAACCTGTGTTTGTCAGTATTTTTTACAAACACTTTTCACTGTGACGCGAGTGAAAGTTGACACCGCAGACTGGCTTTCCATTCAGTGATTCACGGACATCTTCTGTGGGACGTTGACTACATCCCCCACAGCGAGTCAGCATTCTTCTGACCCCTTTCTGTGTTTAACATTTCCAGTTACCTCTCCTTCCTGCCGTCTGAGCTTTGTGCCTGAGCCAGTGCAGCCCGGGTGGTCTCCCAGGGTTGGTTGCTTCAAGAGTCTTCCTGCAGGGTGCTGATGCCCATCTTATCCAGTTCTCTATCATTGGGTGAGACATTGAGTCACGGGCAGTTCTAGGCTTGAACTGAAGAGTGATTATGGGCTATAATGTTGGTGATTTATCCCATCTCTTTCAGATCAAGCGTGGTTTTTAAATGCTTTTGAGTTCTGTTTCACCATTGTCTCCCACTTTATCTAGAACCTTCTACTGTAAGTCTTTTCAGAGCAATTGGCCACGTTAACTGAGCATCATCTAGTTCTTCTTTCTCGTCTCCGGGTCATGCAGGCCTAGGTCCATTAGTCAGTTCTCTGGACTAATTGTTTATGTGCGTCTTCAAAGCTAAACGCTCTTCTTACTTTGGATGGAGAGAGACCAATGGTTGTACCCTAGATGGCTGATCGCAAGCTTTTAAGCCCCCAGTTACTATTCACAAAGGTTGGCTTTAGAGCAGGCAAAGAACATAATCTACTCAGGAAATAGATGAGAGCTAAAAGGAACACCGTGTCTGCTCCATTTAGATGTTTGTCTTCGTAGCGTGTGTGGTGATTACATTCTCCCAAGATTATATACGATCTTAACTTTCAGACCCAGCATGTTGAGTAGATTTTTAATTCACAGCAACTCCAAGGGACAGAGTGGAGCTGCCCTGTAGGATTTGTCTTGGTTATACTTTTCTTGGGAGTAGGTGGTCATTTTTCGTTTTTGCTTTTCTTCAGCAGAACCAACAGTCAAGCACAAGTTGTAGATAACTGTTTTGCCTCCAGGGCTCCTTGGGAGAAACATAGCATCCAAGAATTACTCGCGGGGAAAGGGCTTGTGAATTTTGAGGCCTGTGATGTCTCAGATTCAATGATAAACTCTTCCTTCCTCCGGACTATGCTCACCCCCACCGCGGCCACACCTTCAGTAAAGCCAGCTGAGTGGCTAAGCCTCCGTAATGTCCACTGCACCTGACAGCCCTAAGCCAGTGAGCTGGTGGGAATTAAAGACCAGGACAAGCGTCCCATCACATTTCTTTGCCCAGGCCAGTGCATGCTGGGATTTCTGATCTCCAGAAATGCTCATGGGTGTAAGTGGGGCCGCCTGTCTCCAAGGAGGTGAGTAGGAGGCTTAAGAAACAACAGTGACAACAAAGAATGAGATGGAGCAGCCCTGCCTTGCTGCAAAGACGGAGGAAGAGGCGAGGCTCCAAGAGGGAGGGAGTGGTTGAGACAAACCTCCACTAACTAATATTATTCAAAGACAGTTCTTGTTGTGTGCCTTTTAACATATGTATTACTGTGTGCATGGAAATGGAATCCAGAATTCTACTTAGCGTACAGATAGTTCCATTCCACTGCTTGCTTGCGTTCGATGTTTCTGCCCGAGAGAGCCAGAGCTTGTTGCTGTGGGGCCACTTTCCCTGGCTCCCTCGGCAGTTTGCTCCAGCAGAGCTCAGACCCTCTGCCCTGACTCCTTCCAGACGTTTGCTCCCCTAGATCTCAGAATGGCAGGTAGGAACAGAGACGTCATCGCAAGGTCTTCTTGACGTTAATTTCCGTCATTCTGGGGCACTTTGTGACTTATAAGAACGTAGGTGACCTTTTACTTTGTTTTCTCCCGTGTGTTATGACATGGGTGTTCTAGTATGTCCTTGAACAGCAGCTGGCTCCTTTATCCTCTCAATGTAGAGCAGAAGCTCTGAACTTAGAACACAAGACTTGCACCCGAGTCTTGTCTTACGTGTTTATTATGATACCCTCAGATGAAAGCATTCTAAATACTAACAAGTGGCAAGAATAAGGTTTGGGGTTGTAGGTTTAATTGAGAAAAACAAGACCTAGTGAGCGTTCTTAAGGAATAACCCATCTGTCAGTCTGCACGTTTCTGTAGTGCCGGGAGCCATACTATTGGCATTTCAAATACAGGAGCTTCGAGGTGAAAGCAGACTAGGATTGCTCCGAAGATGGATCTGTTCATTCTTTAAAAGGCCTGGAAATATACTGCCCAGTGGTAGCCACTGGGGCCCTACAGCTGGAGTCCAGGAGGATGCTGGCTGACAAGGTGCTGGACGATGAGCACACCAGGTTGGACGGCACTCAACCTCCACGCTGGCCGCAGTGAATGGACTTGAACAGACCAACAATGGACGTGAGCAGACCAGTAATGAACTTGAGTGTCCTGGCTGCCATGGGCATGGTGCAGGATCAGAAGCCCTTTGTTCTGTTGGACATGGGTCCCCATGAGTTTGTCAGCAGCAGCAGTAACAACAAGAACAACAACAAGAACAACACAGCATCAAGGTCTCCAGGAGCTCATGGCAGATAAGGGAGACAGAAAGGAAGAGCTAATTTATCCTTGGACTCAGAGAGGAAAGTGCTCATTTGATAAAGAAATCAGAATCATTTTCAGAATCCTTTGATGCAACTCTTTGGAACTAGCTATTCTGATGTGCTGTGTCAACACATCAAAAACTAAAACAAAACAAAAAAACCCAAACCCTAAAACCAAATAATTCAACAAAGTAAACCTTTCTAATATTTATTTCTCACGAGTTCTCCTTTGTTCATACCTTCACCCTGATGAAAACTCACACCCCACTATGCACACCCACAGCCCACGGACAGTTTTAAAGCATCACATAGATTATAGAAAAAGAACTCAAGGGTCGGTTTTGGATGGTACTTGGTAAGAAACAATGCTTAAAGTTTAAGTTGTATCTTTGAACTCAAATGCCTGCATATTAGTGTTCTGCTACCATACCTCAAATCAACATAAACTTAGTGGCTGGAGATAACATGTGCTTGCATGTGTCCATCCGCAGTCGGGCAGTTCTGGCTCACGTCTCATGATGTTGCAGCTGACATGCTGGTCAGAACTGCAGACATCCAAAAGTTCAACTGAGCTTGGAGAGTCCACTTCCAAAGTGCCTCTCGTGCTTGGCTGGCGAGCAGTAACGGCTGTTGGTAGGAGGGCTCCGATCTGCATTGTGCCGGAGGGGACAATTCCATGAACAAGGCAGAGCTACAGTGCCCTTTGGGGCCAGCCTCAGGAGGCCCACACCATCGCTTTCATTGCATTTCATTGATGGCACGGATCTTCCCCAGTGTAAATAGGAAGAGGTCATGAATGCTCGAGGCTTAGAACCATTGAGGACCATTTCAGAAACTGTTTTTTTATAGCCAGGTCAGGTATAGCCATCAGAGCTTATTCTTCTAAAGGACGTGTCTGGAAGATTTCAGAAAACGTTGCTGCAGGAGGTTCTAGGCTGTTCAGGTTTGGATGAGAGGGCATAAAAAGAAGCAATGGTTAATGGTGTGCAGAAAGGCACAGGGGTATGTAACTGGCTTGGGGAACGGTGTCAGTATTGCGGGGATCCAGGCATGAGATGCGAACACAGGGAGATGGGGCTGGATACTTTAGCCTCTCTGTCTTCTGATTACTATCTGTAAAAGAAAAATAAAAGTCCTCATGAATGGCAAGCTACTATGATGGGTAATCCCATCCAATCACAGGGAAGGCAGAGTAAGCATGACTTTGTAGACCAGGTCCCACACTCACCCCATCTCAGAGTTCAGATGAATTCAGAAATGGAATAAAATCTCAATAATCCTTTAAAATTTAATTTTCACTTTGTTCTGTATCCAACGTGTTAAGTAAAATAATGGAATAGCCTGGTGCTGGGCTAATGCGGGAGAATGCAGGCCGGGGTCAAAAGGAAAAAAAAAAATGCCAACCCTGGAAAAGTTCCACCGATGTCCTTCCATCACCAGGCCTCTAGACTGCGATTATAAATAAATGAGGGCAGGAGAATAGATTTTCAGTTGGCTAAGGGAGGAGGCCTGAAAAGCCAAAATGTGGTGGGTTCAGAGTCATGATGAAGAGCCCGGGCTAGAGGACATGTTATTGAGGGAGCTGGGGCCAGCATGAAGTCAGGCAGAATTGCTCAGTGGCTCCTCCAGAAACCCAGTTGAGAGCTGAGGGTAGCCTGGGTGGTTGTAGGCATTAGGACCAGGGTTAAGGAATATTTAGGAGATGACAATAAAAGTGGTAGGAGAAAGACCAGGCTTTCTACTCCCGTAAAGATGTACAGTCTTAGGAAGCACAGGAAGTGCTATTCTGTCTGTGGGGTCACCAGAAGTCAGAACTGACTCAATGACAGATAGCGAGGAACTACACATGCACGCACGCACACACACACAGACTTAAGAGGGGCCTTCAAAGACTTTACAACATACTATAAATTTCCTATAAAGTTTCTGAACCCTTATCATGTTTACATGATATATATATGTGTGTGTGTATGTGCATGTGTTGTCTAAAGATTGATATCCTGATATCCTAGGAGTTGGTGAGGTGCCTTGGGCTGGTGGTATTGGCCATCTTGAGTTGGAAATCACACGGCCTCCTATGCTGGGTGTGATAACTTGAAGAAGAATGGTGTACCATTCATCACTAACAAGAAAATTTGAAGATCTATCCTGAAGTACGAGGCTGTCAATCACAGAATAATATCCATACCCCTACAAAGAAGGCCGGTTAATACAGCTGTCATTCAAATGTACATACTAATCTTTAGATGAATAAATAGAAGATGTTTACCAGCTTCTGCAGTCGAATGCCAAATATTGTCTTAATTCTTCTCTGCATGACCTCTTAAGCTCAGCCTCATTGGTAGATTTTGAAAACAGCCGGGAGAGGAGACAAAGTCAAGTTAAAGTGGTAGGTACAAACTGATGTGGGTTGTTGTAGGGTGTCTTGAGCAGGCTGTTTGCATATCTGTTGTAGGTTGTCTTGAGCAGGCTGTTTGCAGGCTGTTTGCCTGACCCCGTGCTGTTTTTATGTTTGTTGGTATGCTGGCATCTAATGTAGTCCTGGTGTCTGTCTGTCTCACGGAGGATGTGATTGGTATTTCTTGATGGCATGTTGAAAGTAATCGAGTCCGAGTCTTGGCATGCTAACTTCTAAGGTGCACCCTGATTGTACTTCTCCCAAAACGGATTTTCTCATGCTTTTCACAGATCTACTGAAGTGAGTAGACCGGGGCTAAAATGTAAGAAGCTGAGAAATCGTCATGTATTGCGTTTCTGTTTCTGACTACAGAAAATTTGGGGACCGATAATGGTGGGGGTAGCATCAAGTGATTGATAGAATTGATGTCAATGAACTGCACATGCGAAAAAAGGCTGAATGGGAACATGTGTGTGTGTGTGTGTGTGTGTGTGTGTTTAAAACAAAACAAAAGAGAGAGAGAGGGGAGAGATAGAGAAAGACAGAGAGAGACAGAGAGAGAGAGAGAGACAGAGAGACAGAGAGAGGAGAGACAGAGATAGAGAGAAAGATGAGAGAGAGAGAGAGACAGAGAGACAGAGAGACAGAGAGAGGAGAGACAGAGATAGAGAGAAAGATGAGAGAGAGAGAGAGAGAGAGAGGATAATAAATGTTTTTCAGTGTATCCAGCTGTTTCATTGATTGGTGTTTCCATGACAGGCTTCAATGTGTTTCTCAAGAGCCTGGGAACTGTCCATTACTCTGAGAAATAAGAAACAAGAGGTTACAGCTTCCTGTTCATTTGCATGAAAACCTAAGGATGCACTTTGAATTTTCAAAGATGTTTTATAGGCAATCACCTACTCATTGACTTGTGAACTTATTTTTGCCAAATGAGCCAGCCTCAAAGGGAGCCACAAGTCAGCAGAAAATGGACTGGTGTTGCTCTTGAACAATGCTTTGCGCCCTAAAATATTAAAAAGAAAACTTCCCGTGGGAGATAGACTTCGCAAAATGTGGAAATCATCCCTTTGCCAAGCCTGTCAGATCCTGACCCTCTCCTCTTCCTTGACCCATCTTTTACAGACAATCAAACCCAGGCTGGTGATATGGCTTATCGCCCCTGGATTCTGCCACCTGGCTTAATTTCCCATTCAGCTTGACTCGGTAATAATATTCGCTTGGTGGAATCCCATCTCCCAAATTTCTAGTCATCCCTGCCTCGCACCGCGGATGAAGCTAATCATGTTTTAAAGAGACTAAATATTACAGTGACATAAAAAGGTTCATTATGTCTGAGTTGGGAATATTAAACATCTGTGACCTGGGAGAAGAAAAAGGCCAAGATTAAGTTTGACGTTTGAGTGAAAACTTGGCGATAAAAACAATTAGGGCTTTAATGGAGGAAGAGACAGTGCTTTTCAGTGCCGTTGACCTTTCCAAGCCCACTGCTTCTCTCTGCGATGCTGCTGTGATTGCCAAGTCTCCTGAGTGGCAAAGAGGATAATTTAGGGGACGAGATGAGACTCATTCAATGTCTTTGGCCGTGGAGGCCTGCTGCTCCGCCCCATTACCCACGCGATGCAGCCTCTGCAGGCTCCTTTTCTACTCAAGCGGTTCTGACCCATAGCTCTGGATGGACAGCCACTTTTAACCCCACTAATTTTCTCCGGGAGCTCCTGAGAAGTACAAATGGCTAGGTGCCAGGTTACAGGCTATGTAGTTCAAACCCACCCTGAGAAACCGCTGAAGATTTGAACCATCCACCTTTGTATTAACCACACAGTGACCTCTCACTCTAGATGGGGCAGATATTTACATGTGATTCGAGACTGTCCTGACAAGTTTAGACATTAACTTGGGAGGTGAAGGTCGGGAAGGAAAAAACACAAGCAAAGATCTGGTGAAGGGAAGGTCCTTGCCACGTTTAGGTCAGGGCAGCAAATGGTGGCTTGGGTGGCTGGAGGGGTGAGTGGATGGTGGGGAGTAATGGGCCTTGACTCCAGAAAGGTCGTTTTGAAAAGACCATCTTCTGAAACTGCCGACGCTCTCAAGCATTTGTTGACCGTCTTGTTTTCATCACAAGGAGCCCTTTGATACCCCCTGCGTGATATTTCAACTCAGAAGCCTCTGAGTATGGGAGTAGGATGAGAAAGCAATGTTTTGAAGATCTGGACTTGGGATTTGATTTCCTCACCCTCTCGTGGCCTCTTCTGCCTTTGTTCTAACCAAGAAACCCTCATTGAAGTCAGCAGAAAGTTGCGTTCTTGGCAGGACATGAGTTCAGGCCCTTAGACATTCTATTTTTAAGAGACAGCCATGACTGAGGTTTTGTAAATGAAAAAAATAAATCAATAAGACTTTGATATAAAGACTTATTTTTTTCTCTTTTTTCCCCTTTCATTCTTGGACAGGAGCAAAAGTCATTCTATATGAAAAAGAAATTCTGTCTACTGATGAAATAGGGTGTTTGGTCCCCTTGATGCAGAACAAGGGCTTTTGGCTGGGATCCTGCTGGGATGGGGAGGCATGTGGACATGGAATTCATGCATGCATTTGGTTTGGTTTGTGCACTCTGCAATTACGTTATGGTGCTGTTGGAAGTCAAGCCCTGGTGGTACTGTGGATTAGACATTGGACGGTTAACCCCAAGGTCGGTAGTTCAAAGTGATGAGTGGCTTCTCAGGAGAAAGATGAGGCTCTCTGCACTCACCATGACGTACACTCTCAGAAACCTTACCAAGGTCACTATGAGTCAGAACTGACCCACTGGTATTAAGTTTGTGCTCAGAAGTTTAAGGAGCCCTAGGGAGGCAGGAAGTAAAGCGCTTGCCCGTCAACCAGAATGTCAGCGGTTTGAACCACGCACTGCCCCAGACAAGAAAGCTGTGTCAGGGTGCTTCCATACAGACTACAGTCTTGGAAACCATGAAGCACGGGTCTATGTCCTATTGGGTTATAATGAGTTGCAATGAAAATAGCAACGAGTTTCAGGTTTGGTTGAACATGAACATCTTCATGGCTAATAGAATTTAGAATCAGATCCTACCACAGAATAGATACTCCTTTTTTGGAGGCCAAGGTCTCTCACCTGATCCTTTCCTTGCTGGTCCTCAGGAGAAAGAGGAGGCTTTCTACTGCTGTAAAGAGTTACAGTTTTGTAACCCCCCAACGGCAGTTCTACTCTGCCCTCTGGGGGTGCTCTGAGTAGGCACTGACTCAATGGCAGTGAGGTTTTTGGGGGGAGGTGGTTTGTGGTGATTTTTAAACACACATGGTGTTGAACTCTGGCACAATGCTTCTTTAAAAACTTTTCTTAGGTGCCTATTGTTTGCAGGATGAGACAAAAAGTTGCTACCCTGGCCTCCATGTAACAAGACCATTTGATCGCCATAAAAAGCACTTGGCTGGGAATGAAAGGATGCGGTTCGAGGCGCATTTCAGCTCATGGGCTGAGGATGAGTCTCACTACCCCACGCTGGCTCTCAGGGTTTGGAAAAGTGATCTCTTAGCGTCACTTTGGATTCTGTTTTTGTTTGAACTTTCTTTATTGGTGCTGAACATTTCAAACATATTTCCGACTTTTATTTACCAGATGTCTACCATGTGCTCAGAAATTATGATATATTGTTTCCTTTGATATTTTCATTGTTACAATAAATACTTGCATGGACGGGCAGGGCAGGAGAGAATCAGGGACTCAGGTCACACAGGTGGACATAGCAGGGCTGGGATAAACTAAGACTTCAGTGTCCTGTAATGTCCTGTAAACCGTGGCTCCTTTCTCCTTCACCCAACACGATGCAATATTTGAAACTTACTAAACTTGTACCAAAGGGTGCAATGACTACGTGTTAAGCTGCTAAGCCAATTGTCAGAGGTTCAAAACCATCGTGCTCCATGGGAAAAAAGACCTAAGGATCTTCAGCAAAGATCACAGCCTTGTAAACCTTAGGAGGCAGTTCTACTCTGTTGCCCTGAGTCAGAATCGACAGCACCCAACACGTTTGTACATCTTAAACAGATTAAGTCTGAAAATGTGTCCATGCTGTGATGAGGTAAGAATTAATCCAAGTCTTCCTTAAAGGGATCCATAAAGTATGTGTAGCCAGAAAGCTCCTTACAAGTTAGGATAGTGAAGCTTCATCTTTCCTCCTGTGAACATACTATCAGGAGGGACCAGTCCCTCAAATAGCACATCCTCTTGGTAAAGTAGAAGATCAACAAGAACAAAGAAGACTCTTAATGAGACAGACAGGCTCAGTGTCTGCAACAACGAGCTTGACCATAACAATGGCGGGGATGGGGCAGTGTTTCATTCTCAGGGCCTTTGTCAGAGGGTCACTGCGAGTTGGGACCAACTCAATGGCATCTCACACCACCACCACCAACAGCAAATACATTGATGTGTTTTTGAATATACATAAGATCATTTATGTAAAGATAGTTTCGTCCGGGGGAAATAATCTTGTAATCGCCGTAACGACCCAGGTTTTGTCCGAGCTTTGGGTGTCATTGTTGAATGGATGGACTACCTTAAACTAGGATTCAGAAGTCTAGGGCATTATTTTATCTCAACCATTGACTTATTGTATTTACTATCAATGTGGTGTAGTGGAATAGACTTCTAAGATCAGCGTTTTCTCATTGATAAAATGAGGTAGTTGGACACCATACTTACAAACCTAACTGCACATGAAACAGTTGCTGTTGAGTGAACCCCAACTCCCTGCAAACCCCCATGTGTCAGAGTAGAACTGTGCTCTGTTGAGTTTTCAGTGACTGGGTTTCTGTAAGCACATTACCATGGACAGTGGTAAAAGAGGAGGTCCGAGGGAGTGATGTGAACTTGCAGAAGGCAGGGGGATAAGAAGGAGTCTGAAGTTTGCAGCTAAGCCTGTTACCCAATCAACTGCAGCACTTAGGAAAGGTGTATCCACCCAGACACCGTGTGTGCACAGCGAGAAGATGGATGGCATGACCCTGTATGACATGAACACTGAGATATCAGGGAAAGTAGAGCCAACACAGAACACTGGGAAGCAGATGGGGAATCTGCAGGGCATCTTGTGGTGGGAGCTCAGAAATCTAGATGATTTCGGGAAGAGGTATCTTTCTTCTGAAGCGCAGCTGAGGGCCTCTAAGCTCCAACCTGAGGGTTACCAGCAGTCACCAGACAATTCTTCCAGTTCTCTGAAACAATGGAGAGTGTTGCATTTGCAAGCCATTAGAAATATTGGGTCCGAAAGACTCTGAGATTTTACCCACTTATCTAAAATAACCTCTCTGGTGGAATAGGCTGGGGACTAAAACTATTTCTATCAATTAGCTCTGAAACAAAGCTCCTCCAACTACCAGTGATAAGGGGAAACAACAAATAAACAAAGAGCTACTGCCCTCCATCCTTCCAACTAGTAGTGATCATCCTGCAGGACAGAACCCAGTTGCCTCAAGGATTTCCAAGACTTCCATCGTTCCTGGAGCAGAGTGTCTCAACCTTCTCTTTGGAGTGGTGGGTAGCTTCCAACCACCAACTTTAAGGGTAGCAGGCTAGGGAAGAGGGCTTAAAATATTCCCCCTCACCAGGTAGCCATTCTTTCAAGCAAGGGATGTCATTTCTTTCCAAACCGTTTCCACACTGGCTTTTCTCTCTCGGCCTGTCCATAAGTGTAAGTCTTTGCAAATTTAAAACAGAATCATGCTTTTGATTCCATGCTTCCTTGGATTCCCTTGCCCTCTCCGATGGGTGTCCTTTAGCTTGCGTGATGCCCCTGAAATTGCATTTCCCAATGTCCCCAAATTCTACTTCTGGACTTCTTCTCAGTGCTCAGGAGGGATATCTTTTCCCTGAAATCACCTCAATTTCTGAGCTCCCGCCCCATGATTTCCTGTCGCTTCCCCATCTCTGTCCCAGAGTTCTGAGTTGGCTCTACTTTCCCTGACATCTCAGTATTCATGGTTTCCAGGGTCCATGGTCCTGTCATCCTTCTCATTGTGCATACACGGTGTCTGGGTGATCATAACTTTCCCAGGTGCCACAGTTGATGACGATGACAGGCTTAGCTGTGAACTTCAGACCCCTTCCTATTCCCCTGCCTCTGCATGCTAACATCATTCCTTTGACCTCCTCTGGCACCACTGCCCATTCGTGTGAGTGGACTCCCAGCCAGCCAGTTGTCTGACACCACACTGCAGGTGTCGCACTGGCTGACATACCATGGCAGTGAATAAGATGTAGTTGTGTATCACACGGCACAGTTATTCTCTCCATAGACTATTCACAGCAATCAGACGGTGTACATTTCTATTATCTTCACTTTCTGGATGAGGCAATGGAGTCTGGAGGGATGCAATAGCTTGCTCTAGATGACCCAGTGGTAGAGGGGGAGCAGGACTGAAACCAGCGTTGGCCGACTTTAGCTCTTTGGATTTCCCAGCTCTGTCTTGGGCATTTGTGTCCCTGCCTGGAAAATGGAGGGACGGAACTAAATGACTTCTGTGGTCCCTTCTTGCTCTAAAATTTCTGATTCCCTCTCCTTGATTCAGGATTCTGAATCCCAATTTCTCCTGCCCTATATGCAGCCTCACAGTGCTGGGGGTGGGGGGATAGGGGGCTTGTCTATGGTCGCACCATCTTGTTCCTGATATCAAATGCCATACCTGGTAGACTCTCTATGGGTGTTCACTGAAAACAGAACATTGTCTCCTGGATTTAAGATCTCTTATACAGATTGCTGGTGAACATTTGGCCAGTTCACAGGAAATCAATTGGCTGCTGACCTGTCAAATAATTATTCAAATACCCCCATAACCTAGTAATTCATATATTGTAAAAAGAGACGACTATTCCTAGACATCAAGAGACAAGGTCAACCGTGTTAATGGCAATCCTCTTTGTAGTAATACACAATGACACATGACCCGTATGTCCATTGACAAGAGGCTGGATGGGAAGACAGAGTTACATGCACACACTGGAAGACTGTCCACGGTGTAGGAAGTATGAAAGTGTTTGTTGGATTTTTACAACGTAGAAAATTCATAGGTGTCTTACTAAACATTTGAAACGCACTACTGAGCCAGTGGCACATTAATAACTTTCTCCCTAATTGGGAGATGAGGGTTAATGCCATCCATTCCACACCTTTCACAGATAAGAAACATGACAATTGGTCAAACCTACCCATGCTCACGTAGTGAATTATGGACGGACATATCTTGGAAGCAAGGTCCATTTCTCCAGACTCGTAGTTCTCCAATCTACTTGTTTGTTATACCCACGTAAGGCACCCTCAAAATGTACTTAAACCTGGGGCCCACTGCTGGATATAGTTTAATTGATCTAGGGTGGGACTTAGAGATGGGGAGATTTAATGAGCTCCCCAGATGATTCCAATGAGAAAATAAATGACTCCCGGCCCGGTTTCCTCTAATAAGCTGCAGGTGTTACCAATATCCAGGAAGGGGTGTCTGAGGCTCTCCTGAGTGTTGTCTAGGGTGAGTCTCCTCAGCCTTCCAAGACCAAGCAGGAACCAGAGAAGGAGAAAGAGTTAATGAACCGCAGAGAGTGGGTTTGACAGATGCAGGAAGAGGAACCGGGCTCCACTTTGCACGTCATAGCGTTGTGCAGAATGTAGCTCCCCGCTGACCTTTATGCGGTGCTCTGGTTCATTTGGAAAGAGAGATCCTTCATCAGTCTTCCATGCTTCAGTCAAGTGAATGCCTGTGATGAAAAATTCTGAAGATTCTGGTTCTCTCACCCTTCCCCTCTGACTTCCCTCCCTCTTTCCCATCCTCCATTCCCGTTTCTCTCTTCCTTCCCTTAGCCCACATTCCCATCCTTCCTCCTTGCATTTCTTCCACCCCATCCCTCCGTCCATTCTCTTTTCCATTACCTGCCCTCCCACCCAGCCTTCCTCCCCCCTCTTTCCTCTTTCTTCCTTTACTTCCTTCTTCCCTGATTTTCCTCTCCTTTCTCTTCCCTTCCAATCCAGTAGTCACTAACCAGTTGTTGGGTGAATGGCTGTTGTGTTGTCTGGGATATCACTCAGATTTGATTGGTGGTGACAGCAGGAGACATCAAGTGGGGAATGGGGTCCCCACCTCCAGAAGCATTTTTAAAAAACATTTTATTAGGAACTCATACAACTCTTATCACAATCCATACATACATCAATTGTGTAAAGCACATCTGTACATTCTTTGTCCTCATCATTTTCAAAGCATTTGCTCTCCACTTAAGCCCTTTGCATCATGTCCTCTTTTTCCCCTCCCTCCCAGCTCCCCCCTCCCTCAAGAGCCCTTGATAATTTATAAATTATTACTTTGTCATATCTTGCCCTGTCCGACATCTCCCTTCACCCCCTTTTCTGTTGTCCATCCCCCAGGGAGGAGGTCACATGTAGATCGTTGTAATCGGTTCTCTCTTTCCAACCCCCTCACCCTCTACCCTCCCAGTATTGTCACTCACACCCCTGGTCCTGAAGGTATCATCTGCCCTGGATTCCTTGTGCCTCCGGCTCCTATCTGCACCAGTGTACAACCTCTACTCTATCCAGACTTGCAAGGTAGAAATCGGATCATGATAGTTGAGGAGGTTGGGGGGGGGGGGGAAGGAAGCCTCTAGGAACTGGAGGAAAGCTGTATTCACCCTGACTGACTCATCTCCTCCCCTAGACCCCTCTGCAATGGGATCTCCAGTGGCTGACAAATGGACTTTGGGTCTCCACTCTGCACTACCCCCTTCATTCACTATGATAAGATTTTTTTTTCTGATGATGCCTTATAGCTGATCCCTTCGACACCTCGTGATCGCACAGGCTGGTGTGCTTCTTCCATGTGGTCTTTGTTGCTTCTGAGCTAGATGGCTGCTTGTTTACCTTCAAGCCTTTAAGACCCCAGATGCTATATCTTTTGATAGCCGGGCACCATCAGCTTTCTTCACCACATTTGTTTGTTCACCCACTTTGTCTTCAGCGGTTGTGTCGGGAGGGTGAGCATCATAGAATACCAATTTAATAGAAGAAAATATTTATGCATTGAGGGAGTACTTGAGTAGAGGCCCAATGTCCTTCTGCCACCTTAATACTAAACCTATAAATATAGGCACATAAATCTATTTCCCCATCCTCATATATATATATTTGCATATGTATATGTCTTTTTCTAGACCTCTATAAATGCCCTTTGCCTTCTAGCTCTTTCCTCTATTTCCCTTGACTTTCCTCCTGCCCCACTATCATGCTCAGTCCCCACCTGGATTTCAGCAATTCCTCATGGTTACATTACCCTTGATCATGCCCTACCAGGCCTGCCAAACCCACCTCACCACCAATTTGTATCACTTGTTGTTCCTTTGTCCCTGGGTTTGTTAACACCACTTCCTTACCCCCCACTTCCCCCTATCCCATGTCCCCTCGGAACTGTCGGTCCCGTTGTTTTTCTTCCAGATAGTTCATCCAGCCTATCTTATTTAGACAGAGCTGCGGAGATAATAACATGTGGAAAACCAAGCAACAGTATACAACAAAACAACAAAGCATTTTAAGCTCTTGCACTTGAGTAATTCACAGTCCTTCCGGTCTGTGAAGGTGTCTTTTCTGAGAAGGTCACAGATGATCTAGCAGCTTGGTCAGATTTCAAAGCAGGCTCTATCAATGAACTCACACAGCACTGTGTTTTTGTAAACAAATGCAATATCTTTGTGGATTCTCTTTCTTAAAGTTGTTATTGTCATTAGTGCCATTGAGGCAACCCTGGCTCATGTTGCCCTCGCGAGGAGGCTTCAGAAAGTGAATGGAAAAATGGAATTAAGACATAATGGGGTTTGTCCACAAACTTTTTGAAGCCCCTTCTTTGTTGTACTGAGCGTAACAGGGCCTGTCCTTGTAGCATTTTTGCATGTTTGAACCCCTGGGTATAGCTATCTACCTCCTTAAGCGTGTCCCACATTTTCGCTGACTCTCCATTGAACTGGTGTTCTTTCCTAGGAATTCCTCTTCCCTGATGGTGTATCCCAGGTGGGCCAGTCTGAACCTTATCGTCCTCATTTCTAAGAAACATTCTGATTGTACTTGGATTTCTTAGAGAGTTTCTAAAAGCAGTCCCCCAAATTGTCTACGCTTTGGGTGCCACAAAAGTTAGATTGTTCCTGCTCCCACTCTTTCTCACCTTCAGCTCCCACTCAACACTGATAGCCCTTGTGTGCTGGGCACCTGGGCCCAGGTAATGGGTAGGTATTAGCACCCAGGGTCAGATGCGCATGGGTGGTCGTGGCATCAGTGGAGCTGGGCTGGGCTGGTTTCCTTCCTGTGTCCTCTTGGGGCAAGCCCACTTTTCTTGACCATTAACCAATAAAGTGGTGTTTCTAACACACCAAGGGGCAGCTCAGGGCCGTGGCCTGGCGGTCTGCCTTGGAGAGTTCACAGCCGTGAAAACTGTAGGGCGCACAGCTCTACTTTGCAAACCGTGGGGCGCCCTGCGTCAGAGTCCACTCCACTGCCGCTGAGTGGGGAGTGGATGTTGATGGCGGAAGGCCTGTGATGAGCTCCAGCAACTCAGCAGGCAGACGGAGGCCCGCCCGCCTCCATTCTGTTCAACTCCGAAAGGCAGCCCCGTCGCTTCTCTTCTTCTACCAGCTCTGGGAGGGTTGTGCGTGGACTCTTGAGTTGTGTCTGTGAACTGCTGGGTCATGTCCTTGTGTTACTGACCCTGAGACATCACGGAATGTTCGAGCTCTGTGGTTTCCATGCCAACAGCATTGGGTGCACCAGGCAAGTACAAGAGGCTTCTTTTGAAGGGGCGCGCTCTGCCATTTCACATCTGAGCTGAAGGAGTTTCTTCCTTTTCCATCTTACCTACATTTCACTGGAAGAGTGAAAGATGCTGTGTTTTGTTTTTTCAAGTGGATGCTTGTGTTAGATTGGGTACATTAGAGAAACAAATCCACAGAAACTCATATGTATGAGAGAGAGTTTTATATAAAGGGTAACCACACATCAGGAAAACATCCCAACCCAGTGCTGCCCAAGCCCACAAGTTCAACACTAGCCCATATGTCCCACACCAATCCACAAAGTCCTCCTCCATCTCACAAAACACACACAATAATGTCAACTGCACGAGGAAAGCTGAATCAGTGACTGTGTAAGCATCTAAGTGCTGGCAGGAGTCTGCACATAGCTGCTCCAGCACCCAGGGCTGCATTGGGGTAAGTGTATGCGGCTTCTCCTTGGGGATGCCTTGCAGGAAGTGAGCCTTGCCAGCGGAAGCAGGGAACTGGCTAAGGCAGCTGCACCCTAATCCGACCATCAGAAAGCAAGAGATCTGAGAACTAGAAAGGCGAGGCTCACCGAGTCATTTCTCTCTCTGCCCTTCAGTTAACCCCACATGTGTTTATTGGCCAGGTTGACACAATAAACTCTAACTATATCAATGCTGTTGATGCTACAAAAGAGAATATGGTTTTGAACCTCTCCCCTATCCAAGGGCATATCCATGAGGACACAGATGTGTATTTTTATAAGTGACAGACGGTATCACTACTGTGGTAGTTACATAATTTTGGGTGGATTTGAAGATATAAAAGTGTAAGGATGGAGTCTAACCTGTCGTTCAGGTCATTCAGGTACCTCCGGGTGGGTGTGATATTCTCATAAGGAGAATCCTGGGGATTTCCTCTCTCTCTGCCTTCACCTTCCTGTTGACGAGCCATCAGGAGACCTGCCGAGCCACGAGACACCCTGTGATGCAGGCACTGCCATTGGATCCACACCACGCTGCACCCACGGGCCTGTGACCATCCTGCATTCCGCATCGTTGCATGTGGGTTCATGAGTCTGAAGAGGGCCTTGTGGGCTAGTTTCAGATCTATGGACTAATACTGGACTTATGGACTTGAGTTGGACTGGGCTAGGATGTTTTCCTAATATACAATTATTTCTTAATAGAAAGCGCTCTCTTACCCATATAAGAGTGTCCCTGGATTTGTTTCTTGAGTCATCCTGGCCTAACACAACCCTCCTCAGTGAATGCGAGACACTCATTAAGTGTTTGTGGAATGAGACTCCAGTTTGAGGGACTGGCGACTCCGCCTCTCGTCAGCCACAGGCAAGCTGGTGCATCGACGGCAACTTAGCCCCTCAGCTCGGCCTTTCCTCAAGGAACTTCTTCTGGAGTTTGTCACCTTCCTGCAAGTGTGCACCTCAATTTGATCTGGTGCATCCTTGCACACTTCTTTACTAGATTGCTACCTTCATAGTGGGTGTTCATAGTGGGTGGTTTTGCAAAACGGAAAGCGCCGGATAAGTTCGAGGCACCACTGCCATACCCGTGTCTCTGAGCCAAGACAGAGTTAGGTGTCCCCAAGGCTGCTACTTAGGACAGAGGGGATCTGTTCTCTGGGGGCACATGGCAACCGTGGTGGGTAGGTACCATTGAGTTGGCTCCAACCCATAGCAACCACATCCACAGCACTCTCCTGCCCCATCCTCACAATTGTTCCCATGCCCGAGCCCAGTGGTCCAGCCACTGTGTCCGTCCATCTCATTGAAGGGCCACTTTTGCTCCCCATGCCCTCTACCTTACCAAACATGATGTCCTTCTCTGGGCACTGATCTCTCCTAGCACTGTGTCCAAATATATAAAATGAAGTCTTGACATCCTTGCCTCCAAGAAGCACTCTGGCCTTACTTCTTCCGACATGGATCAGTTTGTGCTTTGAGTAGTCCATGGTGCATTCAGTAGTCGTCTCCAGCACCGCGGTTCAAATGCATCAACTCTTCTATGCTCTTCCTTAGTCAGTGTCCAATTTCCCATCCACGTGAGGCAATGAGAACACCATGGCTTGTCCTCAAAGGAACATCCTTGCTTGTCTGTGTCGTAAAGACCTTTGGTGGAGCAGATTTACCTAATGCAACACAGCAGAGCGAGTCTGGCGATTCTAGCTGTTGCCACACTGACCTTTACCCACACACGTACACTTGACTCTTTTTCTTAAAAAAAAAAAAACAACACACAAAACTTGTTAACTGGCTGCTTGAGCTCACTCAGAACACCGGCTTAGAGGAACGAACGAGAAATGTGAGCAGGGTGGCAATATTTTCCACTTCAAACTATTAACAATGCCCGTTATTTTTCCAGCACCTCTTCACCTACTATATAAGGTGGTTTCTGGACAGGAGAGAATGGACAACAGGGGTCAGATCAGTCCGTTTCAATTTTGTTAACACTTTTAAGGTGCTTCTCGGCGCTAAGGTCTATGTAGAAGACGACACTGGCAGTGAGATGCAGGTTATCACCAGTCTTGCCTCAAGAAACGCAGAGCCTGGGGGGCAGCTGGTAGGTAATTGGACAGACACACTGGAAAGCTGGTGGCCACTGTGGTTCAGCTCTCTGCAGCGCATTGTGGAGCCCTGGGGGGGGGGGGGGGTCGCAGTTTCTCATCCATTTGAATCCACCAGCATCCCTCCCTCAGGAGAAAGACTGGGCTTTCTATGCATGCCAATATTTACAGTCTCAGAAACCCACAAGGAGTCTTTCTGAGTCAGCATTGGCTTGATGGCAGTAAGAAACTAGTCGAGCTTTCTAGAAGGCATTGTGGACGGAGTAGTGGGCAGGTACGCTGTGGGATAGGAATTAGTGAAGATGTGACCCAGGGCAAGAGTGGTGGGAAATATGTAACAGGGGAGCTCTGCTTTTGTTAGTGTGTGTGTCTGTGTGTATCTGTGTGTGGCTGTGTGTGTACTTCTGTGTCTTTGTGTAGCTGTGTGTGCATGTGACTGTGTGTGTGCCTGTGTGTGTGTTTCTTTGTGTGTCTCTGTGTGTACATCTGTGCCTTTGTCTCTCTGTGTGTGTCTATGTCTTTGTGTATCTGTGTGTGTCTTTGTTTCTATGTTTGTACCTTTGTGTGTGTGTCTGTGTATCTGTGTGTGTGCATGTTGTGGATACACAGTTGTGTTGAGGTAGCTTGAGTAGAGTGTTTTAATGGCTTCGGAGGCTCTGATGATTACACTTTCCATGGTGGGAGGAGGTACAGGGTGGGGGGTTGGTTGCTCCCAGGAAACCCTTGTTGAGATACAAGTTATGAAGCTTGGAGGCAGATCTGAGAGGAGGTGTAGGAAGCTTGGAGACAGATCCGAGTGGAGGTATAGGTCTAAATGTAAGGAGCCTACAAAGACCCCGACTCACTCACTGCCAAAGAGACCTGGAGTATTGCAAATATCCTGGAATACTCTCAACTCTTCTAGCAGTTCCAGGAGACCCCAACATGAAGATGTGGAGAGGTGAAGTCTTGGGCGAGCTTCCTGGTACTGAGCTGGACAAGGTGGAGGTTAGGAAGATGGGCCCTGCTCAGGTGTTTGGAGGGGTGAATCTGGGGGCAAGGGGGGCTGCAGTCTGGAGGAGCAGTTGACTGAAGCGGGCATTTCTTGGTGTGACGCTAAGAAATGGTGGAAAACCTGAGCACCCCCATTGCTGTGTCTGCCTCCCTCCCCATCTTTCAGCAGCTCATTTGCATCTTTGGGGGCCGAGGGTTCCTTCCCAGCTTCCAAGCAGAGGATACAATGGGTCCCATCCTAGAAGGCAGGGAGGCGTTCGAGATCACGCATGGTTTGTGGTAGGGAGCTCGTGGCCTTACTTCTAGTTTTCTTATCCTCTCAACACACACACACACACACACACACACACGTGCGTGCATAACCCCACTCCCTATTAAGATATCTCCTCTGCTGGTGTCCATTGTAGAGTGGAGAAGCAGGTTAACAGAGAGCTCTTCCCACAGCAGCGATGAAAGGGGCACAACAGCAGAAAGGGGAGCAGGCATGGCGGGTACAGTGGAAACCACCTGGGGCTGCCCCATCCCCAGTTGGCAAAGAGGAACCGAGTCTTGTCCAGGAACTTGGTCTCTGGTTCCCTGACTGAGCCTCCTTCCTGATCCCCCTCGGGGGACCTGGTTGGGTTGGGAGTAGACCGCCTGCGAGATTAACGGAGTCCTTGCGCAGCTAAACACACGGGGCCATGGAGCCTAGGTCGTTGTACCCTGAATAACGTCTAATTATGCATTTCCATGGTTACTTTCCCAGATAGGAACGAGTCCCTCAGCCCCTAAAACATCACAAGTACTTCAGGAAGCCAGTCTGAAAGAGACAGCAAAACAAAACCACACAATTACCATATTCAAGCAAATAATCAGAGGCAAAATTGGCTACTGAGGCGTATTATCTCTCACTAATTATCATCTTAAATGATGAAAAACGCGCAATGAATGGTCCTTTCCCCACCCCTGTGTGGCACTGTGTGCTCCCATTCCCATTGCCGGGAACTAAGGGCCTAATTATTTGCGCTTTATAACTCAGCCCACCGCCTTGGCATGGATTCCATTTGTGGCTGTGAACGGAGCACCCCCTGCCCCCACTTCTCACAAGGAAGTGCAGTTGTTAAAAATAAAACCCTCAGCGCCCACCCCTGCCCCCCTCCGCCCTTCCCACTCCCTGGCATGAAGAATGACTATAATTAAGAACAGCTCAATTAGCAGCCCTGTTTCTCAGACCCCCAAGCCAGCCAGGACTAAGGGGCTCTTTGCTTGGCGAGGGCTGGCAGTCTCAGCCGAGTCTGATTCAGACATGTTCTCCGAATCACTCTGGGTTCCATAAAACTTCATCCGCCATCGGCCCTGCTGTGTCCATACAAACACGCACATAACACTCTCACTCCTTGCTGCCCGTCTGGCCCTCAGCACGGTGGCCCTGTGTGTCGCAGGGTAGACCTGCGGCTAGGCTGCTTCTGGGCTGCCATCACGATCAAAGTCGATCGCCGTGGTTTTCCTCTCCAGCGCAGCTGGGTGAGTTTGAGACACTAACCTTAGTAGTGTAGTGCAGGCCACTTGTGCCATCTGGGAGACCTTTGTGTTCCCAACCCACTGCCCTGGGATCCAGTCTGACGCGTAGCATCACTATAGGACAGAGGGGAATGGCTGCTAGGGTTTCGTTCGGCAACTGTAAATATTCATGGAAGCAGACAGCCTCGTCTTTCTCCCAAGGAATAGCTGGTGGGTTCAAACTGCTGACCTTAGAGCTAGCAACCAGAAACTTAACTCTCTGTGCCACTAGGGCTCTTTTACATGGACAACTCGCACCAAACCCTCTTATATCATCAACTCACATCAAACACTCTTTGGCTCCTCAAAGCCAGCTAGCAACCACAGACACGACTTTCTTCTCTGCCTATGTGGAATCAAAATGGAGTGGAAGTGATTAAGAAGCTCAGGTCCTGGTTCTAGGAAGACATAAGCCGTGTTCTGTAGTCTACGTCCTACGCAGCCATGTCAGGCAAGGGACGGGAGAAACAGGTCTTTGGAAGAAGCCTATGGATCAGAGGCTGTAATAACCTTCTTATAAAGGGTGCAGGGTTGCACATGCGTAAAAGAACGGAGCCTGAGGCTGAGGAACTGTTTCCCAGTGCACCACTTGAGGGCAGACAGGGTGTGGCCATCTCTGGACCACCCAGTGACACTCATACTGCCTTGTGCTGGAAGAATGACCAAACCCAGGAAGTACTGAGGGACACGCAACCCCTGTAGAGCGAGTCCCAAGCCTAGGCTTCATGAATGCCCACTGGCTGTTTGAGTCACTAAATGCTTCATGTGCACATGCATCACAGGCACTTTGAAATTTAAAGAGACAGACAGGGACATTGCAATCCAATAGGATCAGGGTTCTTTCCTGACTCTGCCCACCACTCCTCCTGTCTGTCTGACCTAGAACGTGGTTCTCAGTTTGTGGCCAGTGACCCCTTTGGGGGTTGAACAACCCTTTCACAGGGGTTGCCTAAGATGCTCTGATGGTCTTAGGAACCGAGGCACCATTCCTCTATCTGTCCCCAGGCGGGTCCGCCCACATGCAGACAGGCCCACAGTGGCACAAAGACTGTTACCCACGCTACACCATGCTTCAAGACAAAACTTCATTGATTTGTAATTAGAAATAGATACTAAACAATATATAATTACATATTGTTTTTGTGAAGAATCACTGTTTTAATTATGCTCAATTTGTAACAATGAAAATACATCCTGCATATCAGATATTTACACGACAATTCACAACAGTAGCAAAATTACAGTGATGAAGTAGCAATGAAAATAACTTTATCGTGGGGGGTCACCACACACGAGAAATTGTACTAAAGGGTCATGACTTCAGGAAGGTTGAGAACCACTGACCTAGAGCAAGTTACACATGCTAACTACACTGAACTTGGGATTGACATTTCAAAGTGGCCCAGAGTCATGGAGTGGTACAAGGAATGGACGGACTCAGCTTCTAAGGCAGGAGGTTGGGTGTTCAAGGCCTCCCAGAGAATATCTGGAAGAAAATTTTGGGGGCCTACTTCGGAAAAGCACTCTTACCTGTCAGTATGTCGTCCTGTGGTGACTTGTGTGTTGCTGTGGTGCTGGAAGCTGTGTCCCCGGTATTCTCAAATACCAGCAGGGTCTCCCAAAGTGGACGGGCTTCTGCTGGGCTTCCAGACTAAATTGTCCCCTTCTGAGGCATTAGCCACCGAAAACTCTCACAAGATTCTGCTTCTGTTCGTGTGGTTTTCAGGATCTGACCATGTTTTGATGCTATCCATAGGGTTTTCAATGGCCGTTTGGAATCAGAAAATTATGTGGCTCACTATGCTGGGAATGGCAGGCTCCAGAGGAGTGGAATTGCCCTTGTCATCAAAAAGGACATTTGAGATGTGCCTTGAAGCATCAGGCTGTCTGAGACAGGATAATATCTACTGGAAGACAAGGGAATCCTATCCATACGACTGGGATTCAAATTCATGCATCACACATTAAAGTCAGTGATGAAAAAAATTACAGAATTTTACCAATATGTTCAGTCTGAAAATGATCAGACATGCAATCCAGATAAATTGATCATTATTGGAGATTGGAATGCGAAAGGTGGAAATGAGGAGGAAGGAAGAACAGTTGGAAAATGTGGTCTGAGTGATAGGAATGAAGCCAGAGGATCACGTGATCGAATTTTCAAGACCAACAGCTTCTTCATCACAAATACCCTTTGCCGATAACACAAACAACAACTATGCACGTGAACTTCTCCAGGTGGACGACACAGCAATCAAATTGACTCCAGCTGTGGGGAGAGATGATGGAGAAGTCCAAGATCAGCAGCTAAAAGCACATCAGGGACCAAATGTGAGCAGACCATTATTTGAAGAAGAATAGGTTAGCTAAGGAAATGGAAGAAATGATGGAATTAATGAGTTGAACAGAACATTTCCCAAAACAGCTCGAGAAGAAAAAGTAAAACATTACAAGGAAATGTGCAAAGACTTTAAGTTAGAAAACTACAAAGGAACACTACAGAAAGTCCCAGCGACTGCCAAAGGACAGACAAACTTGTCTTTGAAGAAGTGCAGGCAGAATGCCCCTTAGAGGCAAGGATGGCCAGACGTCATCTTGTGCACTTTGGACATATCAGGAGCGGCAGTTCCTGGAAAAGCCATCCTGCTTGGCTAGGAAAGGAGAGCACAAAAGAGGAAGCCCCTCTGCAGGATGGATGGAGACAGCAGCTGGGATCACGGGCTCCCACAGAAGGACAATTGAGAGGCTGGCGCAGGACCAGGGACGTTTCGTTCTGTTGAACTTACAGTCTCCATGCGTGAGAGGTGCCTGGATGGTCCCTAACGACTCTAACAACACCCGGAAAATTAGCCACGGAAAACCCTTCAGCACACAGGTCTGTGCTGCCTTGAGGCAGAACTGACTAGGCGGCCGGGAGTCCCGTTTTGATGTTTTTAAGGTCAATGGCTCACAATGAGTCTGGTGGTCAGCTGTTCCTGGCTCTCTGTTTTGTGCTCTCTCTGTGTTCACGTATTCTCCTATTGTTGTGCCCACTGCGGGGCGCGGCGTTTGGTCAAGAACTGATAGGATTGAAGGAAGAAGTCCAAACTACACTGCGGGCAGTGGAGGAAGATAAGTCTCCAGGAATGGGCAGCTTATGAAATTGAGACATTTCAACACATGGATTCAATGGCGGCAGGACTCACGTGCCTGAGCCTAGACATTTGGTAGATGTACCTACCTGGCCAAACACCTGGAAGAGACCCATATTCATGCCCTTTGAAGAGCATTCAGGCAACAGAAGCGGGATGTTGAACACCTAAGAATTAATATTAATCATTAATTAATACCACATGCAAGGAACATGTTGCTTAACACCCAAACCTATGTAGGCCTTCTGAGACATTGTAGCTCCTTATGGGAACAGATAGCCTCATCGGTTTCCCTGGGAGCACACGGTGAGTGGAGCCATTGCCTTGGCCCATGATGCAGCCCCTTGACAGACCAAAGGGTCTGCCCTGTGGTGCACAGGGAAGGAGAAGTGTGTGTCAGGGCCAAGTTCACTCCCTGTACTTACTCAGTCTGCATGTTGAACATGCAATCCGGGTAAACTGGACTGCTCTCCTTCGTTGTGAGGTGCCCTGGAGTTGGCTCTGACTCGCAGCACCCTTGTTTTACCACAGAAGCAAACCTGCCCAGTCTGGTGCCATCTTCAGGGCTGATATGTTGGGGCTAATTTCATGAGGGCTTCAGTGTCTGGCAGTGTGTTCTTGCTATCCATAAGGCTTCGAGTGGTTCGTTCCCCCGACGCGGGCAGCCTGCTCCTTCTTTGCGGTCTGCTTTTAGTCTGGAAGCTCAGCTGAAACCTCTTCACCTTTGGGTGACTGCTGGTATTGGAAAAATACCAGAGCATTGCTTCCAGCATCACAGTGACACACAAAACGCGACAGTCTGACAAGTTGACAGATAGCTCATCTTTGTCCCTCTGAGTGGCTGGCAGGTTTGACCTGCCAACACGGGGTTAGCAACCAAAACTAACCCACAGCATTCTCCAGGGATCCTTAGGTGACTGGGAACCCAAACTCCCAGTGCTCTTGAGTTCACTCCGACTCCTAGACGCCTCGTGTGGGTCTCCAAGGCTAGACATCTTTGCAGGAGTGGAAAGGCTCAACTTTCCCCTGAGGTGCAAATGATGGGTTTGAACTCTTGACCCGCAGGTTAGCGGTTCAATGCATAGTCCACTATGCCACCAGGTTTCGAGGTGACAACCGAGCCGATTCTCACCCATAGTGACTGTATAGAAGAAGGTAGAAGTGCCCTTGCTGCTTTCCCAGACAATAACTCTTTAAGAGAGTAGAAAGCCTCACTTTTCTCCTGCAGAGCAGCTGGTGGTTTTGAACTGCTGCCCTTGCAGTTAGCTGCCCAATGTGGTACCACTGTGCCACAGTGTAATTCTGCCCACTGCACTGTGATGCAGCCCCTGCTATTATTGCCTGTCTCACAGAAGAAACCAAGCTGTGCTTTGCCCCAAGGCCCTGCTCCTTCCTCAAAGGGGGCTGCATGAGCAGTGGAGCCTATGGCAGCTGGTGCGTGGGGTGTGGGGTGTGTGCTATCGCCTCATTAAGCCCCCTGGTGCTAGTTCCCTGGACTCAGCTGGGACGTCCAGGAGAAGAGGGCAGTGTCCAGAGTAGGTCTCTGCTTGTCTGGTGGTGCCTAGACTCTGGTGCCTTCTGGGCTTCCTGTCTTCCTCTGCCACCTGACACGCTTCCAGGAGGTTACTTAGCAACCCCGCCAGCAAGCCTGTGTACACGGGCACACACGGCTATTACACACGTAAATGGCTGCTTCCTCCTCCCTGGGCTTGGAGCTCAGAGGCATCCCAAAATAGGCCTCTTTCCCCCCCTCCCTCCCTCTTTGACAGACAACTTCTGTGTAAATGTTGAAATCTGTGTTGTCTGTCGGGAGCAGTCAATCTGAAAACGTTGCAGAATAGAATGTATATTTAGTAAAGGGTGACAAAGAGAGGGGGGTGTGGAGTTGTCAATTATATTCCGGCGAGGCAGTGTGGAAGCTGGCTCTGGAAGTCAAGGAGGTGGGCTCAGGGGTGCAGAGTTGAGTGGACACTGAGGGGCAGGGGTCCCTCTCACTCATGTCAACCTGTCACAGAGCTGGCCTCACCCAGAGACTGTAGGGGAGAGCATCCTGGGGCTGAAGCGATGGCCGCTCTGGATTCTTTGCCGGGAAACATTCATGCGCAAAGAGGCTGCCTTTGGAGCCCTGCTCTTTAGAGTCCCATATTTGGACAATGCTGTGGCCAGGCCTGATGCTAGCATACCCATTTCTGGATGAATCCCCCTATAAAGTCTCTTCCAGGCCATCCCTTAGGGACCCCGGGACCGATATTCCATTTCTCCCACTCCTCCTCCCCACCCTGGCACAGCGAAGGCCCTTTGGGACTCCAGTCATGTGCTCTGCTGCACGGCCAGTGACATCACCATGTAGCCACATAGGAGCAGGTTTCAACCCAAAGCACACGTGGTAATCTTTGAGACATTTTTGGTTGTCAACATTGGAGTGGTGGTGCCACTGGCTTCTAGTGGGAAGAGGCCACAGGAGCTGGTAATTGGCCTCCCTTGCACAGGACAACCTCACACAGAGACTGGTCCAGCCCCAAGGCCAGCAGTGCCCAGGGACTGAAGTTTGCAGTGACCACCTGTGCCGGAGCTCTCCCAGCATCCCTCAGGTCGCAGGATGTCTGGTACACAGAGGTGCTCGTTCTGCATGTGTGGACGGTTGCAGGGGTGACGTGTGTACCAGGGACAGGCCTTCTCTGGGATGCCTGGCCTCAGCATTGGCTCCTTCCTCTTACAAGAATACCTTGAATCGACTTCCTCCTCAGTAGAATCCCCTTGGGAATGCTTCCCGGATCTCTCCCCCAGCTTCTTGGGCAGACTTGGGTGCTCCTCCCCAAGAGTGGCGATGCCCCGTGCCAATAAGCAGGTATATCAGACAAGGAGATGGCTTTGCCACTCCATACACTACCCTATCCCATATCCAATGCATGGTGACCCTATAGGAGAGAGTCAAATTGCTCCATAGGATTCCTAGGACTGTAAATCTTCACAGGAGGAGGAGACTGCCTCATCATTCTCCTTGGTTTTGAACTGCTAACCTTTTGGTTAGTAGCTGTAACAGTTACATAGCCTCCTGTCAAATTGAAAAGGGGTGGGGTTTCACTGGTGGCTCCTGCGTCTGCACTGGTGCCAATAAATGCACCTCCGTCGAGAAGAGCTGCTGCCAAGGGTGACCAGGCTGCACCTGCAAAGGAGGTTTAATCTCGCAACATGGCAAGTAACATGCAGTCACCCATGTCAGGATTCCCCTTCCTATGGAATGACCTTGGAATGACCTACACAGGTCATCTTTGGGTCCTTTCCAGGAGTTGGCTCACACGCCCTCCTCGATTGTCCCCATCAAGGACAAGGAGAACATCAGCGAGACATGCTTTTGACCATGCCAATGGCAGACCGGGGACCATGATGAAATGTCCCAATTCCTTCTCCAGCGACTCCTTCCAGCACAGCACGTCCTTCCTGAGGGTCTGGTGTAGAGGCAAAGAAATGTCTAGAAAAGTCAAGTCTTATTCAGTGACACACCAAATTAATATAAAATTGTTTAGAGAAGGAGTTTTGTTGGGGTATGTGGTAGTTACATACTCTGGTGTCAGTTCAAGAGGATTATAAGTGAAGGGGTGGAGTTTGGCCTGTCAATCAAGGTATCACCAATGAGGTCTCTGTGTGGGCATGGCTTTCTCCTGAGAATTCTGGGAACTCCTGTATTTTCCTACTTGGAGAAAGGACATACTTTCTCTGCTCACTCCCTTGGAGACTCTCTACTGACAAGACTCACCTCCTGTGAGATATCCCTGAGGAGAAGCCACATGGACTCACCCTGATGCAGCCCTGGGTACTGGAGCAGCTGCATGGAGACCCTGCCAAGGCTGAGATGCTTAGAATGCCACTGGATCCACAGGACTTTCTATCCCCCTGGCCTGTGATCTTCCTGCATTCAGTATCATTTCATGTGTTGTGTGAGTCTGAAGAGAAATTTATAGACTGGTATCAGACATATGGGCTAATATTGGGTCAGACTAATGGACTTGATCTGGCCTGGCCTGTGATGTTTTCTCAATATACAATTTCTCTTTGATATAAAACTCTTTCTTATACACATATGAGTGCCTATGAATTTGTTTCTCTAGTCAACCCAGACTAATACAATAGCCAAGTTTTTAATGTACTGTGCTACCAGGTATCCCACCAGAACTCCAGGTACACTTCAATTAGTCATAATGCTACATCCCTACCTACCAATCTGTGGGTACTGGTGGGGGGCATGGTGGTACAATGGACTTGACAATGCTGTGTCCCCTCAAGGTCTAGAGGTTGGTGAGCTGGTGCATGGAACATGTTGGAGTCCTGAGTCTTGACTCTGTCATCCGGTGGGAGAGGAGGGCTGTAATGGAAGGAGGCACACCTGAATACAACAAGCGGCATCAGGTGAGATCTTGGCCATGCTGTCTTTCAAATGTATTCAAATCAGCAGTTCAAACTCACCAGCATAAGGTGAGGCTGTCTGCTCCCATAAGAGTGACAGTCTCCATAATTCATAGGGACAGTTCTGCTTTATCCTATAGGGTTGCTTTGAGTCAGAATTAACTTGATGGCAGTGGGTTTGGTTTATTGATATTTTAATGAGTTTTAGCTCTCATAGTAATGGTGCCAAGTATCCACTTTTGGAAGATCAATCTTGTCTTAAATTGATGATCTCACTGCCATTGAGTTCATGCCGATTCATAGTGACCCTACAGAGTAGGCTAGAACTACCCTTGTGTGTCTCTGAGACTATAATTCTTTATGGGAGCAGAAAACCCAGTCTTTCTTCCCAGGAGCAGCTGGTGGCTTTGAACTGCAGACCTTGCAAGTTAGCAACCTCACATATAAGTACTAAGTCACCAGGGTACCTCTACATTCATGTTAGGTTGTTGCATTTATTTACTTTTAAATGATCTGGATGGAAAAAGTAATGTCAGTGCTTTATTTTGATCATTTCCCCATTGCTATTATAAACAATCAGGTACAAAAGTGCGACCCACTGCCTAGTGGCTCAGTGGTTAAAGCACTCAGTTGCAACCCCCAAAGTCAGAGCTTGAAAGCTCCCTGCCTCTCCATCCTGGCTTGAAAACCTGGCGCAGTGTCCCCCACACTGTCCAATCAGGTCTCTAGGAGCAGGAATCGTCTCAATGGCACTGAGTTTGCTTTATTTGGTGTGTGGGGGTAGCTTCATTTGGGGGATTTTCTTTCTTTCCTATTTTTTTCACTATTGACTTTTCTGTAAGAGTTGAAGATTCCCCAAGGGAAATAAGCCAAGTTGGAATCATCAGCCTCATTGCTCCTGAGTTCTTCCTCGGGCTGAGAGGAGAGAGAAAGAGACACCAGAATTTATTACATTCTGGCTCCAAAGGACTTTACTAGTGATGGAGCCCCACAGCCCCGTGGAGAGCCATCCCTGCCCTCAATAATGCACTGAGAAAGATGTACACCCCACCCCCAAGTGACGTCATCACTCTACAAAAGGCTGTGCCATCTTAGATCGGTCCCAACCTAAAACAAATGTACAGAAACCAACCACAAACCCACTTTTATCTCACATCATGACCAAAATCTCCCCATGGTGTCCCAAAGAGCATCTTGAATTTCTTCTCCCTGCGAGCAAGGAGGCTCCCATGCCATCATCACAAGGTACACTGCGTGTGAGCCACTTTAGAGAAGAGGACTTTGTCTGCCACCAATTGATTGGGAGACTGGGAGTCTGATCAAACTCTAGAGGAAGACCCATTTTGGTTGGTGGTCCTCTGGGAGTTTCTCAGGGTTCGTGGTGTCTTGCTTCACTCCCCCCCCCTCCCACCTCCCCCGTGAGGATCTCTGCGTCTGTTTTGCCTTTTTAAAAGAATTCAGAAGTGATTGGGTTTAGGACCCAGTCTTCTCGGAAATGGTCTCATGAACACACAGAAGGAAAGCCTTTGTCCGACAGGATGATTCCCACAGTTTTCAAGGCACGGACTTCCACGCGGGTTTTATTTCACTGCTGTCTCTGTGAGTTGCCATCAAAGCACTTCTGACTCAGAGCCACCCCGCCTGGTCCTGAACCGTCCTCGCCACCATTGCAGCCACTGTGTCCATCCACCTCACCGAGGGTCTGTCTCGCTGCACGGAATAGTTTCTGCTGTACCCAGCCTGATGTCTGGGTTTGTCCAAAGTTCATGAGATGAAGGTTCCTCATCCTCACTTCCAAGGGGCCTCTGGTTTTACTTCTTCCAAGACAGATTGTTTGTTTGTTTGGCAACCTATGGTGCTTGTGTTGTCTAGAGAAGCAACATCAGGGACACTCATCTGTATAAGAAAGCACTTCATATCAAGAAGTAATTTTAGATCAAGAAGGCATTCCAGCCCAGTCCAACTCAAGGCCATGGGTCTTGGGCTAGCTGGACCCTCTTCAGACTCACATAGCTATAGGCTGATGGGGATGCAGGGAGACCACCGGCAATCGGTGCAGACTTGGGAGGGTGCCACTCTCAGGGCCGGGGGTAGTAGACACAGAAGTCCAAGCAAACAGGAAGGGGGGGGCAGAAGGGAGAGGGGACTCTCACCGTTTCTCTTATAAAAAGACCACACCCCCAAGGAAGCCTCGCCTGATTGACAGGTTGAATTGCACCCCTCCCTCCACATAGGTTTCATCAGGTTGGCCTAAAATCTAACCATCCCACTCCTTCCAACATCCTTCATGGGCACCATGATGCAAATGCATCCATTCTTGTTGTGGGGAGGACATACTTCAACCCGAGCAACGGACACTACTCACATATTAGAAGTCTGTTACTTTGCTGCCTTTTCAAAGAAATCAGTTTGGATTCCAGGAAATACACGTGCAGAGAGCCGGCTGCGTTGATCACCTCCTTTGTTTCCATTGCTCGGTTCCTTCACAGGTAGCGTCTCTGGTGGTCTGCTGGTGTTGGGTCCCAACAACACTGCACATATGTCCGGTGGGTTGCACTCCCCCCCTCCCTCTAGCCCCCTGTCAGTACAAATCCTCACACTCACACTCGGTCTGGTGTTCTTGTTCCTGCTTGGCATGCCTGGCCCCTGCTGTCCACCCACAGCAGTCGGAAGCTTCCTCTATAGGACCCGGGTGCTTGCCTGAGGCACGGCGCTGGGCTGCTGGGTCAGCTAGGTCCTGTGGGTCCCCTGAGCAGAAGCTGTGGGTTTGGGGAGGGACATGCTCCAGGTGGCTGGCATGATAGCAGGGGAATCCAGATGGGGGACAGAAGCCATTGGCTGTAAGTGACTCTCCACCCCTGGTCAGAGCAGCCCCCAGGTGGGGCTCTGCAGTGAAAATTCCCTTGGTCTGTAGCCATCCCCAGGAAGGAAGGCCACCCCCTACCCACTTGTCAGTCAATGACTCAGGCTGTCACATTGTCATAGATAGGTGCTGTCCAGGTAGGGTGGCTACGGAGGCCCAGGATAGCCTTGTGAGAAATGTCACAGGTATGAACACTTTGGGAAAAGCATGCTGGGAATGGAGGGGCGTCAAACAGTCAGATTGTAGTTGATGTCGTTTGCTGCCCGGACAGCTGTCCATTCCAGATGGTTATCTCGATGACTCTTAGATGTAATCCTTTCTTGTCACAGTCTCTCAGAAGTTGTCCCCTCGAGCTTTCCATCCCAGACATGTGTTGTGGTAAAATCTCTCCCTTCTTCTGGTAGAATGCTCTGGAGACTTTGACAATGGTAGAAGTGGGCTAACCAAGCTCGCCCTGACTGCCGTAGGTCAGCCTGGTCTGCAGCTGGTCCCCTGTTCCCAGGCATCCCAGTGTGGCAGCTCAGTCTAGTTCTTTCGCTGAGTCCAAAACCCAAACCAAACGCCCTGCCATTGATTGAGTGGACTCTGACTCCCAGTGACCCCTACAGGACGGGGTGGAACTGGCCCTGGGGGTTTCTGAGCCTGGCACCCGTTATGAGAGTGGGAAGCCTCCTCTTTCTCCCATTTTTGGGGCGCTGAGGAAGGAACTACCACAGGGGCATATGAGCAGCTCAAGATGGAAACTTTTGGGCCCAGCAATGTTGTCCCCCAAATCTGGTGCAGGTACCGCTGGAGGAGAAGACAATGTTTTCGAGAGCGAGGTTGATTTGATCTGATGCTCCAGGTGGACTTCTGGTATCTGAAAATCCCACCCGGTTCCCTGCAGTTGCCTCCACTGTATTGTCTGACTCAGAGGGGGTCCTGGAGGGTCTGTACGCAGATACAGGGGACTCATATTTTGCTCTGAGGCCTCCCTGTGTGAATCTCATTGCCTCACGACGTACCTGACAGGCCCTCGCGGATCCCCTGTAGGTCAGATGTAATACAGTGGGGCAATAAGTGCTGAACCAGGTGGAGTTTTGCGATACCAGCAGCCTGCCCCTAGGGCATCTATTGAATCAACATCTCTCGTGAAAACATGTTCTCCTCCTCCGGCGGTATCTTCACCAGGTTTGGGGAGGACCCTGCTGGACCAGAAAGTTTTAGTCCTGAGCTGTTTGTATGCTCGGCAGTGTTTCCTTCCCAGAGGGCTTTTAAGAACCTGAAATGGAAACCGATCCTCTGGTAAAAAGGGTTTACATGTGTTTTCCAAACATGCTCGTGGCAGGGTGGTGTCAGCTGTCCCCGGGGCTGATCTTTCTTGCCTTTGCCTGCACGCGAGCACTTCCCCTCAGGCCCAAGGTGGCTGTGCTCTTGGGAACCCTGAGCCTGATCCCCAAATCTGAGCCACCTTGGTCACAAAATAGAAGAGGCTAAAAGCCAAGCTGAACAAAACTAATTCTTTACGCCTTCAACTTGGACAGCACCACCGAGATCTGACAGCAGAGTCATCTCAGCCTTGGGCCAGAGCAAGTGGTTGATCGGAAGACATAGTCCAGCCTGCTCCACTCTGCAGAAGCAGCCACCAACTCCAAGTGTCATGCTGGCATCTGATACATTATTCGAATACTTGGTGTCTCAGTGAGGAACCCTGGTGGCCTAGTGGGTTATGTGTTGGGCCGATAACCGCAAGGTCAGGGGTTCAAAACTACCAGCAGCTCTGCAAGAGAAAGATAAGACTTTGTAGTCCTGTCAAAAGTTACAGTCTCAGAAACATATAGGGCAGTTCTAGTCTGTCTTGTAGAGTTGCTGAGTTCGAATCAACTTGATGACAATCAGGTTTTTTTGTTCTCATTTCTGAGGTTACTTAGTAGTTAAGCAATAGGCTTCTCACCCAAAGGTTGGCAGGTTGAACCCACTCAGTGTCTGTGAGAGAAAGACTGGATGACCTGAGCTCACAAGGATTCCATCCTAGGAAACCCCGTGGGTCAGCGCTATTCCGAGACTTAGAACAGCAATGGGCTGGAAAGCAACTCAGCGACACCTAGTTATAGCAATGTTGCCGTTAAGTGCCGTCTTCACAACAGAACAAAACACTGCCCAGTCCGTGCCAGCCTCACAATTGTTCTTATGTTTGAGCCCATTGTTGCAGCCACGGTGTCAATCCAAACTCTCGGGGGACTTCCTCTTTGTTGCTGCCCCTCCGCTTTACCAAGCACAATGCCCTTTTCCAGGGATTGGTCTCTCCTGACAACATGCCCCAAGTATGCAGGATGAGATCTCAACAAACGTGCCTCTCCGGTGCATTCTGGCTGTATTTCTTCCACGAGCGGTTTGTTATTTCTCTTGGCTGCCCATGGTACTTACAATGTTCTTTGCCAACATCGTACTTCAGATGCACTAATTCTTCTTTGATCTTCCTTATTTCATGTCCAGCTTTCACATGCACATTGAAAATGTGCTGACTTGGTTCAGGGGTAAATTAATTCTCCAAGTAACAGGAGGTAGCAGTAGTTAACCGAAGTGATTTGTATAACACTAGTGACCTGTGTAACTCCCTCTCACCTCTGTTTTTCTCCATGTCTCTCAACAAGGCCTTGAGCAGACTGTGAAGAAGCTGTTTTGCCTTGAGATAAGGAAACGGAGGCTCAGGGAAGGACCCTGGGGGGAGGAAACTGAGGTTAGGTGATCTGCCTTCAACAAGGTCACACAGGTGATGAGGAGTAAGTAAGCTGTGCCCCAGCACTGGTGCTGAGATTCCCAGCACCGGTGTGTGAGTCAGTTGAGCCCACGTGTTTGCTCTGGAAAAACTGGTCAGGGAGGGATCAGATGCAGCCCCGTGTACTGAGATGTTGTTCATTTCCATGGCCTCAGCTCTCTGGTTTATAGCAAGGTTGGGATAGCGCGATGCAATGTTGCTCAGACGGACCTCATCTTCATGACCATTGCCTGTGTGAGAGGCGAGGGGCGCTAGAGAAACACAGCAGCGATGCTCGTGTGTCCATGGAAAGAGATCGATATCAAGACGTGGCTCACACAGTTGCCCACGTGGGTAAGGCCAGTCCGGTTCAAGTCTGTGGGTCACATGCAAGCTGGACCCTTCTCCTGCCTTGTGTAGCTGCAGGAGCTAATAAATGGGAAACGGGGCAATGGAACAAAAAGACCACAGGCTTGTGGATGCAGAGCCGAATGACCCCAAGATCATCTGGGTAAATCTCAGGATGGCCGCTGATGGCTCCTAGGTCGACAGGTGAGATAGCAGAAGGTCGACGAACCAGGTGCAGCCGCCAACTCCAGCCAGTGTCTGATAGCTTCCACACATTGTCGATTTATACTGAGTAGGCCAGACCCTGAATGAAGCCTCCCTCAAGGGCATCGAGGCTCCCCACCACTGCTGGGCTGCTCCACGGGCGATCGCAGGATGGAGTTGACCACGCCATTCGATCCTATCCGGGGAGAATCCTGGCCCAGCCAAGCTGACGTCCCACTGTAGTGGCCACTGTACTAGTGAGTACATCCCACTGAGGGCCGTCACTCTTTCCCCGCCTGTCTGGGCCACAGCGAGAGCCTCAAGGACCTCAGTCAGCCCTGCTGCTCACCAGCTAGAGGGCCTAGCCTTTCCCCTGAACGTCTCACCAGCATCGGTGCTCTGTCTAATGGGGCTGGATTGTGGGAACCTGGGATTATTCTTCTCCCGTTTTGTGTCTCTCGGACACTCACCCAAACCGACACAAACTCTTGCACATATGTCTTTTAGAGATGAAAAATATTTTAATACACCTTTGCTTCACTTATCCATCCTCTATCTGTCCAACTTTACACATAGTTGACAATAAGAAGGAAAACGACCACCAGGTTGTTTTCGGCATTAATGACGTGTGTGGGGCAACAAGAGACCTTGAGGCCTGAGACGAGAGTAACACTGCTGGGGTGAAGCTTCCATGTCAGCGTGGCTGGGCCATGATTCTCAGTGGTTTGGCAGTTATGTAATGGTGTAGTTCTCCTCATGGGTGATCCAAGGTGCTCATCATCCATTTTTGCATCATGGAATGTAGGTGACCACTTAGCTATGTGGAAAGTAGAGAAAGCATCATTATATTTGAATTAATATTAATACTTATGTTTGCATTCACATTTACATTCAGGTTTTGATTCAGTGGCATGCTCGTTATCTATTGGGCTGCTAACCACAGGTCAACAGTTTGAAACTACTAGCTGCTTCTTAGTTGAAAGGGGAGGCTTTCTACTCCCATTCAGAATTAGAACCTCAGAAACTCACAGGGGGAAATTCTGTCCTGTCCTATCGTGTTGATATGAGTCACAATCAACTCAATGGCAGTGGGTTTGGTTTGGGAGATATATATGTGTATATATATATATACATATATATATACATATATATATGCCTGATGGTGTTGTGATTATGCGCTGGGCTTCAATCCACATGCTCACCAGAAGTTCTTCAGGAGAAAGACTTGGCTCTCTACTTCCATAAACTGTTATAGTCTCAGAAACTCACAGGGTGTGTCTGTGGGGGAGGGGGGCCGGGTTCACTATGAGTCAGCATTGACTCGATGGCAGTGAGTTAGGTTTTTGCTTTGATGTATTTTCCAATATTCTGGCCCATGGCTAGTAAAGTTTCCTCTAAATAAGGAATTGCTCTTCCTGGATCTAATGAATCTCAAAAAGAACGAAAGAGAGATCGATAACAGAGTGGAACCAGGAGCTGGTCACCGCTCTCCTAGCTGAGAGCCTCGGGGATCTCCATCCTCCACAGGGAGGTGTGTCCTTCATGTGGATGCTTTCCTCCAGGGGTGGCCACATGATGAAGGGAATGGTGAGCTGAGGTGATGGACAAGGCACACGGACATCATGGGATGTAGGTGACCTAGAAGGTGCCTGGTGTCAGGGAGGGGTTTCTGGCCCCCTCTCCGTCTGATGCTTCCTTCCTTGGGGAACTCACTGGCTGGAATACGCTGGTCCTCTGTGATTCCTGGGCCTCGGCGGCAGGCACAGCAGAATGAACTCTCCAACAGGAGGGCTTGATGAGATTGAACGGCATGGACTGGTGTCAGGGGACAGGGTCCCCTTTGCAGAGTACTGTGCTTGAAGAGGGCCCAGGTCTCACATCTCCTCCAGGACTGTGTGTGGCCAAGACCATCCAGGTCACTGTTATCTGGAACTGAGAGGCAAGACTGTCTCACCCTTTAATCCATTTGTCCCTTTCCCTAATCCAATTTCACCAATTTAGACTTTTCTGTATCAAACAGAAGGTGGGGACTAATCCGACCTTCTTTCTCCCTTGCTTGGAGCCTGATTTCTTCTTGTTCAGAACTTGTGTAGGCACACAGTGTCATTGCTTATAGACCCCGCCTCCCTAAGGTCTAGCGTCCACTCAGCCTGGATTTGCCCTTGGCTTGGCCTGGACTTGCTCTTCAGTGCCTGACTTTAGAAAGACTTTCTACCTCCGTCCCAGTGGTCTTCAGGGGAGCAGACGCCACCACCTCATCAGTCATGTATTTGCTTGTTTCATAACCTGGGTTGACACGCTTTCCTGCTGGGGCTAACCTACATTCCACGTGGTGCCATTTATTAAGCGCACTCCCCCAGGCGCCTTGCCTGGTTCCAAGAAGATGAATACCCTGCTCACAAATCCACTCTCCTTTCTGACAAAGTCACCCCAGCCTGTGCTGCGGTTTTGTTGGGTCATCTTTCCCAAGCGAGATCAGATCTCGGATTTGTGGACTGCTAGAATTCAGGTGTACCTGGACGCCCCTTCCTGATGGCCGTGGTCCCTCAGGACCCTGCGCCTGAGTTTGATCTCTCCCATTGCCCAGGGTGGTCAGGAGCTCAGAGACATGTGGTCCCTGTCTTTGTGAACAAGCCAACCTTTCCTAGCTCTCCCCCAATGTGGACTATTCCAGCCCTGGAAGTTGTCAGGAAGAAGGGGTGTGTATAGAGGTATTCCAGAAGTCCTGGGGCACAAATCTGGGTCCTGCGTTCAAGTTAGGGGCAGGTTCACCTCTGGATTCTGTTGGTTTCATCTTGACCAGCGGCCTTGGCTTTAGGATGTTCTCATCCTTCTGTGCCTCTGTACGGCTCCCTGGGTCTGAGAGGGATGGGTTGGCTAGGCGGTGCTACAGTAGCAGTAACCACACTGTCTCAGTGGCTAACGCGTGGGTTAGCAGGGAGGCTCTGCTCACTACAGCCTTGGGCCTAGCTGATAGAGCAGGCACCCCCGTAAGGATTGTCAGCTGTCACCTTTACCTGCGTGACTGGAAGGAACACATGCACTCAGAGCGCCTTTCATGAGGCACAGATCACTTCTTGGGGGCGGGCAGGCAGGGGGGTTGTTGATGGGCACCGTCAAGTTGGTTCCGAGTCTTGGCAATACTGTGTGGAACAGAACCCCACTCTTCCTAGTCCCGTGTGGTCTCACTGTTGTTGTTAAGTTTGAGACCATTGTTGCAGCCACCATGTCAATCTGTCTCCTTGAGGGTCTTCCTCCTCTTCTCTTTGTGTGTTGATCTTCTACCAAGCATGCTGCCTTTCTCCAGGGACTAGTTTCTCCAGATGACACGTCCAAAGCATTTGAAACAAACTCTCGCCCGACTCACTTCCCCGGAACCTTCTGCTTCTACCTCCACATTAGACTCATTCATGCTTATTGCAGTCCAAAGGATCTTCTCTGTGCTTCACCAACACTGCCGTTCAAGTGCTTCAATTCTCCTCGGGTCCAGCTGATCCTCCAGGGGAGTGAAGAACAATCAGAATTGCTTGCCTGACCACACCCAAGCTAATTTCACTACCATTGAGTCAATCCCAGTTCCCAGAGACCCTATAAGACAGGGTATAACTGCCCCTGTGAGTTTCCAAGATTGTAACTCTTTATAAGAACAGAAAGTCTCATCTTTCTCCCAGGAGACATTGGTGGTTTCGAACTGCTGACCTTGTTCTTAGCCCGACATGTAACCACTATGCCACGCCACCAGAGCTTCTCACCTGGCTGACAGCGTTATGATGGTCAGCTCACCACCTCTCTTTCTTTCCTTAATGTGATAAACAAAGTCCCACCAACCATTTTTAAAACAAAGATACCTCCACATATGGATCCTCCTAGACTTATTGTCAAGAGAGGTATTGGGCAACCCAGAGAAAATGACTTTTTCAAGGTCACCCGGTGAGCGGTAGCCCATTGTGACTGGAAGCCAGGTCTCCTGGCTTGTTCCTTCTCCCCCTTTTGTGGCTGTGTGCTGCTGTGTTGATTTATCCAAGCATCCCTCTGGGCTTCTGAGTCAGTAGAGCTGTTACTAATTTTAACATGAATGGCAGGGGCAGTCGACGTGAGAGTATGCCTGACAATCGCTGAGAGAACCATTAAACTCAACAGTCCTCCGGGTTTGTGGGAAATGGTGTAGTTGTCTGTGTGGGAACACACCTGTCCATCTACTACAGTGATGCAGTCTGCACCCTCTGCCCCAACACCCAGTCCTCGAGTTCTAGTCCTACACAGTGCTAGCCACTTCAGTTGGAAGTGCACTAGGACAAGACTTGCATTGACTGTCTTCTTAATATCACATGCTATGCCACTCCTTCTGATTTATCCAAGGTTTTCCTTGGTGGATGCTGACTCATGGGGCCCTGAGGCTGTCAGAGTAGAACTGAGCTAGGCAGGATTTTCAATGTTTGATTTGGGGGAACTAGAACACCAGGGCTTTCTTTTCTTCTTCTTTTGAAAAGAGCTGTACTCGCAGGGACTTCACACGTCCTGCAGTTTAATCATTCAATTGTAAGGAGGACAGTTGGACACTCATCACCACCATCCATTCTGGAACATTTGTTAGCTCTCCAGTTCCCCGCAGATGTTCCTGGCAATGCCCGTAGGTGATTATTAATCCAGTTGTTGTTTCTAGATCTATATATCCTGGATTTCATATACAGAAAGTTACATATACCAAACACAAACAGGAAGCAAAGAAAACCCCACCCCCCGACGACAACAGCTAGACAAACCAGAACAACCTCAACGGAAATCAACGCAGGAAATAGTAGAAATGGAAACTCTCCAAGGGGCCCCAGAGAGATCAATTGATACCCAGGCCTTTCTTGTGACATTCCTCCCAGCGGCTTTGAACCTTTCCTCCCAGTTCACAGACCAGCGCGGGCAAACATTTGCATCAAGCAGCTCAGTGGCTGGTGGGGTTGGTAGCTGCCATGTGCGGCTGAGAGAGTACTGATGATCCAAGACTCAGTACCAAGGCGGCGGGGTCATAAAAATTGTGCGTGGAGGGGGATGCCTTCTATCAGCAACCCCACACTGTTCTCTGGGGAGAGTCCCTCAGTGTGGCATTGTGGTGGTCCGTTTGTGGGTCTGTCTTCTCCAGTGACATGTTGGCACCTTGTGTGTCTGTCACATCTATGTCCACAGCTTCTGCCTGCTGCATGACGGTGGCGTGGTGTGTATTGAGGACATCAAGTCCCTTCTGACTCAGAGTAATTCTTGTACACAGCAAAGCAAACACAGCCAGGATCGCCTCACCCTTCGTAGTCGCTTCTGTGAATGAGCCCATGGGTCTAACCATGGTGTTAACCAGTCACAGAGGGGTCTGGGGTGGGGGTCTTCCTCTTTTGGGGGGACCCTCTACTTCACCAACCATGCTGTCCTTCTCCAGAGACCAGACTCTCTGGATAACATGTCCAAGGTGTGTTAGATGGTGAAGCGGGAGAAGTGGTAATACCCACACCCCCACGTCGGTGGGGATCTCATTGCTGGGTGGTGTTGCTCTGAAATAAGGGTGATGGTCTCACACATATACCCAGCCAGGGTCTTTGACGTGGTGTCATGCAATCCCATTTTGTTTCTCTGCTCATTAGACTACTGAAATATCCTTAATGATTTCATTCGTCCAACTTTAATGTGTCCGTTTTACTACATAATGTAATGATCGGGTGTACCGGATACATGCAGACTTCGCTGAGAAATGGTGTGGCCCGTGATATGATTTGGGTCTGGCATGTTGAGAGACTGTGTTAGGTAAGCAGCGAGGTGGTTGATGAGCGGATCCATCACATGTGTAAGTAGTGGCTGCGATAGGGGAGCCTTGTGCTGGTGTGGTGATCCCATGAAGCAAAGCATGAGGTTTTCCAATGAAGTGGTCAGTGAGAGGGGAAAGACACACAGATTAAGAGTCATTGAGACAGGTATGTCCGAGGCAAAGGCAGTGTGGGGCGGGAGGGGGGCTTTGCTTATTTAACCTTGTGGACTGCGTCAGGCAGCCTCTAATATGGGCCCCGATGATCAAGTTGATTTCAACTTACAGAGATCCCTCAGCAACCTGTAGGACAGAAAAGAACTGCTACCATGGGTTTCTGAGACTGTAACTCTTTATGGGAGGAGAAAGCCTCATCTTTCCCCTGTGGAGTGGCTGGTGGTTTTGAATTGCTGACTTTGTGATGGGGTTAGCAGCCCATCACATGCCCCATTATGCCACGGGGACGCCTGGAGAAGGACACCATGCTTGGTAAAGTAGAGGGACAGTGGAAAGGAGGAGGACTGGATCGGCAACATGGACTGACACAGTGGCTGCCAGGATGGGCTTGGAAATAACGACTGTGAGGTTGGCCCAGGATCCGGCAGGATTTCTTTCTGTTGTACACGCAGAGGAATAGGCCTAGAGATGACAGTAGCTTGCTGTAAGTCGCTGCCGTTGGTGTTAATTAATTTCAAGTTGGCTCCTGTTCACGGTAACCTGCTGCACAGGAGAACAGAATGTTGTTTATTTCTGTGCATCTTCATGACCATTGGTTTATTTAAATGCATTGCTTGGACCATTGTATCAAACCATCTTTTTGAGAGTTCTCATTTTGGGGTGGGGGTGGTTGTACTCTGTTTTACCAACTATGAATCCCTTTCCCAGCTGCTGTGTTTTTCCCATGACACATCTGAAGTATATGAGTTGAGTTCCTCCATCCTGACTTCTAAGAAGCATTCTAGCTGCATTTCTTCTGAGACTACTTGTTCCTTCTCCGGGCAGTCCACTGTACATTGGATACTCTGTCAACATCACAGACCACAGGTCAAGTACACTCAGTTTTCTTTTGCCTTCCTTTCCTGTTGTGTGGCTGACGCGTGACTTCATGCAGGAAGAGATGAAAAAGACGATGGTTGGGTCAGGTGCACATCAGACCTCAAAGTGACATCTTTGATTGTCTCATTTTCTAAGTTAACAGGCTGTAAATGAGAAATCCAGTCTTCTAACATTAGCAGGCTGATTCTAAAGTTCCTTTCTTGCCTGGTTTTACGTTACTCTTCACTCCTTTTCAGGACAAATGGTTTTTCTGGGCCCTTGTCCATCTGAAAGGTGGGATGAATAGCCCGAGAGGGTTGCTTGCAGAGGGGGTAGTTGACCTGGACTTGGTTGACCACAATACAGAAGAGCTTCCAAAGCTTGGAGACTTGCCTGTTACAGTGGGAGCAGTTTCCACCCCTTTCAGGCAGCAAAGAAAAATTAAGGGGCTTCTTCAGCCTAATTCCTGTTCCACTTGACTCCTTGAACATGGAAAATAGAGAAGGCAAGCCTGGGCGAGAATGTGTAATGTGGACAAAAGGCAAAGTTACAGTCGATGTGAAGAATGGCATAGACCTGGAAATGGGTTCTCCATAGTCCCGTAAGGTCAAGTTCAGATAAGAGAGGACAAAGTCATTGAAGGATTCAGGATCCCTGAGTGAAGGGGTCTAGAAGGCTGTGTTCAGTGACCAAAGCTTTTTAGCACATCTAACCCAGTCCATTGTCTGCTGTCTCCCAAACCTCCTTGACTCTGACAAATTCTAAGCAAGGTCTTCCTCGTTCCCCATTGCATTTCCAATATTTGAACAGTATGTGATTGTTGCTTTTGATACGTGTCATAAAGTTCTGTCTGATGCATAGCAAGCCCTAGGCACAACTGAAGGGAGCAGCACCCAGCCCGGGGGCCTCCTCACGACTGTTCTTATCTTTAGCTCATTGTTGCAGCTACTGTGTCAATTCATCTTGACAAGGGTCTCTCTCCCTCTCTTTTTTTTTTCTTGCATTTCTATTTTATCAATCATGGTGTCTCTTGTCCAGCATGGCATAGCCATACTGAACTCATACCTTGACATGGGTTGACAAGATCAAGAAGAGAAGGGGCGGTTGGTCCTGCCTGTGTGAAGGAAGAGGGCATGCGAACTGAGGAGAGGAATTAAATATGTTCCTCAAGGGCACTTTCTCTTGCCAAAGAGAGAGCCCAGTCAACATACCAAAGCAGAAAATACAGCACAGACTTTTGGGGTCACATCAAGAAAAAAATGAAGGCTCTCGACATAGCTTTACCCAGGTGCTCAGTATTGGCTCTGGCACTCTGTCACTTACCTTCTTCTCTTCTCTCTGGTTTTCTAGCTTTTATCTTCATTTCCAGGCAAATGTACTTTGTGTGGTAGAAAAAATATGGCTGCCAATGCTTTGGACTGATTTGGTCCTCCAGTCAGGGAGCTGAAAAGATGAGGGAACATGTTATTAAGTAACTCAGGCAAAAGGTACTGGGAAGACTCTCACTTCACTGGATCCTGTGCCTTTCCATTTAACCACTCTTAGAAGCCATAAGGTGGTATCTTCTGTGTAGAGCACTGTTTCACTGAATGGCTTACCATGGACCTTCAAACAGAATGGCATTTGTCACATAAAAATGCATTTCCATCCCCCACATGTAATCAACTTTCTGTAACTATTTTGGGTGGAACTGGCTTGATTTGGATTGCTGTTAGTTTTGTCAGGTCTTGGTGGTGCTGTTACTGCAAACATCCTCAATATTCTCAGAAGAAGGGGGAACTTCAGTAATGAGCAATAGGCTTGAGGAATGAGTCTGAGAGTATGGATAGCAAGAATGACTGACTACCTTGCCCTGAATGAAGAAAGTGACAGGGAGAGATGAGGTTGAGCGGATTAATGGGCCCTGCTTATGAAATGAATATGAAGAGAAGAGAATGTGCTACTTATTCATCATCTGTTGGATCCTTAATGTTGCTGTGTGTCAGTTTCCTACCCTGTAAGGTATGATTATGAACATTATATGACATGGTACCTATAAATTACATGTTGGCACATGTTACGTGTAAGTGGATAAAACGAGTTCCTCACTCATAACATTCCCTCTCTAGGCAGGGACGTCCATTAGTGTAACATGCACTGACTGATGGACTTGGGATAAGGAACAGTGTCTACTTAACCTTATCTCGTATTCTCGCCTCTCTTTTTAGAGGAAGGGAGGGGGTCTTTGTGTCTCCACAATGTACATGTTACAGGATCAGGATTCTGTAAAGGATGCAGGAGTCTTTCTAATGTCAAGAGTCAGTGTTGGGAAGTCTACTTGCTCAGCCGTATTGAAAGTAAGGTAACTGTCATAGTTAGATGTTGTTGACTTGCCTGGACCAGTCTCTTCTCAGTGGTTTGACGGCAATCACTTTCACAATGGGAACTACTAGGAGCAGGAAATCTACTGCAAGGAGATTAGCATGGGATAAAACACCTTACTCAGATCACAACCACGGTGCGATCAGTTGAAAGGATATTTTCTCGGGGGTGGCCTGCTTTCAAAGCAGGTGGATGCTGTGGAAAAGCTTACTTGCTGTTTTCTGGGTTTGGAGCAGGGGTCCTCAAACTTTTTAAACAGGAGGCCAAGTCACTGTCCCTCAGAACCATTGGAGGGCCAGACTATAGTTAAAAAATATGAACAAATTCCTATGCACACTGCACATATCTTATTTTGAAGTAAAAAAACAAATGGGGCAAAAACACCCGGCGGGCTAGATAAATGTCCTAGGTGGGCCACATGTGGCCCGTGGGCTGTAGTTTGAGGATGCCTGGTCTAGAGCCTGCATCTGACTCATCAACTTCTGATTCTTTGGACTTGAGTCAGTGGCCTACCATATGGTCTGCCAATCCTGGGAGTCAGCAGTGGCACACCATATGAAGATGTGGACATCATTAGCCTTTGCAGCCACACGCCTGACTTGTTTACCTTAGATTCTTTCACCTCTTCAGCCCCCATCCTATAATATTCCGGCTGTTCTTGTGTTCACCATCCCCTGCAGCCATGTGAGTCAGGAGAAGCTTCTAGGTTAATATCAGGCCCATAGACTGGGAACTTGCCTAAACTTGAACAGACCTCCTTCTACAACTCTATGAACTATTTCACTATATAAAATTCTCTCCTTCTTTTTCTCAGTCTATGTAAGCTTCACCAGCGTTGATTTCTCAAGGAATTCAGCTTAAGACTTTGTGACTTCTATGCTTGTTACTTCTTCTTTATTTCTTAATTTGTTCTGAAATTGGTTGGAGAGCTTAGGAGCCACTTACTAGGTCACGTAAAACTGCAAGTGAGCATTCAATATAATTTGGCTGTATAATAATGATGATAACTATTTTATTATTACTTTGCTTCTTCTCGGTGATTCTCAATGAGTTATACTGCCAAACACTGGCATTAGCATCACCTGCAGAGTTCTTGTTAAAATGCACATTACTGAACTTCTCTGTCCATTTAGAATTGCTGGGGGGTCCAGGGGAAGATGGGGCCCAGGACTTTTTAATTTTTCTATAACCAATGTATGAATTCATAGCATACCAACATTGGCGCCATCACAGTTTCTTATTTAACTGCCAGTATAGCCACTGCACTGGAGGCTTGAGTTTTTCCCTTCAGTTCAGAGAAATGCTGAGCAGACTCTTCACTTTTGGTTTTCGTAACGCCAAGCCTTTGAACGTTTCACCAGAATACAGAACTGTGTCTTCTTGGGTTGCCTTTTAAAGCCTTCTGTTCAGTTCTTTTACATCATCATTTCTTCCCTTATCTCTATGTCCAAGAGCACGTTTCAGAATCTCTTCTGATATCTGTTTGGTCTTTTCTTACTTGCCTGTCTTTTCCATGGCCTTATGCTGTCTTCATATATGATGGACAAAATATTGAATGGCACAATAAATGTCCAAAGAAGATGGAAGGATTCTACAGAATCACTGTATCAAGAGAGAGCTAGTTCGCTTTCCACCGTTTCCGGAGGTGGCATGTAATGAGGAACCTACGGTGTTGGAACAAGCCGTCCACGCCACACTGAAGGAATTGGAGAAAACATAGGTGTAGAAATGAACAGAATGGCAATCGGGATGCTTCAACACATAGGGACAGTGCTGGAAGGCATTCCCGCCATAGTCCATGCCAAGACATTTGGAAGACCTGGCCACACAATTGGAATGTGCCCGTTCCAAAGAAAGGTGACCCAACAGACTGCAGAGATTATCACACAACATCATTCATATCACATCTGGATGGATTTTTGCTGGAGATAATTTAAAATAGTTAAAGAAGTACATTGATGGCAAATTGGCTGAAATTCCAGATGATAAAATATGACAGGGAGTGTCAGTCGGGGTTAACTAGAGAAACAAATCCAGAAACACTCATGTGTGTGTAATAGAGAACTTTATATCAAAGAGTAGTTGTATATTAAGAAAACAACCCAGCCCAGGCCAGATCATGTCCATAAGTCTCATGTTAGCTCATATGTATGATGCCAGTCTATAAATTCCTCTTCAGACTCATATAACACATGCAATGTCACCGAATGCAGGGAGAGCACAGGCCAGTGGGTAGAAAGTCTTGTGGATCCAGTGGTGGTGGAAGCATCTCAGTGCGGGGAGGGATCTTCATGTGGCTCCTACAGCTCCAGTCTTCTGGTTCCATAAGAGGAGTTCCATGTGGCTTCTCAACAGGAATGTGTAGCAGAGAGAGTGTGACTGGCCTCCAGTGAGCTACTTATATACATTACGCCTCCAAATGAGGTCATCAAGTTGTGACCTGATTGACAGCTAGACTCCACCCCTTCTTCAAGTTGACAGTAGATTTTGTAACTGCCACACAGGGCACCAGGTATGCCATTGCTAGACAACAGATGGATCTTGATTGAGTGTAGAGAATATCAGAAAGATGTTTACCTGTGTTTTATTACTATGCAAAGGTATTTGACTGTGAGCGTAATGAATTATGGGTAACACTGAAGAATGGGAATGCCTAAATACTTAATTGTGTTCATGAAGAAGCTGTACATAGACCAAGAAGCAGTTGTTTGTAATACAACAAGGGGATAACGTGTGGTTTAAAATCAGGAAATGTGCAGAACAGGGTGTACCCTTTCACCATACTTAGCCAATCTGTATCCTGGGTGAATAAGATAAAAAGCCAGACTATATGAAGAGAAATAGGCAAACAGGATTGGAAAAAGAAAACTCACTAAGAACCTTTACTATACACGTGACACAGCCTTGCTCGCTAAAAGCGAGGAGGACTTGAAACACTGAGTTAGATCCAATACCGTGGCCTTTGGTATGGATTTCTCCTCAGAATAGCACAAGCATCCTCACAACTGGGCAAATAAACAGCATTGTGGTGAAAGGGGACAAGAAGGAAGCGGTCATGGATTTCCTTTTACCTTGTCCCGCAATTGCCACAGAAGCAGCAGGCAGGGCGTCGCAGGATATAATGCATTGTGAAATTCGGCTGCAACGGTTCTCCTTAAATTGTTCAAAAAGCAAAGGTCACTTTGAGGACTGAGGTGCACAGACTGAAACCAGGGAACTTTCAATTGCTTCGTCCTCCGGGGGAGAGCTGGACAATGAACAAGGAAGACCGAAGAAGACTCAGAGAGCTTGGGTGTGGGTGTTGGAGAAGAACGTTTGGTGTATGATGGATTGCCAGTGGAATGAGCAAATCTGTGTTGGAAGAAGTACAGCCGGAATGCTCCTTGGAAACAAGGGTGATGAGCCTGCACCTCACATTCTTGGGGCATGTTGTTAAGAGAGACCAGCCCCTGGAAAAGGACATCCCACTTTTAAAAATAGAGGGTCAATGAACCAGAGGCAGGAAGACCCTCCTGGGATGGGTAGACACAGTGGCTACAAGAACTAGCAGCATGGTGTCTGTAAAACCTCGAAGCAGCCCGGGACCAGGCAGCGCTTCACTCTGTCGAACATGGGGCTTCTGTGAGTTGGACCCAATAGAACAGCCCCTCACCACAACAGGGCCACAGAAGTCACTTGATTTTTCTTTTACACTTGAGTGCTCGAGGGTGAACGGAGAAAACGAATACCTAACTACCCAAGGGCACGTGTGCAGCTGGTGAAGGTCAGGGTGATGGCATCTGCAGGGCTGCCTCAAACACATGCCTGCTCTTGCCACATGTGAGGCTGCTCTGTGTCCCCCCACTTGCAGAAAGCTCGGGGGCCTGGAGGAAGGATGAGCAGGACCTCTCAACTCACGGCCAAGGCGGTGTCCTTGGGGACTTTGGGGCACATGCAGGAGAGGGTTGGGGGTTCTGACAGTAAGTCCCAGAAGGGAACATTGACCAGGAGGAAAGAGTTGACCTAGAGAACAATCGTGGGGTTGAGGATGGGTCCTCTAGAATAACATCAGCATTAATGGGCAGAGAGAGGAAGATTCCAGGTGGTGGGTATGGCCTGAGCAGAGCACCGTCAGCAAGTTTAAACCATCTCCACCCATAGCCACATCAGTCACACAGCTGCCAGGCTGTAATGACTTGGGGTTGGCTTATTAAGCACATGCGAAAATTGGGTGAATTGCTTGATTTGGTAAAAAATTACATGGTACATTTAATCAGGCCTCCTTTTAGGAACAAATGTCATTAAACACCACTTAATTAGCTGCCCCTGCAGCCTGACTGGGTGAAAATTATATCCTTGACAAACTACAAAACATTTTTAAGGTCAAATATGGTGAACAAAAATACCACTGGCTGCCCTCGGGTAATAAGGCCCATAAAAGCCGGCCTCGTTCTCATTCATTGGAAAGATACAGTCTGTATTGCAGCTAATCAGAACTTGATGGGCTTTCTCCTGAGCAGAATCTGAAAGCCCAGTGTAGTTTGGTCTTTGTGCCCGAGGAGTTTAAAAAAAAAAAAAAAAGAAGACGATGCCGGAAAACAGGCGCATACACATTCAATACTACACTTGTTTACCAGCCAGCTGATTTGTGGTGGGAATGAAAATATGTACTTGCTCTATCGACCCAGGAGACCGTGTGGCTCATTATAGGGCTCCCAGTCCTGCCTGTGCCCAGGGCACAAAGAGCAATCAGAACGGCGAAGAGAGGAAGTGGGCAGAACCATCATTTACTTCACTGGTATGAAAAAGAACAATGGAAGGAAAAAGCAAACCCCAAACTTCAGAGTGATGTGCGATAGCCGTGACAAGTCACGTGGATGTATGTGTCCTAGGTGCTTGATGAGTTAGCTGTCGTAGCCTTCCCCGAATCCCGCTGATGCATTCTTTCTGTGGTCGCAGTTCAAGCACCGGCCTCCAGGCTTCTCTTCCCAGTCCATCTTCAGCTGGAAGCTGCTCTGATGCCTGTGAAGCAGCACGTAGCTGTGCGGTGCCGGTGAGTGGGTTCAGCCCACGGTGATCTCATGCACAGCAGAAGGCCACACTGCCTGGTCCTGCGCCATCCTGACCATTGTTCCTCTGCTTGAGCCCGTTGCTGCAGCCTCTGGGTCAGTCCATCCCACCGAGAGTCTTCCTCTTTTCCGCGGCCCCTCTCCTTTCCTGAGCATGATGCCCTCCTCCAGGGACTAGTCTCTCCTGTTAACATGTCCAAAGCACCTGAGACAAAGGCTCGCCATCCTTGCCTCTCAGGCACATACCGTAGCAGCACACACAGGCCCAGTGGGCAGTGACTGTGCATGTGGTGCATGCCCAGGTATCACACCTAGGACTCCTGCGGCGCACGTGAGCTTTCTGCCCGGGAAGCACCAGGCCTGGCTAACAACTGTGCTGACTTCGCACAGTGGAAGTGACTGTACCTGATCCCAAGGCCACTCCTTCAGGGTTGGCTTCTTTCCTTCCATGTGAGCTGTGAGGTTCATCCATGTCAATCTGCATATGGGAAGTCATGCATGTTCGTCACTAGATAGTGTTCTATTGGGTCCCACTGCTCATCTGCCCATCTTAGTTCATGGGTATTTGGACAAGTTTGTCAGTTGGGACTATATGAATGATGCTGTTGTGAAATGCTTTTTGTGAACTGAGTTTTGATTACTGGAGTCTATCTGGGTGTGGGGTCCCCACAGTTTAGAATATGCACACGGTTTGCTGGAGTGTACGTGATCTCGTTTCTTTGTGACGGACTGCTTTCTTGATCCCGGGGTTGGTCAAATAGCTTGCACTTGACTGCTAACCTCAAAGACGTTGGCTCACACACACCCAGTGGTACCGAGGATGAAAAGTCTGGCAGTCTACTCTGTAAGGACTTGGGCCAAGAGAAAGCAGTAGAACTTGTTTCTGCTCTGTAACATGTGGGACGTGGGCTAGCAATGGTTCAGATGGACAGGAATTTGGTTATATATGTACAAGGGGGATACAAAAAACATGGGACAAAATGGAATTCAAAGACAATGGAATTTTTCTATATATTTTTTGAAGTGCCGCAGGCCCCCCTCCCCAATCCTCCCTGCCACATGTTTCTTTTATTTTGTCCTTATAAATCATTTTATTGGGGCTCTTACAGCTCTTCTCACAATTCATACATCCATTGTATCAAGCACATTTATACATATGTTGCCATCATCCTTCTCAAAACATTTTCTTTCTACTGGAGCCCTTGGTACCAGCTCCTGTTTTTATTTTTCCCTCCCAACCTTCCTACCCTCGTGAACCCTTGATAATTTATACATTATTATTATTTTCATTTCTTACACCGTTCACTCTCTCCCTTCACCCACATTTCTGTTTTTTGCCCCCCTGAGTTCCCCTTTTTCCCCTTATGCCCTCCACCTTCCCCAACCCTCATGGTATTCCCACTCCCATTCCTCTTCCTAAGGGGTTTATCTGTTTTGGATTTCATTTGTATGGTAGAACTGGGCTCACGATAGTTGGCGGGGGTGGCAGGGTGGAGAGGAGGAGGCATTGAAGAACTGGAGGAATGTTGTATGTTTAGTCGGTGCTAAACTGCACCCTGGCTGACTCATTCCTTCCTGTGACCCTTCTGTCTTCTGTGAGGGGCTGTCCAATTGTCTACAGATGGGCTTTGGGTTTTCACTCTGGTCCCTCATTCTCTTCGATATGTGTGTGTTTCTATGGCAACACTCTTACCTGCCATGCAGGAGATTTGGGTGTGATGCATCTCATCCACAGTCGCCATTCATCTGTCAGAGAAGGTTGTGTGTTGCTACGATAGAGTCATTGTGAGGATGATACAGGACCGAGCGGTAGTTTTTTCTGTTGTACACAGAGTTGCTATGAGTCAGGACCAACTTAACAACACCAGCATGATCCAGAGCACGCCCCTGTGGAGCTTCCAGGATAAGATGAACTTAGAAAGAGAGACCTGGAAACTAGTTTCCACAAATCGTCCAGTGAAAATCCTATGGAGCAAATGATCTTTCCACGGCTGGCTGTGGTCATGGCACCGTGCCAGGCAGTGTTTCATTCAGTCGTCCCTGCAGTCAGTAAGTGATGGGGAATGACTCTATGGCAGTTACCAAGAACATATACTTAGATGTATATATTCACTACACACATCCATATACATGCTTATCACATCTGTGTATATGCAGGAAACCCACACATGTGTGTAAATCTTTGTGAGTCTATCTATATCTCTACAGCTGCATACATCATCTGCGTGTATATTTTTGTGAGTCTCTCTCTAGCTACATAGGTTATCTGTGTGTACCAGGAGCCCCGGTGGCACTGGTGGTTGGCTCTGGATTTCTAACCCCCTAGTTTGGCATCCAAACACGCCAGCTGACCCTCAGGAAGAAGACAAGCCTGGCTGCCGTCATAAAGATTCTGAGCACTGGAAATCCCATCTGGGATCACTCGGAGTCAGACTAGAACCATCGGTAGTGGGTGGGTCTCTCTCTCTCGATCTCTTTTTCTGTGGTTGAGTTGATTGGATTCACAGTGATCCTGCAGGGAGAACTACCCCACAGGGTGTTTAAACATCTCCATAGCAGCAGAGTGCCACCTCTTCTGCATGTGGGACAGCTGAGGGGTTTCAACTGCAGACCAATTGCTTAGCCGCACTACAGGCCCCCTTAATTAGTAGATAGATAGAAAGAGCAATGGGTTTATCTAGTTAACTTTTTAGTTAACTAGATGATGATCTAGTCCTTTAGCTCATCGGCTCCTTGAGTGGATTACCGATCCTCCTGTCCTAGGGATAGGCTTGGCACAGAGAAACCTCAGTGTTTATGGTCAAACAAACAAACAAACAGAAAAAGGAGCCAGCACAGAGCTGAGTTGACCTGGATTCTCATAACGTGAATTCACTGAGCCTCAGTTTCTTCCTCTAGGAAATGAGGGAGAGCTACTCATTCATTTAGGACTGCTGTCCAAAAGTTTAGCTCCCGCCCCCCCCCCACCCCAACTCCCCGCCAAGGAAATGCCTCAGCCATGCTTCTCCCCTCCTCTTCCCAGCACGGCGGCTGGAGGTTCTTGTTGTCATCAGACTTTGTGCTAAAGACAATGTCTACTTGGCCTCCACTGGGATCCTGACGCGCTGACCTCCCACTAGAGAAAGCATTCTAATTGCAATCAGAATAATCAAGCCGCAATTAAGTGTTCACTGATTGTGGTTAGTGGAAAAGGCATTCCCCCCTCTTCTGGTTATTGCCACCCCCCTCCATAGCCTCCACCCAGAAGAAGTCGTATTGGACATTTTCCAATGTTTTATTTTATTGAAGTGTTGACTAGATAAATTCTCCTGTACATTTAAGAGAATCCATAATCCAAATGGTGCTACTTAGTAAATGCAAGGTGAACACTTTTTCTCACTACTTTTAAAATAAATTTAGGACATTTGGAATAATTTGGTCAGGCATTAGATCCCTTTGATGGATGTATGGCTTTCTTGAAATTAGGGCCCGTGTCTTTGCTGATTTTGTCCTCTGGACCAAGCTATAAGCCTGGGACACAGAAGATGTACAACACATGCAAATGAGAGAGACAATAGCAAGAACCGAATTAAAGAGTCAACGAAGTGTGATTAAGTCACATTAGGGAAAATGTTGGCCAGGGAGATAGAATCAGTTGCCTTCAAATCGAATCTGCCATTGTGGTGACCACCAGCCTGTCAGTCTGTTGTACAGGGATGATGGTCAGTCTGTTGTACAGGGATGATGGTCAGTCTGTTGTACAGGGATGATGGACAGTCTGTTGTACAGGGATGATGGTCAGTCTGTTATACAGGGATGGTGGTCAGTCTGTTGTACCGGGATGATGGTCAGTCTGTTGTACAGGGATGATGGACAGTCTGTTGCACAGGGATGATGGTTAGTCTGTTGTACCAGGATGATGGTCAGTCTGTTGCACAGGGATGATGGACAGTCTGTTGTACAGGGATGATGGTCAGTCTGTTATACAGGGATGGTGGTCAGTCTGTTGTACCGGTATGATGGTCAGTCTGTTGTACAGGGATGATGGACGTTGCTTTGATGCTGAAAGCTATGCATCTGGCATGTCCAATACCCACAGGCTCACCCATGTTGGGTTCCCAACTGCGACAGACAAGGAAGAAGGGCTTGGAAATCCACATTCAAAACACTCAGCCAATGAGAACCGTAGGCACCCTAACAGAGTACTGTCTACCTCGCTTGCCGTGGACACATTCCCCCCGCAGAGTCTCTTGCTAGTGGCAGCCATGTGGCTGGCGAGTAGAGGAGCAGCGAGGGCAAGAGAGCGCCTCGGAGGTGGCCATTGTTGCCACCACCCAGCACCACGGACTCCTGCAGGATGACCGTGAACATGCAGAACTGGGCAACATTCCTTTCACTTAACAATAGCAGCATGATGGTAGATAGAAGGGGCTTAATTGTTCTCTCGAAAACCTACCAGAGTGCTGTCATTGGTCGTGTGCTTTCTCCCTGGACTTTAAAGGCTACAACACTGATGCCACAGCTGCTGTTTCAGTGGGCAGTGTCGGCTCCCCTGATTCGGCTGAAACAGCTCATTAGCTGCCTGTGCATACAGGCTCCCTACATCGAGTGGCAACTGCCGCTAAACAAAGCCGTTTCTCGTGGCTTTAATCTAAAACAGTTATATCCTTCAGGGGATGGTGTTGGGAAAGTTTTTTAATGAAAAAAGTTCCATTTGTAAAAAAAACCCACCCCCACCCCTTCTCATCCTGGAGAAGCAAGCTGATACAGAATGTTTGTAATTAATTTCTCACACCTCTTGTTCACTGAACAGCTATTGAAAAGGGGATGAGGGGAGTGTTTGTATTGTCCCCTGGGAAGAGTAACGGGATCTGAGGGTTAAGCAGGCTCATTGTGGGATTGGGAGGAGCAGACAGTGACCTGGGTGGTGTGATTGGGGGCTGTCTGAACAGGACCCCGAGCCAAGAATATCTCCTTCAGAAAAATAACAAAACCCTAAGTGTCAGGAACTCTGCTCTCAGATAGTGCTACTGTGAAGACATGTAGGTAAAGGACACTGAGTTCTAGGAAAGCCTGAGATAAATAAACAGATTCTCTGTGGTCTCCGTCAGTAGATTTGCAGTGGCGGAAATGTTGAGATTTCATTTGCCTCTGAAGGCAGCAATGGACGTGGCCTCGCAGTGTCAGGCAGGGCCCCACCGGTCTCCTTTTGTGAATGCATCTGAGGCAGCATTTATGGACATTTAGTCTCACGGGGATGTCAAGCTGTTTGGTGTCTATGAGATGACCCAGACCCTTTTCTTTACAAACCATTATCATCATTTTCCACCACCACCCTCACCACCACCAATATCACAATTACTGTCTCCACCACCACTACTGCCATCAATGCCATCACCACCACCAACAACAACACAATGTATGTCTCTGATACCATTGCCGCCGCCGCCACCACCACCAATAACACAATTACTGTCTCCACCACGACTACTGCCATCAATGCCATCACCACCACCACCACCAACACAATTACTGTCTCCAATATCACTACCACCATCATTACGACAATCCTGTCACCATCGCCAACATTACAATTTCTCCCCTTTCCCTCCCACCCCTGGTAGTAACACTGTCACTTCCTCTACTGCCACAGCCAGCCTCGTTATGCCCGCCACACTGCCACCTCTTCAGTGACCACCATTGCTGTTCCCCTGCCCGCAACTGCAGTGCCATCACCTGTACACGCAGGGCATCCATCACCCCTACCACCAGGGGCATTACCCAACGAGCAAAATAAGCATTATCTTACTTGTGCTTATTTACTAATTTGTAGTGAACGATTTCATCACATCAAAGAAGTGAAGGAAAACACGTGAAAGTGTTTATTACAGATTAGGTAACAAGAGTGGAACTAGATCTACCTTGTTTACTAGACATTCAATTCCTGTACTAAAAACAAAACAAAACAGAAAACCCAAACTTAAGCTCACTGTCCTCAAGTCGATGCTGACTCCTGGCGACCCTCTAGGACAGGGTAAGGCATTGTCTTTTGGGGAGGTTTGGACTTTGCCGGAAGGTGCTGTGAGGTTAGGGGTGCCACACTTAGAAGTGGAACTATTGCTGCGGGGAAAAGAATTTGAAAACGTTCACTACCAATTATTACGTAAACAAAACTAGCCTGTGCTTTCTTGCTCACTGGTAAAGTGATGCCGATTACTACTCCCACCATACCACACATATCACGAGCACCACAGTCACACTGGCCACCAAACGAGCTACCCGGAGTTTGAGCATCTTGTCCTGGGGGCTTAGCATTATGCTGGCAACACATGGTCCTGGGCCAGCTGCCTGGAGATGGGGTGACGTCCAGGGTCTCGGTGGGATTCACCAGACTACAAGGAAGTGCGGAACTGCCCAAAGCAAAAGGCCACGAGGGAACGTCAGAAATTAGAACAGCTTGGTCGGCAATGACATTCACCTACTGGAGAGGAGGTTCAATGCACTTGCACCTCCTGGGCACTGGCATAGATAGACTGAGCTGTCTGCAGACCCTGACCAATCCCCTTCCCTGTGGCCCCCAAATCTGTCTTCTCACGGAATCCATTCACCCGCGCCTCTTTTGCCTTCTCTCTTTTGCTGCCTCCATTCCTGCAGGGGAATGACGTTCTCAGCTAGGGTGGGAGGGGAGAAAACGGTTTCCTTCTGTTAATGCCAATGGAGAGAAATTGCTTTCCCCTATGCCCTTTGACTTCTACGGTACCATCCCTTCCTGGAAGTCACATGCCTGGGGACTTGTCAAACTCTCGTCAGCCCCTGAACAGCAGGTTGGCCTCATCTGCTCGGGAAACTGCATCTCAGCTCCTACCCACGACCCATTGTTGTTAGGTACTGCTGAGTTGCTTATAACCCACAGGAACCTCTGTGGCAGAGAACTGCCCACGGGCTTTGCAGGCGTGGTGTTTAGAGGACAGATGGCTTCTCCTCCCATGGAGCTGCTGGGTTGGGAAAACCAGCCCCTTTCTGTGAGGGGTAGAGCACTTGCATGCTTGCCCAGTGAGGCCTCTTGTCCATGATCTCGGTCGGAGTCCAGACTGGCGTCAATGTGAGATTCCTGAGCACAAAATCTGGGCAGCACCATGCTAACTGCCAGATTGGGGAATTACAAATGGTGACCATGGCACACACACAAGCACACACACACGAAGCTGTAAGAAACCTGGGATTTCAAAGGACACCCGTTCCTCCCTTATGGACGATCTCATTTTGCACTGAGGCCAGCAGTAAGACGTCGGACGATTTTACGCACGGATGACCTGCGTGGTGAAGTGAGAGCAACTCTGGCTGGATGGTGAAGGCTATGTGTCGGTTTGGCTGGGCTGTGTTTCTCCGTGGTTGGGCACGTATGTAATGGTGTAATTTGGCAGTTATACAATGATGTCCTTTGGCAGTTATGTAAATTTCTCTCACCACCAATTTTCCCATAAGGACCTGGCCTTTATCAGCAGACTCATGCTGAGAAGTGAGGGCTGGCTGTGTTTTCCAGAGAGGCTCTGTGGGGAAGTGACGTCTGTCATAGCTCACTGTTAGGGTAATGGCACAACAAATGGGGACCTTGGGACTCTGGCATCCGAGCTTGAGTTTATGACACTAGTTTCCTGTTCCTCATAGGCCACAGCAGGACGTGTTTGTGGAGCCCGGCACTCAGGGCGTCCAGGCAGGCGTTGCTGGCCATGGGCACCCAAACAGCCCCAGGAGCCTGGAATCCCAGCCTGGTGGGAAATACTCAGTGGATGGTTTCAGCCTGTTCTCGCTGGCTTGGCAGATGGGACATTTAATTTTTGTTGAGTTCAGTAAGCCAATTGTTAAAAGGTCATTTGTAACCAGGATTCTCTCTAAGATAAGAAGACGGGTGGCTGCCCAATGCAGAAATCACGAATTTATATTCCTTAATCATTTTTAGCATTCATCTGCACAGTGTCTTATTCTAAAAGTCTGTAGTGAGTTCTTTCCGTCTGTACAAAAATTAGATGGAATGATGCTTGTAATATGTATTCATGTCATAAAAATCATTATTGTTTTGATGAAATATGACATTTTCCCTTCTGCTTGTTACTTCACTAGCTAAACATATGACATAAGGGGAAAGTACCAAACTAGAGGATAGCATGCTGACATTCATTTCGACTTTGTGTTGTGCTTCAAGTTCCCATAAGATATCATGAGTGTGCTCTGTCCCCTGAGCGATATAATCAACCGGAAGCTAGGACACATCAAACCAATGGAAATACAGATTTCAACGGTTAAACCAAAAGCTGATGAGGTAATTACTTCAGAAATCTTCAAAAATATAAAATTTGTAGAAAATCACTGATTTTTTTCGGGGTTCCTTGGAAAGGAAACCTCTAGAAAAAACCGTTTAAAGACTAGTGGATTTTGAGTATTCAAAAGAAGTTGTAGCCAATTTCAAGATACGAATGCATTACAATTTCTCAATTACTTGGAGCTAGATTACTGGATTATTGATGAAGTTCTAGTTTTATGGAAAACAGCTGGCAAACAATTGCTCATATTTAATGACACCATAAGTACCAAATTGATAAGAATGATTATCAAGATTTCTTGGAAAGCCTTCTAAAATATTCCCAGAATTATGCAATTCCTGAAAGTGTTCCAAGAGCTAAAAATACTGTCAGAAAAATTTCTGTAAGTTCAGCAGAAGCAGAGAGGGATTTTTCAAAGATGAACCTAATATGCTCAGAGAAAAGAAGTTGCCTAACTATTTCTAATCTATCAGATGCAGTGACGATTTTCTAATCGGCCTACCTCTAAGGAATGAGATGCGACTCTGACAGTGAAAAGATGGTTGAGGATAAAGCACACAGTTGATTATGCTTGGATAAAAGCAAAAAGATATTGCATGTGAGGAGGACAATCAAAAAGCAATATGAACCACGTGGGGAGGGAATGCTCTCGGTGGTAGTGGCTGTAAAATTCCCCCTTGATGACTTTGAATGATTGACTGGTCAGTCCTATGATATGTGTACTATGAATTTCAATAAAAGTGTTTCAAAAAAGACAGAAGAAAAACAAACATGGAAATAAATATCAGTTTTATTGTTTTTGTCCGGTATGATTTAATAATTTTTCATTAATCTTTTAAAACTCTTATAATCTAGTTTTGTGTACCTCTTTTATTGTTCTTATTTAAGTTATTAACTGTATGAAATAATAGATGAACTTTTGTTATATCCTTATTTATACTTACAATGATCATTAGGGCATTGAACCAGTTGTTAAACTATTTGAATCCCACCACTGAACTTTATAAGTAGTCACAGACATTTAAAGTCAGAAGAATGCTCAAGCCATAATCCTTCCCATCCACTTGTTCTCCCATCTCCATATGTTCCGTCACATTTGGACACTATCTTGTGTGCTTGTTGTTGTTGCAGTTAGGCACCATCAAGTCAGGTTCAACCCACAGCGACCTTTCACACAGCAGGATGAAGCTCTTCCTGGTCCTGTTCCGGCCTCACAACTGCTCCTGTGCCTGAGCCATGCCTGCAGACATGGTAGCAGTCCATCTCGTTGAGGGCCTTGCTCTTTGTCGCTGCCCCTCTACTTGACCAAGCAGTGTATCCTTCTCCAGGGCCTTGTCTCTCCTGACAACAATCCAAAGTACGTAAAAGTCTCACGATCCTTGCCTCTAAGGAGTACTCAGGCTCTATTTCTTCCACGATAGATTGGTTTGTCCTTTTAGCGGTCAGTGGGGCTTTTAATATTCTTGTATATTTACTTATTTCTTCTCCTATGGGAATTCAATTCATGATATCATTGCCCTTTCCCTTTTGTTGTACTGTACGCCTGGCATTTTCACAGATTGAAGAAAAATATCCTAATTGCTGCCAATTCCAGCTCCTACGGACCCTAAGGGGCAGAGGGTCCACAAAGCTGAGCTCTTTACAAAAGCAAAGTGCCATCCCTTTCTCCCTCAGAGTAGCTGGGGTCCACACTACTAACTCACAGCCATGACCCTGCACGGCCTTTCAGAGCCTCCGAGTCTTTATGGAAACAGACAACCTCGTCTTTCTTGGAAACAGGGACAGACAGATGACCTTACATTTCAAGCCACCTGGGAGTGGCCAGGCGGCTTAAAGTGCCAACCTTTCAGTTAGCAGGCAAATGCTTAACCCACTGCATCACCAGAACCCTTGCTTTTCACATAAAACCCCAAACCTACGGTCAATTCTGACTCAGAGTGGTCCAATAGAACAAGGTGGCAGGTAGGGTTTCTGAGATGATGAATCTTTATGGGAGCAGAGGGCCCCATCTTCCATTTAGAATATAATCATCATTAGTGTAAGACAATGGAGACCCTAAAAATGAATGTGATCTTTCAACACCATTGTTTAAGTCATAATGATAGAATGTTGTGTGTCGGACACCACCAAGGCTCTCTGAATATTCAGCTCCTTGTAGGAGTCTATAGGGACCTGGGTGGGGAGGGGGGCACGTAGTGGCTACACACTGGTTAGGATTCACAAGGCCAGCAGGTGAACCCCCACGTGCTCCTCAGGAGAATAGCGGGGCTCTGCAGTCTCGTAAAAAGTCACTCTCAGAAAGTCTCAGGCAGTTTTATGCTGTCCTAGAGGGTCTCTAGAGGGTCAATGGCGGTGACTTTTGGTTTTTGTCTACTCAGAAAAGCCGATGTCCCATGTGACAGGGCCAGTCCAGAGCCAAGGCCTTTCTGCAATGAAATGTTGCTGCCTCTGCCAAGCCCAGGACTCAGGCCTAAATCTGTCAGCATTTACTATGTGGGCTTATCGACACACGGATGCATGTCAATTTCTCCATCTATCTATCTATCTATCTATCTATCTATCTATCTATCTATCTATCTATCTATCTATCTATATCATCTATCTATCTATCTATCTATCTATCTATCTATCTATCTATCTATCTATCTATCTATCTATCTATCTATCTATCTATCTATCTATCTAAACAAGATAGCTGTAGATGTGATGTAGATTGCCTAGGGAAGTGCCTGCCATACGATTTCCTTCCTTTGTCATATGAACACTTATCTTGCTAAATCATGTGAATTTTAGGACCTCAATTTTCCTAAAATTCATTTATTTTTTAAAGATTGCTACAAGAACTCTGTGGAAAAAATCCATTGCCTTTTCATTCTTTTTTTCCCAAAACTTTATGAAGGGCCTTCACAGATAAATGTTAACTATTTCAACATGTATATTAATAATAGCAGTAAATATACACACATATATATTTTGATAAAAGGAATTGTGAATAAGGAAGGGAGGAAGTGTGTGTCTCTACGCTGAGTATTACTGCAACTGAACACCGACACGAAGGGAGGTATTTTCCATGTATCAGCTCTTCATTCACCCCCAAAACCTTCCATCGGATTGATATTACCCAAAGTTGTACTGAGAAGTTAGCGACAAGATCTTGACTATAAAGAAGCCAATATATATTTGGAGATAAAACCTACACATGTATTTTACCCAAGTGCATGCACTTCATCATGTGCACGTGCTGCCTGGCTTAGGAACGGGCTCCATCCCAAAGCCTCGGTTATGAATTGTGTCGCATGTGAGCATTCTTCTTTTGGTTTTCATTGTGACTGCCTTTTATGGACAGCACCTGTATCTGCCTCCCCTCACTCAACTTAACACATGCCCGTCCTCCGCCCAGCGCTTACTGGCCTTCTCTGTCCAGCTCTGATGACCATTTAAAAGCAGGTTTATTTTAGGGCGAAAATATTTTATGGACATTTTACAGTAAAGGACTTATAGAGTATTTGTCCTTTTGGAATGGTCTGATGGACTTAGCATGAGGCCCTCCAGGTTCATCCACGTCATGGGGTGTGTCAGAAATGAATTGTTCTTTAAGGTAGCACAGGAGTCGAGGTGTGTACGTACCACGTTTGTTTATCCATCCTTCCACTGGTACACATTTAGATGGGTTTCAGTCCTTTTTTTTTTTTTTTGCTGTTGCGATCAGTGTTGCAATTAATGAGTGTACACATCGCTATTTATCTCATGATGCTGATTTTCCTAGGACAGAGACAAAGGAGAGCCATGGTCCTCAACCTTCCTCATGCCGAGACCCTTTCATACAGTTCCTCATGTAGTGGCGACCCCCAACCATAACACTGTTTTCATTGCTACCTCATCACTGTCATTTTATATAATCTGGTGACCCCTGTGCAAAGGTCTTTGGACTCCGAAAGGGGTCACCACTCACAGGTTGAGAACCACTGAAGTAGAGGGACTGTTGGGTCCTAGGATGCTTCTATTTCCAACCTTTTGTGGAGCATCCTACCAATGTTCACATGGTCGCACCATTTCACAGCCCTGTGACAGCGTGCGAGGACTCATCTCTCGGCGCACACCATCATTGCCTTTTGTTTTCTGTGTCCGCACTGCTATGTACATGCTGGGGGCGGGGGTGTCTCCTGGTTGTCTCTGCAATGCAAATGGTTGCAACGTTGCCCCATGTCCTTCTTGGCACAGTATTTCCTCTTCGTGTCTTCCACGCGTTCTGACATTGGAGTCTCAGTCTTTCTCTTACTGAGGAGGTGAAGGTTTCTATGCATTTTAGACCTTTGCCTAACACAACATTACCAAAAACATTTTCCCTGGGGAAGGTTCTGTTTTGACACTTTTGTTGAAGTCTTGTGATGTCCATAAGTGTGTACTATTTAGGGGCCCCAACCACCTAGTTTGTCTACTGCTTTTTGTGTTTTCAGTTATATTTGGTAGTGAAATTATTCCATTTGTTGGGGCCCCCAAGTTTCCCCAATTTTTCCATTGATAATCTTTATAGTTTTGTATTTCACACCCACTTCCTGTATTCCTCCCTTCTACAACAGGAGAGGTTATGAGATGAATTTCGGAATATTCCCCAGGAGCATTGCAATGGAATTGGATTTCTGATGGACAGGTGTTGAGTAAAATCTTCTCGAGGAGACCATGATGAACCAGGTTTAGATGAACCTGGGTTTGAATCTCAAATCAATCAGGCATTTGCTATGACATACTGGACAACTTTGCCATTATTGCACTTCTCGGTTCTTCGTGTACCAAATGGAGAAACATGTCTGGTGCTGAGGGCTGTCCTGAGGCAGAGGGTGCTGCCTGCCTGTGCCCAGATTCCCTCCTGAGCCCTTGCTCAATGAACATCAGTCTGTTGAGATTTCCATGGTTTGGATCACACCATCTTGGGGAAGGGGACCACCAGGTGGTCTTCCCATGCTCTGGCTGTGTTCTGAATAGAGATCCTGTCATCCATGTGTAGGGAAACAGAGAACAGGTGGGCGACATGGAACATGAAGACCTATCTCAGGTGCCTTATGTCATGTGACAAGTTTGGATGAAGAATGTTGGAAGAAAAGAGAGCAAACAATTGTCACCGTCCTCCGACCCTCTTGGCAGGAATGAGCTCCACATGCAGGACAAACAGGGGAGACGAAGGGACCAATTTTGACAGGGTGGATAATCAATAGATTTTAACAGCTCTTGAGAAGAAACAACCCACGACTTAATCAAGTGACTGGAGAGTTAGCAAGGGGAAACCAAGAGACAGAAGTAGGAAGGAGCTAGATCCCAAGAAGAAATAGTATATTCTGGAATCGCATCCATTTTAGGGATCTTATAGTGGTCCAAGGAGCCCTGGTGGCACTGTGGGCCAGGCATGATCTGTGAACCCAACGTGGCCAAGCCCACCTGCTGCTCTGCAGAGGAACCTGGAAGCTGTCTGCTTCATAAAGATTTGCAGTCTCAGAAATCCTCTCTAGTGTGGTTATGGGTCAGAATCAACTTCCTCGCAGTGGGTTTAGTTTCTGGACACATTTTGAAAAAAAAAAACAAAAAAAACAGACGAGGCTAAAGGCTACCCAAGACACCCATGGTCATTAACTAGAACATATAACATTAAAATCCTTTATATATGGGGTAGAATCAAAATGCTATATGTTTTTTGAAATTTCAAATGATTGAGAGTTCCATTTGCACATAATTGCTATGCTAATCACAAGCAGAAATCTTCCTCTCTCTTTTTCTAAATAGGTCTAAGCAACTCTATGGAAAAATGATCTTTAGGTAAAAATAGATTTATTACCCCCTTTTCCTTTTAAGCGCACACAGTGATGCACTGTTCGGCTAATCTACTTCCAATTACCCTGTGTTCTTGGAAGTACAAGCAATGCATTTCCTTGATTATCAATGTGAAATGTGAGCTTTTCACTAACCCAGACTCCTGTCCCCTGGGCAGTCTCAATTAATGAAGTTTTACTGAGCTTGTCGCAAAGTCACAAATTTATCCACTGGAAAATTAACCGAGAGACAGCCGGGGGCCTTGGAGGAGGAATGAACGTGTTTGCTATCGCCACGGCGCTCTAATTGCTGGCTCTAGAATGGCCAGTCTTGTTACTTGTGGCTGTCATCGTCGGTGGGTGCGGTTTGGGCCTGGGTGCTGGTGGAGGGCAGGGAAGAGGAGTACCATGTGTTAATAATTCTCTTTCACACAGACAGACCCTTTCACGCCGGATCCCTTGATTTATCCTCCGGGTGCCATGATGCAGGCAGCTGTGGATTTATCGTTGATTTATTTTGGCTCTGTTAATATGAGCCACGTCTCTGGGCCTCATGATTAAGTATTCATGGTTGGCTGTAAATTGCTCTCTTTCTTTGCTCGAGATAATAATGGATGATTTCTCATCACCTTCCGAGTGTGAATTATGGAGGACAGTTACTTCTTTAATCTCCAGCACATCTAGCCAAGGGACAGTTTGGGTGTCTCATTCTCCCGTTTGAGAAGAAGGCAGACTACTTATTCATATCTATTTCCTGATATGGGAAACCCCGGAAGCAAGAATTTGCTGCTCCTAAAGATTTGCCTCATTACCCTGCTCTGGTAGAAAGAAAAGTCTGCATTGTGGAGCCTGGAATTTGCAAGTTTCCTAGGGTTTTGCCTCCAACCAGTCATAGGAGTTGAGAGGAATTCAGTTTTACCAGTGTCAGTTCTTAACCTGTCAGTCAGGGAGGACCATGTACTTGTCACCATCTCAGAGTTACATGGGGACCATTGAGAAAACTGGAATGCCGCCCCCCCCCCCACTCCATTAGTGTCTTAGCTAGGATTTTTAAATGATTATTTTAGGAATTGAGATTTGCCATTATAATAAAATATATCCCTCACACATTTTATTAGTACTCTAAATCATGAGTTCCCAAATTGATTTGTGCTACCACCCCCTTCTCAGAAAAACAAACAAACAAACAAAATTACTCAGTGATCCCCTAGTGATGAAAAACCTTTTTTTATCTATAACCCACAGTCCAGGCTAAAGGGTAGCCATTGATTCTGCCGCCCCCCACCCTCCCCCTGCCCATAGCTCCAGCTCCCTCCGGAAGTGGTGCTTCTCACTTTGGGAAGCATTGCTCAAATTCTGTATCATTAAGTGTCTGTTCTCAGCTCATGTTAGATGCTGGAGAGCACGTCGCTTGTTGCTGACTTCTCCAGTGTCTGAACATGAAGCTTGAGTTGGGGAGGACAGATAAACTAACCACAGTGACACGTGCCTGACCCATGATTGGAGAGGTAGTTTTTCTTCACTGGTTCATTCATACAAGTAGGAATCCTACTTGTAATTATAGCAAGTGTTAACAATTACACTTTATCTTCTCAGCAACGGTTACTTCTATATTATGAAAATTGCTGAGGTTATCAGAGGTGGGAGAAGGGGAGGAGAAGGGAGAAAGGTAGAGCATTAATGAACATTGGGAAAGTCACTTCAACTCAAGAAACAGAGATGCATATGAAACATAGATATGGGAATGGATTTTCCTTAATCCCAGGCCTAATCTAAGAACAACTGGTCCTTATGACATGGTCCTGCTCAATATTTGCTCTCATGGAGATCACTGAAGATAAGGGTGTGATAGAAAAGTGTGGTGAAGAAACCAGATGGTGCTCAGCCTTTAGAAAGAATCATATCTGGAGACTTACAGACTTTTCTTAAAACAAGCAGCCATCTAAAAAAGGTTTCAACCAAATTCACACCTGTCTGTGTGATCCAAGGAATGTCATATACAAAATCCAAATCGGAAGGGGGGAATGGTATCAGAGTTTAAATTGCGAACACCAGGCTTGCAGAAGGCTGCGGGTGAGAGTGGAAGGCCCATATCCATTTGTAGGGCCCCTCTATGGAGTAAGCCTCTGGTGCATCCCTCTGACCATCGACTGGCATGTCAATAACCTTGCTCTCAGACTGAAAACACTGGAAGGTTGATTATGGCCGATGTAGTCAGGTGAAAATGCAATGCCTTATCATTTGATTTCCCTTTTGACCCAATTTTAAAGTTGTTTATGTTTTTAAAATCTTATACTTTCTCTTGGAATGAGATGTTATGTCGTGTCTAGTTGTTATTGAGTTGTTTGTTTGCTTCCTATTGGTAGTACATATTATTTTCTATATTTGCAGCCCAGGATAGGTAGATCTATATAGACAGTAATTGGATTGGTAATTATCTAAGGACAGGACAGGAGGGGTGGGGGTAATAATGAGTAAGCTAGCAATAATGAGTAAGAAGAAAATGGGCTGAAATTGATTGATTGTGGTGATGATTATAAAAATCTTCTGACTATAATTGAACAATTAAATAGTATGATCTGTGAAGTTTATCCCAATAATATATTTAAACACTAAACATCACTTTAAAGCATGAAGGTTGGCCTAACTCTTCTTCCTGATTATCTACATCTCTAGGACTCCAGACCAGGGCTTTGAACCGGCTCTTTCTGGTTGGACACTCCTACTGGGAATCTGTGTTTCAGCCTCAGGGGTCTTGAATTAGAATCTGTGTTTTAACAAGATTCCCTTGCTGATTAGATTCAGTCTCTCTGTGATGGAAAGGCAAAAGTCTTCGCAAGAGATTGGACGAACTGGTTGGATGCCTTGCTCTGCACGTCTCGCCCAGTGAAAGCCAGTGGCATGATTTCTAACCGGTGAAAGTGATGATCTGGCTACTGGTCTCTGTGTGTAGCCGGTAGTAGTCTGAAACAGGAGACTATATTGAGTGTCAGATACGACAAATCATTGAGTGGGGGGGAAAAAGCATGGAAAAAGAGGTAGTAAAGTCAGGTTTTCAGTCTCTGACAATGTCTCCAGTCTGTCCCTAAGGGTTTTTGACTAATACCTCCAAAGTGAACAGCCTCTTCTGTCTTTGTAGCTTGTGCTGAATCTGGGAGTTCTGCTGAGACCCGTTCATTGTGGGCAGCCCTGCTGGGATTTAAAATATCAGTGACATAGTATCGAGCATCACAGAAACAGATAAGCCACCCCAGTAGGACAAACCACAGCACGACAGACAAGTGGTGGCCTCAAACCCACGAACAATTGGGAGGATGGTCCAGGACCGGGCAGTGTTTGTTCTGTGGTACGCAGGGTCACTATGATTGGAACCAAGCCGATGGCACCTAACAACAAAGTTAGGTTTCAAGCTCAGAGGTGGCTGGGCCCTGAGTTTAGGTGGGTCCCAGCCCCACATCTCCATCCTCTCCAGCTCCCATGTTTTCCAGGGCACTGTCCCTTCCTCCTGGATTTGGGCTGGGTCTGTCTTCCTCAGGGGACACAGCACCTTTCCACGAGCTCTCCTGTGGTAGTGCGCTCCTGCGAAGCTGACGGCTTCATCTGGAACTTGCATCCAGCTCAGGTCCCACGAGGTTTCCTTCGAGCGGGCCAAGGCAGCCTTTGCGGCAAAGCAACCAGCCTGCTGGGCAGCGAGAGGACCAGGTTGGGGAACACATTCTGGTCGCTTTAAAAATAAACTCTTGTCTGCCAACTAGAAACAGCCTCCTAATGTGCTACATTGCACATGCATTTGGGTTTAATTTGTTTGCTTTTTCTCTGTGATTGCTCTTTAATTATTGCAATGTTGAAACAACTTGCTCTGTCTCCAAAAATATACTGCAGTAGGGTATGGGGAGAGGCGAGGGGGCAAAGAAAGGCAGTCTGGAAGGCCCGGAGGGTAGCTGCCAGGGGCCTGTTCCCCCTCTTGGGGGCTGTTGTTCAGGGCTTTCTTCCACTCCAAGGAACCAGATCATTGAGGTTCAAAGGCAATGGCTTCCCGACAGCCAATGGAAAGGCTCCAAGAAATTACTGTTATTCTTAGAAAGATCATTGTTTCCATAATAAATAACATGACAACCAGCCCTTAGAATGACTGATAAGTGATGAGATGGGTGGGCTGGACCTGTCAGTAGAAGCAGGGATGTGTACATCCACTCCCTCCTGAATCCGGAGGGGGAAGCTGACTCCATCATGCTTTCCCCGCACCATCCACGTTCTTGAGAGGAAATGGGGAAACGATGCACAGCTGCCTGAGTTTTGGGTTCTTTGTGCTCTGGAAGTGGTTTTTTGGGATCAGTCTACACTCCTCTGTAATCTCTGCCTGTCCTAGTCCTTGATGACCAGGACACATGAAAACAATAACAGCTGATGATCTAATTGTATGCTCATTTCAAAGACGCAGCCCATCCATTCTTGCAGCTGAACAATATGAGGCTCAGACAAGGTCAGTCGTTTCCCCAAAGTTAGGCAGCTTGAACTCATTTGAGCCCAACCCCCAAATAAACCAACCCATTTCCATCAACTGGATTCCGACTCACAGCAACCTTGGGGGAGAGCTTAGGACTGCCTGCAGGGTGGGTCTCCATGAAGGCAATTTTAAAAAAAATAAACAATTGTATTGGAACTTCATCTACATATCACTCAATTCAATAGTTTGATCATATCAAGAAGAATTGTATAATCTTTTAACATGATAGTCTTTAGATGATAGTCAGTCTAATCTTTAGACTATTTCTTCTTCCTTGTACTCACTGTTTGGAGAATCAGACTGCCACATCTCTCTCTCCCAGAGCAATTGGTGGGTTTGGACAGCTGACCTTTCAGTTAACTTCTGAGCATTTATCCACTGTTCCACCAGGGCATCTTTCACTCTAAAGATCACGCAAACCCAACTCCCTGCCAAGTTGATTTCAACGCGTAGTGACCACATCGGACAGAGTACACCTGCCCAGGAGGATTTCCCCGGCGGAGATCTTCACAGAAACACATTTCCTCATATTTCTTCCGAGGAGAGCTTTGGGTTAGCAGCTGAGGCTCTGAACCAAAACCAAACCATCCACGGCCACCCAGTTGATTCTGGTAGTGATCCTGCAGGACTGTGCCAAAGGGTCGCCATCGCTGTAATCTTCACAGAAGCAGAGGACCGGTCTCCTTTAGTAAATAGTTTTATTGACATGCTTGCAGTTCACACAGTGTACATTTCAACAGCTCAGTCATATTCAAAAGACTTGTGAAATCACCTTCACAATCAACTTTAGGACATTTCTTCTTTCTCATACTCATTGTTCTTAACTCTCTCCCCCCCCCCCATTTTCCCCTGTCACGCCCCTAAGAAACTGTTATTTCTCTTACTGTCTCTATAGATTTACCTACACATTGAATCAAAAGGGAGATCAAATGACAAGGTTTCACATTTTCACATAACTATAATCAAACTGCGGTAATCTACCCTACAATCCAGTCTGTCTGATGACAAGGCATTTAATCCACACATGGGACCCTTGCAGATGAATCTTGGGCTTTCACTGTCAACCACAGCCTTCTGCAAAACTGGATGTTCAAAATTTAAACTCTGATATTGTTCCCTCATCTGGAGTTAGGATTTTATTAATTGCAATCCTTGGATCACACAAGTTGTTGTTTAGCTGACACCTCAATTTAGATGGCTGCTTCTTTTAAGTAAAGCCTTTAAGATCCCAGAGGCTATTCTTTATGGTTGCCAAGGCTGTAGTCTTTACAGAATTACACTTCCTCTTTCTTTCTCCTGAAGAAATCTCTAAGATAACAGTTGAACAAATAACCACGAAACAATCCTTAGTTTGAGGCAAAACCAAACTCCCTGGTATCAAGTCGATTCTGACTCATAGTGATCATATAGAACAGAGGAGAACTGCCCCTTTGGCTTCTAGAGACACAAGGGCAGAACCCACCATATTTTCTCCCATGGAGCACCTGGCAGGTTTGAACTCAATGACTTTGCAATTAACAGCCCAGTTAGAAACTCACAATCACACCGGGTCTCCTGTTTGGATTGAGGCCCGTCTCTTTCCAAAGTCTGATGTTTTTCCCCAGATACACAGTCCTTGGTGGGTTGTGATGAACTCAGTCTGATACAGAAAGCGCATGCCGCGCAGGCCATGTCTGTGAGATCAACAATCATGCCCTCCTGCCTTCCTCAAGGTGATGAACTGCTTGAGCCAACTCCTGGGGTGGGGCGGCGCCCGGTTCCCTAATAATGCATCTCTGCTTTTTCAGCTTTGGTGCCTCCATGGTGTGACATGTCTTCAGAGGCATCACTGAGATGAGTGTGGGACTTAGCTTCCACAGGAGGGGAGGACAGAAGTCAAGGAGAGAGGAGAGAAGAGTGGACGTGCAAGGGTGACATTTTTTGGAGACGAGAGAAGGCAGCTGTGGTGACATTGACACAATCCATCTTGTTCAAGGGATCGATCATGTTCAGAGGCCAGAGTGGAATGAAGGATTGCTGGTCATCAAAGGGATGTGATTCCTGACCTAGCCAAAGTCTTGGCTCCAGCTCTTCCTCAGTGACCGTCCTACTCCCCATATAAAGACACACTCAGAACTCCAGTCTAGACTAGGAAGTCAGACCCCAAAGACATTGAAAGCAACTCACAAAATGAATGATATAGTGGAAAGCAGACGTACTATGAAATAGACCTAGGCTGACTTTGAAACGTAGCTCTCTTATGCACTTGCTACAATGCTGGAGGAGTGATTTAACTTCATCGAGCCCAAGTGTCTTTGGCTATTAAATAGAGGTAATTACACTCACTGTAGACAGAGGCTGTCAGCCATAAATTAGATCACACGGCAAAACACCTGGTAAATGGCAGATGGTCAATAAAATATATCCGTTATGATTAAGTCATTCTGGTCACTTCCTTCTGAGCCTCATCCTTGGAGAGACTTCCTCCTTTTAATGGAGTTTCAGGCGTGCTCCCTTTCCCCAGGTTACAGGTCCTGCTTCTTGTTCGTGAATGTAGTCCAGATGTTTGCCATACATCCTTATAGCCTTGCATCTCTGAATGTTCAAGATATTCAAGTCTGTGGCTGACTTTTTGTCATCTTTCCTGGGCTCGAGCTTAAACCAGTACAGATGCCCCCAATCACAGATAAACTTGCTCAACTCCCTGTGGCACATTGCCCACTCTGCCTGTAGCATACTTTTTGGTCATTGTCCTCTGCCTTGTCTATCACAGATCCCTGGTGGCGCAGTGGTGATGCACTGGGCTGCTAACCATAAGGTGAGAAATTTGAAACCGCCAGCCACTCTGTGGGAAAAAGACTGCGCTTTCGACTTCTGTAAAGAGCTATAGTCTTACGAATTCATGGGGGCAGTTGCTTCTGTCCTATAGGGTAGCTCTGAGCTAGCATTGGCATGAAGGCAGTGAGTTTTTTTTTTCCTTTGTCCCTGTCACATTCGAACTGCATTTTGCATGATTGGGTCAGCCCCTACCAGCGCTCTTCTTCCTCATCCAGCAGACACCGTATGTCTTCATTTGCAGTTTGGGAAGACGGAGCGTCAAGGACAGTAGATTCATAAGATGTACATTCAGATACAAGTTTTATCCATTGACCCTCATAGAGCTCAATCTCCCTGCCATGGAGTCGACACCGACTGACAAGGACCCTGCTGGTATAAGAGATTAAGCTAGATTGGGCTGTTAACTGAAAAGTCAGCAGTTTGAGTCCACCAGCAATCAGAGGTGCTCAATTGATTCTGTAAAAGTTTACAACCTTGGCAAGCCACAGGGGCACTTCTACTCGGTCCAGTGGGGTCACTTTGAGTCAAAATCGACCTGACCACAGTGAGTTTGGTTTTTAATTGGTCCCTTTGAGTCACTTGTCATCTGTTAAAGTTGTTGCAAGCACTAAAGGTGACAGAAACAACAGTTTACCATTTCTTGAGCTTTTACTGTGTACCAACAAATGTACTAAAGTCATAAAAACTTGCAAACAGGGCAAAACAAAAACCCTCAAACTCACTGCTATTGAGTTGATTGTGATTCATAGTGACCCCATAGGACAGGGTAGAATTGTCCTTTTGTGTTTCTAAGACTTTAAGTCTTTATGGAAGTAGAAAGTCTTAGCTCTCTTTCAGGGAGTGGCTGGTGGTTTCAAGTTGCTGACCTTGCAGGTTACAGCCCAATGAGTAATGCACTGCGGCCAGTGTGAGCGGGGATGGACTCCCTGGCAGAGAGTCTGGGTTGGAGCCATCGCACGCATTCTTTTGTTTGCCCTCAGGAAGCTCCAATTTGAAACGGGCAGTAAGCATTTCAATGCTATGTGTGAGTGCAAGGACTATTTTGAGGACTAAGGTGTGCTTGTCCCAAGCCAAGGTATGTTCAGTCTCCTTATAGGCACTGGGAAGTTGGGCATTGGATAAGGAAGACCGCAAACTAATAGATGCACTTGAAGTATGGTCTTGGCAGAGGTACAGTCAGAATGCTCCTTCGAAGCGCTCACATGCTTTGGACATGTTGCCAGGAGAGAGTTGTCCCACAAACTCAGTCTCTGGAAAGGGGCATCATGCGTGGCACAGTGCAGGGGGAAGGGAACAGAGGAAGACTCCCTCAATGAGATGGATTGGCATGTTGGCTACAATGATGGGCTCGAACATGACAATTGTGAGGATGAGGCAGGGCGGGACAGTGCTTTGTTCTGTTGTACACATGGTTGCCATGCATTGGAATAGACTTGATGGGACCAAACTATAGGAGAGCATAGAGTCAAAATGAGGACAGGGAGAAGAAAAGGCACATGGGAGAGAAGGAAGGTGTAAGGAAAAGAGGGAAGGGGGAACAGAAAAAAAGAGAAAGAATGAGTCACAGGAGGGAGAAACATGACGGGAAGTTGCATGAGGAAAGACAAGACTTTCTACTCCCATAAAGAGATACAGTCTTAGGAACCCACAGGGCAGGTCCACTCTGTCCTATAGGGTTGCTATGAGTCAGAATCGACTCCATGAAGTGAGTTTGGTTTTCTAGGTTTGGTGCTCACTACTAGGGAGCCCTAGGAATGTGTCGGGTTACACATTAGACTGCTAACTCAAGTTCAGCGGTTCAAAACCTTCAACCACTCAGTGGGAGAAAGAGGAGGCTAGCTCCTCCAGTAAAGGGCTCGTCTAGCAAGTCCACAGGAACAGTTCTACTTTTTCCTTTGACGAACGGTCACTATGAACTGGACTCGACTCCCTGACAGTGAGTTGAGTTTTTGGTTTGGTGTCCTCCTCATCGTTGTCCCTGACAACTGTTTCTAGCATGTGAATGTTGAGGAGGAAGGGAAGGGGAGCCAGAGTCAGAGGTTGAGTAGGACAAAGATACTAACGTTTCCAACTCCTGCAGCAAACCAAGCGCATCTGAATCATTCCTGTGTTTCTAAGATCTAGTCTGAGATCTAAGAATTCATACCTGGAGGCAGCTGTTGGGTGAAATTATTTCCATGCTTAGACAGCATCTCATTCAGTCCATGTATACTCACTGAATTAAACTGACGGGTACAGAGAGGACCTCTAGGTATAAAGGACTTCAGATCTTCTGTCTTGAGGTCAAGGAGTGGAAGGATAGACAGGACCTGGGAGCCAACTACTTTTTGAAGCACAGATAATTTTACTTGTGAACTTCTTTGATTTTAGCTACCCAAAATAAAACATTTTTAGTGCTCGTATTTGGTGGGGTGATGCTGACTGGCAATCCATATAGGCCCACTTGGGTCTTATGTCATTTTTGTTCTTTCTCTATAGTTGACAGAAATGGTGAATCTGAGTTGTAAAATCATCTCCATCACATTCATACCTATGTCACAGAAAAATTGCAAGTATTATCCATGTGCTTTCTAAACTCTACTGTTACACACACCCCACATGCACACATTGTCGTTATTATTTTTGATAAAGATTATCTAGTTTATTAGAAGGTTCTGAGGGGGTACCAACAGTTTTCATCTGACTACTAACTTAAAAGTTGGCGGTTGAAACCCACCCAGTGTGACCCTGGAGAGAAGCCCAGTAATCTGCTGCCCTAGGATGGGCTTGCTCTCTTACTGTGATCGAGGCGATGCCAGCTCACAGAGACCCGAGAGGACAGAGAACTGCCCCTGCGAGTTTAAGAGACTCTCGCTCTTCACAGGAGTAGAAAGCCTCATCTTTCTCCCATCAAGTTGGCTGATGGTTTCCAACCACTGGCCTTAATGCTAGCTTCCCCAACTCCTAACCACTACACCACCAAGGTTCCTGGCCAACAATACCCTCAGGAGCATTTCCACTCTGTAACATCTGGGTGACCAAGAATTGGAGCGTGAGGTTGGCCGGTTGTTTGTAGGGCTCGCGTAACAAGTTTACAGCCACTATTTGAGTAGGCACACCAACTGTTCACATGGCTGCACTTCCTATGGGCTATAGACGAGGGACCCAGACTAAGGGAGATCTGTTATTTTAACAAGGTGGCTCAATTCAGGTGCTGGAAAGTAAAGTTCCAAGTCTCAAGGTTTCAGTTTCCCCAGGCCTGGAAGAGTTGTATAGACACAGAAGTTGCAGCACGGGGCTCAAGCCGAGCGACCATTATGAAGATGGTGCAGGATTGAGCAGTGTTTCACTCTGCTGTGCACAGTCATGATGCACTATGTTGCACAACCAACTCTGTGACGCCTACTGAGAACACCACCACCCCTCTTCTCACTGCTCCGAGTGATTAGCAGGTCTTTCTTGATAATGGCGGGGCTCCTGCTCCAAAAGAACGTTCTCTTTGGGGGTGACATCGGAAGAGTAAGTGCAAGGAGCCAGCATGGGCTAGCATCACTCAACTGAACTTTCCAAACACTTCTGGGAGCCGGGGCTAGGATGCTCATCTTTGCCAGGTTTAGGGCTGGCCCAAGAGCCTCCAGCTAGCTGGTAAGCCACTGCTTGTGACCGGGAGCCCCCATGCACACTTAGGCCGTAAGACTCTCACCTACACAAGCCCCTCTGGCCACTCAGAGTCACATATCCCAGCTCTTTGCCCGGTGCTTTGCATTTTCTGATAAAAAAATGTCTAGTGGGAATATACGCTGGGAGGCAATTTCGCCAAATATCCTTTTTAGCAAATGATTTATTTAGTGCTGCTGGGACAGCGTTTTCTCCTAATCTTTCTCTGGCCCTCTTTGTCACTTCCTGTCTTCCTTGCTCATTCCTCGCCAGGAAGCCTCTTATCTCTGCTGATTGGGGGCCAGGCATCTTCTCCCCACAGTCTCTCAGAGGCTAATGGGCACCCGGAGGAAAGCTGGGTTTACGGCCCTTTGGAAGCACAGCTGCCTTCCTGGGCACAAACAAACTCTTTTTTCCTTGAATTCCTTAGCAGGCTACTTCCTAATGACCTCCCACCTGCCTAATCCCCTTCCTCTCTCCCATTCATCCTTCTCCAAACGAAGGGGAAACCAGAAAGCCAGTGTGATTTCCATCACAGAAAGCCAGTTTGATAAGATCGGTGTAGCCAGGGGTTGCGTGATTTCCTGTATGTAGGATGGGGCATTCAACAGGAAAGCAGCCGTAGTAGAGGCTCTTGAAAAAGAGGAAAAGCTACATGGACTGGCCTTGGACTCGAGTCCACGCGGTCATCGTCTCCCTCTAACACAATCTGTCTAAGAAGAAGGACAGCCAGAACACTCCTCAGAGGAAAGGATGCTGAGATTTTGCCTCACATACATGGGACAAGTTTTCAGGAGACCAGTCCCCGGAGAAGGACATCGTGCTTGGTAAAGCAGAGACGCGAAGAAGAGGAAGACGGCCACCAAGATGGATGGACACAGTAGCTGTCACAACAGCCTCAAGCACAGGAACACCTGAGAGGATGGGCAGGACTGGGCAGTGTTTCCTTTGGTTGTTCAACGGGTCCGTACGAGTTGGGAGCAGTTCAATGGCACCTCACAACACACAATGCATTCAGAACATCACACGGCTAGTGGATTAGTAAAACAGACAGGACGCTTTTATGAAGCTTTAAACATGCTCTACTCTGTCGCACTACCCGTCAAGTTGGAAATGACTGGCGGAGCTACTGTGGTCTGATGGAGCCACTGCGTGTGAAGGAGCTGGGTCTGATTGCACAAGGCCGGCCTGGCTAGACTAGGAGCCCTGGCCTTGGTGCTCCCATGGCTGCTTCTCCAAGGCTTCTGGGACGGCTCAGTTAGGACATTTTATGGGAGGTCATTGCTGACTGCCCTGTTTCAATTATTACTCCAATTCTCTGCTCCTCTTTGCCGCTTTCTATTGCTTGGAAACCGTCATCACTACCTGCTGTGGATTATAGGCTTCTGGTGTTGTATGCCGTCCAGTCAATCTTGACTTGTAGTAACGCTTAGGACGGAGCAGAACTGCCCCCTGCTGTTGCTAATGATGTAAGAAGGCCACCTGGACGCTTCTCCTGGGTGCCTTTGAACTGCCCACTTAGCCTTTGCACAAGGATTCCTCACGTCCGTTTCTGATTTGTTTTATGCACCGTCTGTCTTCCCTTGCTAGAATGCAAACTCTAGAAGGCAGGACATTTCAACGGTTCTGTACACTGCTGATGGCCGGAGCCCAGAAGAGGGCCCGGCACATAGTAGGTGTTGAGTGAATCTCTGGTGAAGGGGTGTGGGCCTGGGGCCTCCGAGCTTTGTCCAGCTCTGCTCTCATCTTTTTTTTTTTTGGTCATTATTGATTTCCTTTTTATCGTGGTAATATGCATATAACACATACTTGATCGTTTTAACATTTTCATGTGTACAATTCATGGCATTAGTTTATCATGCTGTTTAACCGTTGCTGTTAGGAGCCATTGTGTCCATTCCAGCTCCCGGTGGCCCTGTGTCCGATAGGACAAAGCATCGTCTGGCCCTGAGCCGCCCTCCTGACCACCGTCATGTTTATTGTAGCAGCCCTCTTACTCAGCTGTCTTTGCGATCCCTTCCAATGTTTTCCATCCCCTTTAACAAGAGCTCAGTATCCCCCAAGCCAGAGGTTCTCGACCTGTGGGTCACAACCCCTTTGGGGGTCGAATGACCCTTTCACAGGGGTTGCCCAATCATAACAGTAGCAAAATGACAGTGATGAAGTGGCAACAAAAATAATTTTTTGGTTGGGGCGGTCACCACCACACGAGGAACTGTATGAAAGGGCTGCAGCATTAGGAAAGCTGAGATCCACTGCTAAACAATGAGGCCCTTTCCCCAGCTCCCCCCGTGTGCTCCCTGGTAACCCCTTGTCAACATGGGTCTCTATGTACCTGGGTATCCACGAAGGGGCACAGGCAACAATAAGTATGTGATGCATTTAAAGCATTCAACCGAATGTTTCCAAGGGAATCCGCATGGCAACATGTACCACACCTTTGTTTCTCTTTACGGCCGAGTAATGTTTCCTTGTATGATTTCATTTATTCCTTTTTCCCTTGATTGATAGATGTTTAAACTGTTTCAACCTCATGGATTTGTTCAGTGTTTAAAGACACCCATTCTGACAGAAGGCTTTGCCTGTGACTAGATCATGAGCCCAGGTCTCCTCAGTCTGCATGATGCTTGCCATTGGATCTCAAGATTTGTTGTTGTTAAGTTCCACTGAGTCAGTACTGGCTCATAGTGCCCTTATGTACAACAGAACAAAACACTGCCAGGTCCTGCAAAATCCTGAAACTTGTTCTGTTTGACCCCATTGTTGCAGCCATTTTGTCCATCCATCTCCTTTACGGTCTTCCTCTTTTTTGGTAACCTTCTACTAAACTAAGCATGGTATCTTTTGTCAGGGACTGGTTTCTACTGTGTCCCAATACAAGAGATGGCATCTCCCCATCCTCTCTTCTAAAGAGCATACAGGCTGCTGTAGTTCAAAGGAGCACATTGGTTATATTTCTCTCAAGATCTCCTGATGGGGATTTGAAATTCATGATGAGACACCTTGCTCTTTGCCATTGACTCAGGCGTCTAGTTCTTCAAGACTGATTTGTATCTGGATTTCCACTTCAACTTGCTAAATGGTTTTTCATGCTTGGCCCTGCCAGGCTGTGTCTTCTATCCCAAACTTGCCAGGTGTAGGTAACACCCAGCTATCATAATTCTATAATTCTTCAAGGACTATCTAATTTCAAAGCCTAGTGCATTTTTTATAAAGCATCCTGGAGAACAATCCTTTCATGTTGTCATGTCTGGCTTCTGTTATTACTGCCATTCATTTCCTTGTGTTCCATTATGACTCAAAGGCAGACAGCTTTTTAGGACATTTATAGACGAAATTACATATGCTAGAATGTCCTTCAGATTCATATTGTCTGGTAGCATGCCTTGTGAATGGGGAGCTCAATTGGAGAAATAATGTTAAAAGAGGAGACAGGTGCTACTCTTAGCCATTTCGAGAGTGAACTCATGTTCACTCCTTCATGTACTTTCACAGGCCTCTGGGGGACCATTCCCCAGGCCTCTGCTGGTCTTTCCCATTTCCCTTGGCCTTTGGAATGGTCACAAGGCCACAGTCTCCATTTGGCACCATGGTGAAGAGTTTTCCAAGGAGTCTGATTTGCAATCACAAGTCCCTTGTTTCCTTAGGCGCTTTGGTCATTCAATCCCGACTCATGGTCACTTCTCTGCGGCTCCTTTTCTGGGCTGCACACTCAGGGCCAGGCTGTTCCGTTTCCAGTCTCTGGACATCACCTCCAGCCTCTGATCTCATGCTGACCTCTGTCATGAGGATGTGTTTGCTTGCCTAGCGTGGGCCACCAGCCCTTTCTTTCAGACTAGCTCTGCACTTGTCTGAGAGGCTTTATTGATCCCTTTAATTAAATATTGAGAGTTGAAAAGACCAAAAGTGCCAAGGGAGAGCATTTGGAATCTATGGAGAATGCTATCCATGAATCATCAACTTCTTAGCATATTTATCCTCCCTGCTAACACATTAGCGGGAGACAGTGAGGAAGGAAGAGGAATAGAGAAGAATGATAGGCAGGGGTTGTGCAAGTAGTCCCAGAAACAAATGTCTTCTGACTTGGCTTTACAGTGATGCCATAGGGTGCTAGATGCCTTCATGTATGTGGTCATCAAGTGGAGGGTTGACAGTACACTCTCTGCTGTTAAAATCTGGTCGCCTGATAATCAATTTCACTCAAGCAATAGACTTAGTTGCCCTGCACATGAAAGTTCATCTTGTTTAATCTTACAGTCAATGTGTG